>NC_133502.1:134636250-134940937 GCF_049354715.1 Callithrix jacchus | reverse complement strand
GGCACCTGATAGATTTAGAAAACGAACAGCACAGACTAAGTGAATGGAGGTTCAGAGAATTGGAGTATCAGTATAGCCAGGTCTTTTATCCAAGCCCATTGGGTGGGAAAGATGAAAAACCCATTCTAATAAGCCTTGATTAGTTAAAAAGAGAAACTTGATATTAGGTTATAAATCTCTTAGAATCTAGAGCAGAGACATACAAACAACTGAGCCCCCGGTGACCCAGAAGTAACTCTGAAGCCCACAATTTCAGTTGTTTTCTAAGAGGTCGCATGCACTCCTGTGTTTATGTCTCTCAGCTTTCTTATTTTCTCTACTTCTCAACTCCTTGGCTCAGAACAACATTGCTGTCAATCTCACATAGCAGATCCATCTCTCCTGCCATTTGAAATGTTCTGTGTCACTTAAGTTCAGTTATTGAGAGACAGAATCTGCTTGGCTCATATGGTTTCCCTTTGGACAGAATCAACTTCTGGTCCAATGAACTGACAAGGAGGAGATCCCATGGAACACAGGGTTGTCTAAAGCCAACCTTTCAGTAGAAATGGGAAGAGAGGGCAAGTCCAAAAAAAAACAAACAGTATGTGGATAGTGAAGAAGTATAAAATGATTTATGAAAGAAGTGAGGATGTGATGTAGACAATCAAAGAGAAGGGTGGCCAGAGCATTGTGGGAAGAAATGCCAGCATGTGTAAAGACGGTCAATTGCTCCTGCTTGTTTGTCACTTACAGTAGTTACAGAAAGAACATTTAGGTTTCTCAGGGGCGTGAGGTTAGAAAAGCAAGATGAGTCATCAACCAATATTCATCAGTGATCTTTGCCTTTACCCAAAATATTTTAAGTCTGCTCTGCTCAGCTCAGCAGCTGCGCCTGTGATTGTTTTCAAAGTCTACACTGTGATTTCCAAGTCAGAGTGTGTGTCCCTTCTCTAAACTATATCATTTCTTTCATTTGAATATTTTAGTCCCTTTCAATTTTCTACGTTTTATAAAAATTAATAAGCATTTTTATATCCTCTATAAGACTGTAAGCCACCTTGAAAGAAGGACCTATGTTTTATACCTACTCCTAGCACCTAGCTCAGTTCCCTTTGCCTAACAAAGTTTCATAATTGTTTGTTGAATAATTAAAAATGAATAAACCCTGCTTTAGGAAGAACGAAGAGTAACACTGACTTATGTGGTAAAACTACACAGACTCAAAGTTCTTTGAAAAGCAGATAGCCTACAAAAGGAAGAAGAGAACTTTCAATCACTATAATGACCAACCCCTCTCCCCACCCCAGCCCCAGCCCAAGTTTTTCTTTTGCCTGCTGATTACTCTTGGGGCTCCCTCTCTGCTCCCTAAAATTACCAAACCATTTTTTAAACAATGTTTTCAGTTTTATATCTTGGAATAGAGTTCAAACACAGTACTGAGTTATTTTGACATTATTAGGTCATATGTCATTATATTAGCTGGAAGTGCTAAGAGGCTTTAGACATGATCTGAATCTTCCAATTCTACCTAATGTTAGGCAAGTTACTTTACTTCCTTTAATAAATACTGGATATGATAATACTTACCTCATAGGTTTGGCACACAGAGTATATGAGCAACCACACATAAAGTAGTTAGCACACAGCAGGCTTCAAGAAATATTAAGTCTCTTCCTATTCTGTCATTCCTTTGATGGGAACTGCCTTTTGCTAAGCTGAGTGATGCTACATAATGGTGTGCCATATTGTGCTTTGGACAGACAGACCAGCTGCAATTTAGACTGCTGAATAGAACCCCCAGTGCGAAATTATACAGCCACTCAGGCCCAGTGATCTTTGATCTCTCCAGAGTGCTTCATCTTCTCAGGTCAGTGGCTATGCCTGCTTGTTGCTCTGGAATGACAGAGCAGGTCAAAGCAGGTCTCCACGCTACTGCAAGTGACAAGACTATGCCAAGCATAGCAATTTGGCTCGTTCCCTATTTGACAATGAGGATGACAAGAATTGAAAATGGCACAACACAAATCCATTCTTGAAACCCACATTTTAATAAAAATGGGAAATTTTACAGAAGCTGTTATTCTCAGAATAGGTTTCTCATTGTAATTGTATGAATTTACAATTTTTATTTCTTGCTTTTTTATAATCTTATGTTTAGATCTTGGTATTGGCTTTCAGTGAAATTTGTTTGGGCAGTCAGGAAAAACATAACATCCAACTCCTGACAAGGCTGTACAATTTGGCTAGACTGATGCAACACACGCTAAAGATATTTTCCTTTGCAAAACTAACTCATCGACATTATACTTTTGACATATTAAGAAAAAAACAAACATCAAACCAAAATGCTAGTGAATACAATTTGCCTCTTGTAAGACAGACACTCTGTTATAGCAGTGGTTCTCAAACGGAAGCAACTTTGCATCCCCTGGCCCATCCCCATAAGATAGTTGGCAATAACTGAAGTATTTTTTCATTTTTCACAACTGGAGGGAGGATGCTACTGGCATTGAGTGGGTAAAGGCCAGGAATGCTGATAAGTGCCCTACAATATACAAGCCAGACTTCCACAACAAAAAATTATTCCACCCAAAAATGTCAGTGGTGACACAGTGGAGACAGTTGTGTTAAAGGAACTTAAATTTCTTACTTTGCTTGAATCCAATGCATTAACATTTAATTATTAAAAGTTTTTGCATCTAATGTCCATGGGGCTTA
Organism: Callithrix jacchus; assembly: GCF_049354715.1. NCBI lineage: Eukaryota > Metazoa > Chordata > Mammalia > Primates > Cebidae > Callithrix > Callithrix jacchus. The sequence goes on along the minus strand of NC_133502.1, from coordinate 134,938,237 downwards.
TTAGAGGAAAACAGATAAAACTAAAATATATAAAATAGGAACTACCAATTAAGTATCAAACTTTTCAGAAGTCAATATAAGCCATTTAAGTAAACATCATAGTAGTCATCTTTTTCTTTCACTTATTTATAATTCCTAACACTTATATTCCACTTTAACATATCCAATTTAAATTATTTCTCCGATCCTCACAAAAGCCCTCTGAGGTAGATATAATTAAGACTCAGGGAGGTTAAGTACTTGTCCAACAAAACATGAATAATAAGAACAGTCTGGAACCATGAGAAAAGAAAATGACTGAGATCAGGAGAATGGAGCTTCCGAACATCTACCACGTGCTGGTCATCCAACATTGTTTTACCCTCTAAGCCTTGGCTTCCCCAGCTATCTAATCAGAGTAGTAATTGCTAGCTCAAATAATCACTGCAAGGACCGAACAAGGTGATGAATTTCAAATAAATTACCTCACATGGTGTGAAACAGACACAGAGGTGTCAGAGCACCAAGGCTAGAGCCAAATATTCCCATTTCTAATCCAATGCACTTTCTTCCATCCCATGAGGTCCCACCATCTGTTTAGAACACCACAGGCATTTGAGGTCACTGATTTCAGTAGCAAATGTGTATAGGGTGCCTGAGGAAACAAAAAAGGAAAAAGAAATACCTTAAAATCACTTAAAACTCCTTTACTTTCAACTGTATTGTTCAAAATTGGCAAGAGATTTCCTTCTCAGCCAGGACAAGATAAGCTGAAACTTTCCATTTTCCATGATTGAATAGTATGTGTTTTTGTATGTGTTGGCGAATGGAGGGCAGGGAAAGATCATCTGAAAACATTCTAAAGCAAAAACGGACTTGATCATCTTCCCTAAAATAAGGAGAACAAACTTCTGTTTGTCAGAGCAATATCAGACCAAGGGAGTGTATTTTTCTCAAGCCTCCAGCAAATCTTTTTGGGCCAGAATCTAAGAAACTGAAAACTTAAAAAGAAACACTGACCCAGTAATTCCACATCAGCAAATTAATCAGAAAAAAATACGTATATACATAATTTTAACATGCAATACAAAAATTTTAATGTCATGAATAAAGTTATATAAATGATGGAATCTTTTATAATCATGAAAAATTAAAACCAAATAAAATATCTGGAAAGAGAACAGTGAAGCAATTATTGAAAATTATGGTAAAGGATAGCTATAACAACATGATGAACCTCTGCTACAATAGCAAGGGAAAAAGCAGAAAGAGAATCACAAATGCAAAATAAACTCTGTTTTATTTTTTAAGCCTAACTGGTAGAGAATAGTCTAAAATGCTACAGTGGTGAGATGAGAAACAATTTTTCATCGTTCTTATTTTCTATTTTCCAGCATTATAAAGTGAGCATATATTCATGTTATCATCTAAAAAAAAGAAGTACATATAATGATTAAGTTAAGTTGACTTGGGAAAAAAAAAGCAGCCAGGTTGGAAGAATATATAGATTTTATGTGGAGAATTTGCTCTGCAAATAAAATAGTTCCATAAGGCAGGGGAAAGAAAAGCTTGATTTTTACACCTTTCCAAAGCCTTTAAAACCAAATTCCCCTCAGCTGATTGATTTCATCTTGACATGTAACATAACCCACAGTTCTACAATAAAAGAAACCATGAAATATAAATGGTGATTTCCAGAGTATACGTATGTATATGTTGATTGACAATTTTTCAGCAGGGTGGCTCATCATTGATATCCTGCCTTTTGTGTGACATAGTTTGCATGTCCTTAATAATTATTAAGGAAACTGCTTTGAATTAGCTCTAAGTTTCTAGAGAATATGAGTTAGTCTGCAGTAAAGGCATAAAAGATACTTAGGTTGGATCATGTATTTCATTACTGAGCATCAAAATCTGAGTAAGAGACCATTTGATGGTCTGAAGTACCCAACTGGCTGTCAAGCCAGTTATTGGCTTGAACTATGTTCCATATAATAACTCATTTTTCTCTCTTTTCCTCTCCCTTCTTGCATAATTGCCCAACAAAACTTCTAATAGCACATGGCCTTAGAGGAAAATGTATTCAAGAGCTTGTTTAACCAAATGATCCTCAGGCCTCCATCTAAAGAGGCATATCAACAGCTTTAAACTGGGGAGAGATAGCATGGGGAGAAATGCCAGATATAGGTGATGGGGAGGAAGGCAGCAAATCACACTGCCATGTGTATACCTATACAACAATCTTGCATGTTCTTCACATGTACCCCAAAACCTAAAATGCAATTAAAAAAAAGAATCAACTGAAGAGTCCATTTAAAAAGAGACTCATGCTATTTATATGCTATTCATAGCAACAGAAACATGAGAACCACCATGAGAATTACAGACTTAAAAGCCATCTTTTGAGCAATTTAATGAAAACAATCATTTAATCCCAAATACATAACCTTTGTCATGGTTGTATGGTCGTACAACCATGCTTTGGATGGTCGTAACCACTCAGTTTCTGATAATTATTTCCCCACCTAGAAAGTTCATTTCTAAAATATGTGAAGTAAATGTGGAGATAAGAGATATGTGTTGGGCTTTGAGAAAGCCCAATATGAAGACCTCTCTTCCCTGTCCAAGTTTTAAACTCATTGAAAAACACAGTACACAGACTGAGATCTTATTTCCTAGTGGACTGCATCTGTGACAGTCCAGGTGTCAGAAATAAACAGTATCTAGAGCACCATACACCTGTAGAACTTTCTGCAATAATGGAGACATTTTATAGCTGTACTGTTCAATATGGTAGCTACTAACCACTTGAAACGTGTCTAGTGTGACTGAAGAACTGAAATTTTAATCTTACATTATTAAATTTAAACAACTATATTTAGTTTGTGGCTACTGTACTGGACAGTGCAAATCCAGAATGTCAGGACAAGAGCTAGGAATTCAGTGCCATTTCATGGTCCTACCAACAATCTGTGGAAAAGTAGTCAAACATAATAGGCAAGGGTAACTAGGTGTCAGTCACAAAGGAAGAGAAAGACCCAGGCTTCGAAGGGAGGAAAGGAGATAACAGTAGGCATAATAATAACTACTGAGTGCCTATGGTAGGTAATATTGTCCCCATTTTTCATTTGAGGAGAGCGTGGCTCAGAACTTGTCCAAGGTCATACATGTATATGAGAAAGCCAGAATCCGAAACTGACTAAAGTTTAGCCTCTTTCTAGTGTGCTCAAAATGGGATTCTTAAGAGCAAAATCATCAAATCAAGCCAAACAGTGAGCATCAAATATCTTCACATATCCTTAGTCCTTAATTAAGCCTTCTGATCTCTTTTATGATTCACTTTATGCATCACTATGTAAGAGGTATATAGGAGAAACTACAGTCATTCAGCAGCATCCTTTAACCACCATCTGTTGAATACCTACCACATTCGTAGTGCCAAATGCTGCCGCTGAAATGAATAGGATATTAAGACACGATTGTAAGTTAAATGATGGTAAATTGTGGCTGGATTTCAACCTTTCAGCTAACTGTCTCCACTGCAGAACCCTGACGCACCAGTCACTGCTCAAAAGATCCTGCAAGGAGGAGCAAACAAGCTCAGGCTGTGCTTCTAAATTCCCATGCCCTCTCTTAGCCTGTAGAATTGGCTGCTCCTTTGCACAGAAGTGACCGCTGAGGAGGAAAAAGTTCACAGAAGCATCTCTAGGGTACACAGTTCACATTATATCCTATGTGAGTGGTGCCCCTGACACTAAAACGGGTGGCCTACCTCTCTTCATACATTATTTTCCCAGAACCTACTCTGGTTCCTGTCAGACTTTTTTAAAGGATAGAGAAGGAAGAGCTCCTGGACTTATCTCAGCAAATTAGCAGCACAAAAGATGTGATTAACATAGGAATTTTCTTTAAGCTCAAACCAACCCGGAAAGAGAAAGTGAAAGTCAAAGTTTTCAGTTCTTGTTTTCTCCCAAGAAAAGCTTCAGCTTCCAGCATTATGGCTCTGAGCATCTTGTGCAGGTGACTCTGGGCCACCTATGCTAACAGCAGTCTGGATCCTCAAGGGGCTCACAGCCAAGTGAAGGAGGCACAGCAATGAACTATTGCTGTTCAATGACAGCTTCTATAGGAGAGGGATGTACAGATGCTAGTGGTAGCTCCAAGAAGGTACTAATCAGAGTTTCGCAGATGCCTTCCATGAGAACTGTTTTCAGTAAGATAATAAGGAATTAGACCTGAGAGCTATTGTCTACATGCATGACCTATGGTGTTTTGTGGGATGCTCCCAGCAGTCAACCTCAGTGCAGGAAGCCAGTGCTTCCTGAGAGGTACCCAGCTTGATTAATGAGCTTTTTACTGTGAGCCAACCTAAGCCAACTATCAGTCAAGGGAAGAGAAAACATGAAATGCAGGTTTCAGGTTTCCATGCCATATCTAGGTCCATCCTGAAGGCCTATACTCTCCTTTCTTTCAGAGATTAAGGATATATGCCCCCACCCCCACCCCAAAAAAAAGGGATGGCCAAAAAAGGTGCCATAAGCTTCTTTAAAGCCATTAATTATGAAATTGAGCAATTCTGAAGCTGCCCTGAGAGTGTCTGAGGTCAGCGGTAAAGTTTCCAGATCATCTGTACATACGATCCACAGGGAAAGACCTGAGCACAGGCTCCTCAGGGCAGAGACAGTTCCACTCATCACGGATCTCAGTGCCTTCCATGCCTGGTACCCAATGGGTGTTTATTATGTATTAGCCCTCTTTCTCCATATAGTAGTTCTGTTACATTTATCACACATTTATGGAGTACCTACGTGCCTAGCATTATTATAAGGGTTGAGAATAAATAGAAATGTAAAACATACTGTCCTTTGGCTCTCCACTCTCATAATACTGATGCTGATTTATTGCTTCCCATACCAGCCCCTCACACTGGCTCCCTTCTGAGCAATAAAGTTCAGAAGGAAACCTACTATCCCTGATCAGAGAAACACATGTCTACACAGGAATTGAACTGATGTCCTTCACTGGCATCATGCTTTTACCAGCTGGCCCCATATACTGCAGATGTGCCAAAACGGATTCACTATCATGTTGACACAGCTTTATTGTATCTTCTCCAAAACAACCTAGAATTATCCTTCCAAGGAGTAGCATTGAGATGGACAACTTAACTTCTGTATCTCCTGACTTCGCGAGTGTATTTCTAGATTAGCATTATGGAGGTTACACAGGATTTTTTTTTACTCTTTGACACTTTGGTTTATAAATTATGCTATTTATATTTGTTTGCCCCTAATCATCCCAAGGAGACTGTCCTTGTCACTGGAAAATAAGGATGAGTAGCCATACAGTGGCAGAACACAGCGAACACAAATGATCAAGGAAACAACAACTAGCAACAAGATGAATGTGCTGGAAGCAAGCATAACAAAGAGAGGTGATGGTGAGCATGGGCCATTGCTCCAGCAGCACAGCCAGCGGCTCTGTGCATAAATGCTCAGCAGGCTTCAGTGCGGGAGCTGGAACTAAGTTCATACTGGAGGCCAAACAGACTGTAAAGTCAACTTGAGGGACTTTAGAGGAATAGGGGAGAGGAGGGTGGAAGTGATTGACAAGGGCTTCCTGGCACTTCTTACATAATATCCCAGCCTGTCTAGCCTCCTCAAGAAACGCTGATCTGACCATGAGCCAGTATAAAAGGTCTTTCTGGCTTGCCTCTCTCCTACACCTCCCATGTCCTAGACTAAATGAAGGGATCACGTGTCAAATAGATGTGTGGAGACTCGGAGCTTAGTAATACACAGGACACACAATGGTGGTCGTCCTTTTTCTCCTCATTAGTTCACTTGCCAGAGAGGTAAACGGAGTTCCTCATAGTACCCTGATTACAGCTTCCAAAATTTAGCTTGTTTTGAAGCTGGAGCAACTTTGATGTTTTTTTAACACAGGCAGGCACTTCATTAAAGCACTATGGAGTATACCAGCTATGTTTTCCCTGAAGTGAGCTGGATGAGATCCAAGCTGGGATCCAGACACACACAGGCAAAAATTACATAGGCAGGGAAGTAAACCTCATTATCTTTCCAAGACACAATCTTACCTGCTTTAGTTAATTATTATGTTTTGCAGGGAGGGGAGTTGCTTCATCAAAGACATGTTTTCAAGAGATGTGGTAGTCCACAGTTTGTGGGCTATTGTTCACACCAGAGGCATGCAGTTTAACTGCAGGTCCAAGCAAACAGCCAGGGACAGTATTTCCTCCAAAGTGATGAAGGAGATGAAGCAAATCCCAGGTCAATTCAGGGAAAATCTTTGTTCCTGCTAAATGGATCTTGTAAAACTAATGGGTTTTTAAATTTTAAGTTCTGGGATACATGTTATATAAAACTGCACATCCTGCACACATGTACCCCAGAACTTAAAATAAACCTATCAACCTATTTTTGTTGTGGTTTTGCATGTGCCCTGGTAGTTTGCTGCACCTATCAACCTATCACCTAGGTATTAAGCCCACCATGCATTAGCATGCATTAGCTATTTATCCTGATGCTCTCCTTTCCCCTGCTCCTGCCGACAGGCCCAATGTGTGTTGTTCCCCTCCATGTGTTCTCATTGTTCACCTCCCACTTACAAGTGAAAACATGGGTTGTCTGGTTTTCTGTTCCTATGTTAATTTGCTGAGGATAATGGTTTCCAGCTTCATCCATGTTCCTGCAAAGAACATGATCTCATTCCTTTGTATGGCTGCAAAGTCTTCCAGGGTGTATATGTACCACATTTCTTTATCCTCTACTAATGATGGACACTTGGGTCGCTTCCATGCCTTTTGCTATTGTGAATAGTCCTGCAATCAACCTATGCATGCATGTATCTTTATAATAAAATGATTTATATACCTTTGGGTATATACCCAATAAAGAGGTTGCTGGGTCAAACGGCATTTCTGTTTCTAGGACCTTGAGGAATCACCACACTATCTTCCACAATAGTTGAACGAATTTACATTCCTACAAACAGTAGAAAAGCATTCCTATTTCTCCACAGCCTTGCCAGCATCTATTGTTTGACTTTGCTTTTTGCCATTCTGAGTGGCATAAGATGGTACCTCATTGTGGTTTTTATTTGCATTTCTCTAATGATCAGTGACATTGAGTTTTTTGCATCTGTTTGCTGCAGAAGTGTCTTTTGAGAAGGGTTTGTTCACATCCTTTGCCAACTTTTTGATGGGGTCGTTTGTTTTTTCTTGTAAATTTGTTTAACTACCTTGTAGGTTCTGGATATTAGACCTTTGTGAGATGGATTGTAAAAATTTTCTCCCATTCTGTAAGCTGTCTGTTCCCTCTGATGATAGTTTCTTTTGCTGCGCAGAAGTTCTTTAGTTTAATTAGATCCCTTTTGTCAATTTTTGCTTTTGTTGCCATTGCTTTTGACATTTTCATCATGAAATCTTTGTTCATGCCTATGTCCTGAATTTATTGCTTAGACTTTCTTCCATGGTTTTTATAGCTTGGTGTTTTACATTTAAGTCTTTAATCCATCTTGAGTTAATTTTTGTCTAAGGTGTAAGGAAGAGGTCCAGTTTCAATTTTCTGCATATGGCTAGCCAGTTTTCCCAGCACCATTTATTAAATAGGGAATTTATTCCCCATTGCTTGTTTTTGTCAGGTTTGTTGAAGATCAGATGGTTGTAGATGTGTGGTGTTATTTCTGAGATCTCTATTCTGTTCTATTGGTCAATGTGTCTTTTTCATTTTACCAATGCTGTTTTGATAAAACTGATTCTTTTGGAAACTACAACTTGTCATACTGAAATCAGGATTATGTGACATTAAGTTTATTTAAAACTGAGGGACAGCAGTCAGGAAACAGCAGAAGGAATGCTTTGAAATTTGACACACTCCCCAGGCTTTAAGCAGTGTAGTATTTTCATGAAGAGTTGAGTACCTTCAAACACATTTGATTTCATGCAATACTTGCTGGTTCATTTGTCCATTGATTCATTGATTCCTTCTTTCAACATGAATTTATTTCCTATCTCACAATCATTGTGGTAGGCCCAGTGGATGTGCTAATAAATAAGTATTGTTTATTTTTTATAGCTTAACCTCTTAAACATGTTTAAAATGTGGTTTTTAAAAAATTTAAGCGCATGCACTGGGAGCAATAATTACATATAGATGAGAGACCTAAATTATTTTGGACACTATGGAGGCCTTCCTCCCAAAACAGCATGTCTTCAGGACACCCTGAGTTTTCCTGTTAACTAAAAACGCAAACTCTCAGACTTAAACCAAATTTTTTACTCACCTAGATGTCCACTGCAGTTTGGCAGGAGCTTCTGACAGATAGTATCTAACTTACGTAATTTTCCCATATTTCCAGTGGAAATGGAAATGGTTACTCAAGGACTTAGGCTGACGGAACAGCCATTAACTCCAATGATACCAATTACTAACCCAGAAGGACCAAAGGGGCTCTGAGGATTTGATACTAACATTCAAGGACTCCACCCTAAAGTGGTACACTCTCCTCTGCTCACATGTCACTGGTCAAGACTACTTATGAAGCCCCATCCAGCTAGGAAATACTCTTTCCAGGTACTAGGTTATAGCCTGCACAAGTACTGACTCCACTGGATCATGAAAGCAGGGTAACAGTGAGCCCCATGAGGTTGGAGTGGTGGACAGGGAGCTCGGGAAAAGAATTCCAGAGCAAAGTGAAAACGTGTGAAGGCCACATAATTTCCTCCTGGAGTGCTCCTCTCCTCTGCAGATACAATTAAGTATATGTCTACCTCCAGATTAGACTGTAAATTCCAAAATCCATAGTTCTAGCACAAAGTAGGTGCTCAGCACATGTTTGGAAATAAGGAAGACAAGGTTGTCTTGAGTTGGATATAATGAACCATATCAGAAATACTCAGTTTCCTTATAGTGCCATAACCACCTCCAGGCCAAATCAGGTCTTGCTTGAAGACTCTACTGATCTGTCTCCGTCTCACTCCCTCTCTGATAGAGTTAGTCCCTTCTTCCTTCTTTCTCCAACTATAAATTGTACAGGGAATTTCAAAGTACTTGTAACACCCTTTTTTTTTTTTTTTGAGACAGAATTTCGCTCTTCTTCCCCAGGCTGGAGTGCAATGGCGCGATCTCAGCTCGCCGCAACCTCCACCTCCTGGGTTCAGGCAATTCTCCTGCCTCAGCCTCCCGAGTAGCTGGGATTACAGGCATGTGCCACCATGCCCAGCTAATTTTTTTGTATTTTTAGTGGAGATGGGGTTTCACCATGTTGACCAAGATGGTCTCGATCTCTTGACCTCGTGATCCACCTGCCTTGGCCTCCCAAAGTGCTGGGATTACAGGCTTGAGCCACCGCGCCCAGCCTTGTAACACCTTTTTACCTGCACGTGGTTATCCATCTCATCCTACTAGATACTGAGGGAGACTCCTATTTTCTTTGGCTTTATACCAGTGTTCAGACCAGTGCCTGGAACATGGTAGTTGTCGATATCTTTTGAAAAAATAAATGCATCTGAAATTTTAAGTATTAAGAGAAGAGTAGTTGGATAGCACTGGAAATATGGGAAAATTAGGTAAGTTAGATACTATCTACATGAGGCCAATGGACTAAAATATCCTGTTTCAGTGACATGTACGTCTCCTAAGAAGGATACTGCAAGTTGCAGTAGCCTAGTTTGAATTGGGTTTAAATCAAACTCTAACGTCATGCTCCTACATGACCTTAGAGGTGCAATGTGCTATCAGCTTACATATACATTCTGGTCTCTCCAACACTGTTTTCTTTCCCATTTCTGTTCACTTAGACACTGTCTGTCACAAGCCAATCCAGCGGTAACCATCCTAATCCGAGGTGGATAACAATAGCATCAACCTTGTATTTGTATGACACTTGAACTTCATAAAATGATTTAATGTCTTTTATCCCACCATCCAGAAAGGCAACTTTGTGATGTCCATCATAAATAGTGATTTGCTGTCATTATCAATCAGAGGCAGAGAAAAAGCCGTGTGCAGTTTTTCACCTCTCTTTCAGGTTTGATTTTGCAGAGTAGCTGAGATGCCATTTGGTCCTCTCTCTCTCCCAGCTCTATTAGCCTCAGTAACTGCCTGAAACAGCAAGACTGCAGACAAATATTCAGGCTTATGACCACAGAAATCCAAATAGAATGTCGATTTTCATGTGAGGTGAACCGGGCCATTCTGATTTTCAGGAATTGGATGTTCTTCTAGGAGACCTGTCCCTGTGGCAGAAGAGGTCTGCTGCTGTCAGCACAGTTGCTCAAGGAATGGCTTGTGAGCTGCAATTTTTCACAGTACTAATGCATTGCTTTCACCAAAGCATAGCCGGCTGCTGTGGGATTGCATTAGAGGATTTGGTGAGAAGCCTGAAGACCTCACTATCAAGGAGGAAGTAAAAAGTGATCACTGGGACTCTACCAGTTAACTCTTCAGGGAACCCACTGCCATTTATGTGTTTACCAGAGATATGCTTCTGATTATAATGGGACCCCTGACAAATTGAGAATTTTTGCATCGCTGCACTTCAGTGGGACTAACAGAATGTCAACTTCAGTTTTCAATGTCTTTCCTGATGACCCATACATAATAGCTCCCTGTGCATGAGCCTCAAGAGTCCATGACTTACCGTGCAGCTGATACCTACAAGTTTCTGGAAATGCTAGTCTTTGGAGAATGCTTTACACCCTAAATTCTTATTATAAGCCCTATAGTATTTAATGGTTAAGAGCATTTGCCTCCAGTTATACTGCTTGAATTCACATCTCCATTCGTCCACTTTCTAATTGTGAGACTTCAGATTAGTTGCTCTCTTTCAAAGACCCTGTTTCCTCATCTTTAAAATAAGGATAATAGCAACTACTTAAAAGATTAATTAAGACAATGAATATATAGTGCTAGGCCTGGCAAATTATAGCAATTTCTCTTAATTGCCTTTTTATATAGGGCCCAAGATAGGGTTTCACAAGATCAGAGAAAGATTAATCAGTTGAAATCATAAGAAGAGAGATTTTAGTAACTTGTCTCTTACCAAGACTGCCCTGGAAGAAAGGGTATGCTTCAATAAATATTTATTGAGGACCTAACATATATGAAGCAGTAGGCTTCAGATAGTTAAGATGTCTGCCACTGAATTAAGTATGGGCCAGGCAGCCACTTGGTGAGAGCCGGAGCCAGCACAGGGCATCTTTCACCACAGAAAACCCCATACAGCCTAGTGGGCTATTCTAGGATTGTTTTAATCGGATTACAAGGCTGAATAATCAACTTGCACCCACTTGAATCAACCCGAAGTCGTGTGTGGGCCTCTTCATTCTGATAGATGCTTATTAATAAAGAAGGATCAAAGAGAAGGGGGAGGGAGAACAGCAGGAAAATTACATAATTGCCTTTTCCAAATTGCTTAACATTCCCACCTGAAGAAACAGACATCCTAATTAAGGCCCCTGGCTTTAAGAAAGTGCTAGAACAGCTCAATTGCTTTGCACCTCCCCCCCCAGCACTCTTACAATTTTTTTTGTCATTGTCATTATTGAAAAGTGTTCAACATTATTATAGTCTCTTCAGTATCACAATATGCAAGGTACAGAGGTGTACCTTGAGCTTCCTTTTCCATTTATACTGATGCTGGAAAGGAGAGATAGGTACAGAAAAGAGGAGGGTAGGCAGGGGCATTGTGTAAACATATAAGGCGCAGTCATGTATTCAGCAATACTTGAATTGAACCAAACCCTTTCCATCTGACAAGTTCCCAAAGCCCTCCCTTGAGGACACAGAACCTGGGGAATGAGCAGCTGCTTGGCTTAGGAGGTGGCAAGGCAAGCTGACAGCAGGAACGGAGCAGGCGGTTAGTGGGTGAGAATGTACCAAGGGAAGGAAACTGGCAAAGGAAAAAGAGACTGAAAAAGGACCACAAATTACATTCCCAGAAGGCAGCCTCACCCCAGTGAGAATGATACAATAGGCTCCCAGATGTCTCCCTTGTGTTATTCATCTGCCACCATAGTTCTCAACCTTGCATATGCATGTGAGTCACCTGGAAATCTTGTTAAAATTCAGGAAGTCTGGGTGGAGCCTGAGATTCTGCATTTCTAACAAGCTCCCAGGTGATGCTAATACTCAGGGTCTGCAGACTGCACTTTAAGTAGCAAAGTACCAGGTCACAAGTGGGCACACTATGGCCTGTGGGTCAAATTTTGCCAGTTGCTTGCTTCGGTAAATAAGCATGATTGGAACACAGCCAAGCCAAATTGTTCACATACTGTCTCTGGCTGCTTTTGCACTCAGTTGAGTAGTTGCAACAGAGACTTAATGGCTCAGAAAGCCTAAAATATACTTAGTTTAAGACTTGTCCCTTTAGGATAGAGATCAGAATATTTCTCCTTTTTTGAAGCTAAGAAAAAAAGAAAAAATTGTGTTATGTTGAGCTGAAGAAACTTGTATTGTGAATTTCAGTAAATAAGAGGAAAACTCTGGCTTTGACAACAAAAAATAATTATTTCTATCAACATTTAGAGAAGATTAAGTCTGTAAATGAATTGAAAGAGAAACATTCATGGTTCTAGAGAAACCCTGGATCCTTGCAATCCTTTTACATTCTGTAAGACTGAAAATAACCAGCAAAATCTTGCGTGATGTACTACGTTGACTATAAATCATCTTCAGAACCACAAAAGTTTATAAATTCATCTCATATCAGTTGAAAATAACATGCTTCTCCTCCCCACCTCATTACAGTTTCTTCAGCTGCTTAGAGATTCTTTTGCTTCAGTAGGGAAACTATAACAGCAATAATTCAACCTTAACTTTGCATGACACAGCATTTTTCAAATTACTTTTCACATGCAATATCACATTTCATCTTCACATTAAATCCTCCAATATAGGTAAACTAATTCCATTTGATATAAAGAAGCAGTGATACAAAGTCTTCTCTCAACAAGTTCACCACCTAATCAAAGAGGCAGTGATAGAAATAAACATCAACATGGCATGATAAATGTTCATAGAGGAGTGGATAGGACACAGGTTTAGGTCAGAGGATGATGTACGCTGTGATGGGCTGTCATTTCAGAATTTACCTTACAGTTCTTTAAATTGGGGAAAGAGGTTATAAGGAATAAGAAGATTGTCACAGCAAAAATATAAATGAAAATGTGAAGAAAAAACAGGCAATGGTAGCATTTTACAGAGAATATCATTATGAGGTAGAAATTGTGTGTGTGTGTGTGTGTGTGTGTGTGCGTGTGCACGTGTGTGTGTGACGGAGTTTCGCTCTTGATACCCAGACTGGAATGCAATGGCACGATCTCGGCTCACCACAACCTCCGCCTACTGGGTACACGCAATTCTCCTGCCTCGGCCTCCTGAGTAGCTGGGATTACAGGCACATGCCACCGTGCCCAACTAATTTTTATATTTTTAGTAGAGACGGTGTTTCACCTTGTTGACCAGGATGGTCTTGATCTCTTGACCTCGTGATCCACCCGCCTCAGCCTCCCAAAGTGCTGGGATTACAGGCGTGAGCCACCACGCCTGGCCCGGGAGAAATTCTTATATCGGGAATTAAAAAGTTGAAGCTCAGAATCAGTACAGATTAATTAATCACTAAAGGTAAGATGCACACTGAAGACTTCTAACCCCAAATATTATTTTTCCTCTATGGCTATATTAACTTTTCAAGGATGATTTTTTTCAGGGATGAGGATATAATATGGGTTTATAATGACAGTTATGATGATAATGATGGTTAACATTCAGAGTATGTTTTCTATGTCTTCTAAAGGACTAGCCCCAATAGATGAATATTACATGTTAGAAGATTTCAGTTCAGTGTAATTCAATTCTTGCTAATCTTTTGAGCTGTCCAGCAAAAGAATAAGCTATAGCAGAAAAATAATGAGCTCTCTCTTTCTTAATGGAAGTGTCTACATTGAAGGCAAATCCACAAAGGGTTTTATAGAAGAGAATGCTTTGTGTTGGTTGAAAAATCAGAATGAACATGTCTCCTTCAAACAGAGCCAATGAATTTCCCAAGGCCACACAGTTACAGTAGCTCAGCCAAAGCTAGAACCTGTATGTCCCAGTTCTCTTTTCTCTACTTCCTTCTCCTAATATGACTGTTAATATCAGATGTAAGTGACAGGATGATTAATGAGGAAGCCAGCATTGTTTTCCAGTGGAATAATGTTCGGTATAGACAGTGATATGTAAATAGCTGTAATTCGCAGTGCAACTTGGTGAAGGACTTAGCCTACATTGAGCAATTGGGAAATTTCCTCATTCTCACAGCCATTAAGGTAACGTTTTCCAGTTACTTTTTTTTGTTCCTGTTAGAACTGTTCCCAGGTCTTATTTCAGGTACTACCCAAACGGCATGCATTATGGTTCGGTCTTATTTGACTGCTACTTTTTAAAAACATTCAGATGCCATCAAGCATAGCTTCCCAAAGTACAGTAGTTTAGCTAAGGAATATTTATGAGGAATATGAGTATATACGAAACAAGGTACAGTAAAACCCCAGGGAATTATGTGGCCTTTTATTTTATAGCATATTGCCATAATTTATGATACCATGAATTCAGTCACATGTTTACTTCATAGAATGACCTATCAACCCACTCCTCTTTCCAGTATCATTCAAAAAACACTTACTGAACATCTCAGCTCTGAGCCTAGCTTCTCACCAGGCACGTGAGTAAATGAAAAGTGTTCCATAATGATGTTACTGTAATCACAAGAGGTTTTATTCTTATGGAGATTTACAAGCATGAAACCAACTGCTAGAGAAAGGGAGAACCAAAAGAAGTAGAAAAGACAGTAAGTGCCACAGAAGGGGATTCAAAACTGAACAGGAATTTTAACAACATTAATTTTCATGTTTCAGCCACATTACAGGTTGACTAAAATACCCCATTAATCAATTAATTTATTCTCTCGACAACAATCCATTTGTGCATCCATTGTTATGCCACATAATCGGCATACAGAACCATGTCCCATTTGAGTGAGATTAGCCAGTCTACTGTGACTATGTTATGATTTTAATCCTTGTTTCCTGTAATGCTTCTAAAATGCAAAACCTAATGATTTTTTCTCTAACCTGCATGGTCTCCAGAGGTAGTGCATCTGATTCAGTCTCTAAAGTAAGGTAAACAGTGTGGTTTGGAGGTCAGCACAGCAGGCTAAAAAGCAATAGAAACAGCCGTACAGCCAAAGAAAGTGCTTAAATTCTTTTGAAACTGAGTTTGGTTTTTAGTGCCAGAAAAAAAAAGTGAAATCAAAGATACCAGTATTTCTCACCATTATGCTAAATATAGGTTTTCATAAATTAGTCAAACACAGCACTAAAATATGGTTTATCATAAGGTTAATCTCAGATGAGAAATTAATGTTTAATTAATTTTAGTCAAGTCAAGGGGTAGCAGATATGCCTCTTTTACTTTTGTTTAATTGGAATCTAATTACAAAGAGGTCACTCATTCATTTCCTCAGCAAATATTTTTTTTAACTAACTGAAGCTGGGTTTTTTTAACTAAAGCAAAACTCAATAGAAAGTTCTGTGCTGCATTTATGTTCCTAACTTTAGACATTTGTCTAACTTCTCAACGACATTACCCTTGCCTGGAGTGAACATTTGAGGAAATGTAGATAAAAAAATATTTAACCTTTAACCACTTTCTAATTAGCAAAAATGCCAGATCCTTTCCTTTAACATTCTAAATGGCTTTGGCATAATGAAGCAACATTATGGATTAATTTAAGTAATACACTAGAAAACTTTCATCACCTTACAAGTGTACTTGTCCCTAAATTGATCATTTAATCCTTATTATGCTACAGTGTTATTTCTTTACTTCTCAAGATCAGTGGTTCTTAGCCTTGCCAGTATGTTGGAATCACAGAAAGAACTTTAATACACACTGATGCCTAGTATTCACACTCCCAGAAAGACCGATTTAACTGGTTTGGGGGTCATAGTCTGCTTAACTACTGTAACAAAATACCTTTGGTAACTTATACTGCTGGGTAATTGATAAATGATAGAGGTTTATTGCTCACAGTTCTGGAGGCTGTAAAGTCCAAGATCAAGGTACCAGCAAATGTTTTCCACTGCCAAGATTGTACCTTCTAGCTGTGCCCTCACATGGTGCAAGGAACAAGGGAGCTCCTCCTGGAATCCTTTTTTAAGAGCACTAATCTCATTTAAAAGGGTGGAGCTCTCATAACTTAATTGCTTCCCAAAGCCCTCAACTCTTAATACTGTCACATTTGGTATTGGGTTCCAACATATGAATTTGGAGGTGGCGGGATTCCAACATTCAGACCACACCCACAAGGTTTTGTTTACATACATAGCCTGTTTCAAATGTGCACTCAGGATTAAGTACCACCATTCTAAGCCCCAAGAACGCAAGCAAGTGACCGTATTCCTCCTTTGTTAACAACCCTTCAATGATGCAACAGCCCTTACTAATGCTGGGAAAAATCCAGAATCCTGAGCACAGTTGTCAGCACCTTCAGAGATCCACCTCCTGCTCCTATCTCTCCCCTTCTCCCGGCCCTCAGTAGTGTGCTTTCCATGCTGCAGGTCTTCCTCGCCGCACCATTCTCAAGTGTGACTCAACTCTAGTTCTTGGACAAACTGTTCCTTTTGCCAAGATGCTCTCTCTGTACTTCTTCATCTGACCAATTTCTGCTGACCTTTACTTGTGGTTGGAGTGTCACTTTATTACACAGAATCTTTCTGATCCTACCCCAGGACTCATCCTAAAATGTTTCTCTGCCATATCTAACACCTTACTTGTTTATTATGTGGAAATTATAGGGGTGTTGAGGATAGGAACCTAACTGGAGACAGTCCCTAACTGAAGACACAGCAGTAAAAAAGAACCTTGCTGTGTCTTTTACTTAACTGGAGCCCAATAACTACTTGTTATTGAATCAGCCATGATTCAGTCAAGAAGAAACCACACCAGGAATTTGATTGGCGAAAACTTTAAAGAAAAAAATCTTAACTGGTAAAATGTGATTAACTACTAAATAGACTAAAAAGTACTCAGCAAATATTGGGGGTAGTTATATTCCTAAAGTAAAAGAGAATATCCAAAGAAGGAGCTAAAGGTTTGGAAAGCACCAGCTCATATCAATGGCTGATATTTTGACCCCATTGGAGAGGGTAAATCTGCTACCTGCTGAATAGCAGAGAACTTCCCTGGGTCTTATAGGCCACAGCTGGTCTGCAGGAGGTCACATGTTGGTATGTTGGTGACATTTACTAAGGTCTCAGGGGTTTAAGCTGACCCATAGAAAGCTGCCCACTTGGGTGCCAATAAATTACTGTTTGTCTGTAATCTAATGTACAATAGATTACAATTGAGATGCTAGAGAATCCCAGCGGCCCTCAGTGGACTGAGGGCCACTCACCACAGGCAGATGTGCAGCTAAAGGAAGAAGAGAAAGGCACATAAGAAAAGCCTCTTTGTTGTTGTTGTTCCTGTGTCTGAAGTGTCTCTCTAGGCTCTCTAGTGACAAAATCTAAGACTGAACCAACTCTCAAATATGAAATGTTATAGGATCCAGCCCTAAAATCACAAAACAGGGCAAAAAGCAGTAGATGTAGAGGTGAGAGACAATCAACTGATATCTAGCACTGATATTATCAATGATTGATTGATAGATACCAGATAGATATTCCCAGTAAAACAAAAATATTAATCCCTTCATAAAGTAAAAACCAATAGCATATCAAAGGAAAAGATAAAAACTTGATTTTCACTTTCTCCTATATTTCTTCTTATGTCTTTTTTAACATTATTTTTATTTTAAATAACAAATAATTATATTTATGGGATACAATGTGATGTTTGGATACTGTGAAATGAGCAAATCAGGCTAATTAATACATCACCTCATGTATTTATTTCCTTGTGGTAAAAACATTTAAAATCCACTCTTTTAGTAATTTTGAAATATATAATACATTGTAATTAACTGCGTTCTTATTTTCTTTTTTCTATTCAGAGCTTGAAGCCCAAACCATATTGATGATAGCCATTTTCTCTCTCCCTATTAGACTTCTCTCATCATGGACCTGAAAAGCCATGTAACTGGAATGAAGGCAAATCTTGAATTAGAGATATTTGGAGCTTTTGCTTAAGTGTAAGATGGATATTAAATCCTTTTGATTTTGCTTTTCAGGATATTCTGGTAGCAATGTTACAAACAGTGAAAAAGCATAAACTAGAGAAAATAAATTAATCAGGATATTGCTTGTCACACTTTCATATCATTAAGATTGTTTTGAGTGCCAAATGAAAGCTTTGATGCAAAAATTAGAGCACAGAATGGCAAGATTCTTTTGATCCTTAATCAGTGCTTGTAACTTCTGCAGAACATCAACTATAGCAAAGAATCATTAGTTTTCTGCTATATTTAAACTTCTGCTTTATTTAATAAGCAAACAGTTAAATAAAATGCACATAGCAGGAAGATGATCTTTAGCTGGTATCAGGGACTGAAAAAATAAGCATCCATTCTAGCCTATCTCCTCATAAAATCATGCAATTGACTTAGAATGCAGTGTATTTCTGAAAGCAATTAAATTTGCTTTAAAACAGCCATGTATTTCCAACAGTTACAATAAATGACACAACCTTTTTGGAAATTTTTCTAAAAGGCAATTAACAATATCCATAAATAAGGAAATAATCTGATAAAAAAGAAAAGCTTTATTCTAAAATTATCTGCCAGGCAATATTGATAACATATTCCCATCCCCTGAAAAGAAACTAAATAATAAGCAATGAGTATTGTGGAAGCATCCCATAAGACATCAGCCATTCAAATGAAGTGTAATAGACTTTAAAATAACAAAAGGAAATGACTATCTCATAACCATCTCCTGTTAAGTAAAAAAAAAGCTGATGAAAATAATGTCTCTTGTATAATCATGATTAAAAAGTACATGAGAGAAAACCTAGAAGGGTTTTTATCTTTTCCACAGGATGGTTTTTTTTTTTTTTTTTTTGAGACGGAGTTTCACTCTTGTTACCCAGGCTGGAGTGCAATGGCGCGATCTCGGCTCACCGCAACTTTCGCCTCCTGGGTTCAGGCAATTCTTCTGCCTCAGCCTCCCGAGTAGCTGGGATTACAGGCACGTGCCACCATGCCCAGCTAATTTTTTTTTGTATTTTTAGTAGAGACGGGGTTTCACCATGTTGACCAGGATGGTCTCGATCTCTTGACCTCACAATCCACCCGCCTTGGCCTCCCAAAGTGCTGGGATTACAGGCGTAATCCACCACACCCGGCCCACAGGATGCTTTTGTAGAAGTACAGATACAAGATAAAAAAGGGAAGCAAATTTTGGTAGATTACCAACTGCCCTCCTAAAAGGTATTGTGCCACATATACTTTCCTATTAGCCATTCATGTTCCATATTTTTGCATATTCCACAATGTGCATAATGCTTATACTGGAGAAAAATAGCTAGTACATTTTGCTTTAAAAATTTCAAGGAGGGAGTGGCCAAGATGGCCAACTAGAAGCAGCTCTCACAGACAGGAAGAGAAGGGGCAAGTAAATACAGCACCTTCAACTGAAACCCCCAGGTATTCACACTGGGGTTAATCAAGGAAGCAACCGGACCCACAGAGAATGGAGA
Organism: Callithrix jacchus; assembly: GCF_049354715.1. Lineage (NCBI taxonomy): Eukaryota > Metazoa > Chordata > Mammalia > Primates > Cebidae > Callithrix > Callithrix jacchus. The sequence continues at coordinate 134,918,558 of NC_133502.1, read as the reverse complement.
AAAGCAAGACAGGACAACAGCCCACCTAGGAGCAACATGGAGCCAGGGATCTTCCCCTGCCTAGGGAATGGTGAGTCAATATGTGACCCAGGAAACCACGCTTCTCTCACAGATCTTTGCAACCCTCCAGTCAAGAGATCTCTGAACCCACTCCACCAGGGCCTTCAATCTTCAGTTTGACAGACAGATCTATTTGTCGTATTGGCAGAGCAGCCACTCAGGCATGCACAGAGACCCTGGAGCCTTAGATACCTGGACTTTCCAGCAAAAGTAGCTACAGCTCTGGCAAGGTGGGAGGTTAGACTCCTACACACACCTCTAGGAAAGAGGCTGAATCCAGGGTGCTGAGCAGCAACAGCCTGCAGGCCCCACTTCCATGGCACCTCACAACATAAGACCCACTGGCTCAGAATTCCAACCAGCTACCAGTATTGGCATTGCACCCTGCTAAGGAGGAGCTTGCACGGGGCCAGGCAGCAAACATCTTTGCTGTTTGAGCACCTTAGCCATTCCAACCTTCATGCTTTGGAGAATGTGAGCCCACCTGGGATGGAAGGGATCCCCCAAAACAGCACAGCTGCTCTACCAAAACGCGGTCAGACTGCTGCTTTAAGTGGGTGCCTGATCTCACTCCTCCTAACTTGGCTGGACCTCCCGAATGGGGCCTCTAGCCATCCCCACAAAAGCTCTCTGGCTGACAGAAATCCAAAACCCTGGGACAGTACTCCAGAGGGAGGGGTGAGCTGCCACCTTTGCTGTTTGGGTGACTTACCCATTCTAGCCTTTGGGCTTTGGAGTGTCTGAGGTGACACGGAGCTTAAGTGGACCCCCAGCACAGCACACCTGCTCTACCAAAACGTGACCCAACTGTGTTTTAAAGTAGGTTCCAATCTCATTCCTCCTCACTATCTGGGACCTTAAGTGGGGTCTCCAGTCACTTCCTCAATATGCCTTTCAGCCAGCAAAAGGTCTATACCTCCCTGGAACAAACCTGAGATGGAAGGAGATTTGTTCCAGAGGAAGGAACAGGCTGCCATCTTGGTTGTTTTGCAACCCCCTCTCTGAAACCAGAGACAAGGAGTCAGCTTCAAATAAAGACCCTACACAAAGCCTTGGCCCAGTGAAAACATCCAAAAAAGGAGTCTATTGACTCTACTCAATCTATGCTATAGTTAAAGGAACACCCACATGCAGCAATGAGAAAGAAACAACGCAAGGACTCCAGTAATTCAAATGGCCAGAGTGTCACATGTCCATCAAATTACTCCACCAGTTCTCCAACAAGAGTTTTTAACCAGGCTGAACTGGCTGGAATGACAGAAATACACTTCAGAGTATGGATATAAACAAAGATCATTGAGATTCAGGAGGATGACAAAACCCAAACCAAGGAAAGTAAGAATCACAATAAAGTGGTACAGGAGCTGAAGAAAAAAACAGCCTGCATAAAAAGAACTTAATGGGTCTGACGAAGCTGAATAACACAACACAAAAATTCAAAAATTTCACAATGCAATCACAAGTATTAACGTCAGAAAAAACTAAGCTGAGAAAGAATCTTAGAACTTGAAAACTAGGTCTCTAAGACAAAAATAAAGAAAAAAGGAATAAAAAACAATGAATGAAACCTCCAGAAGTATGAGATTATATAAAAAGGCAAAACCTATGAATCACTGGCATCCTTGACAGGGATGGGGAGAAAGAAAACAACTTGGGAAATAGATTTTGGAATATTATCCACGAACATTTCCACATTCTTGCTAGAGAAGCCAATAGTCAAATTCCAGAAATACAGAAAACTCCTGCAAGATTCTATACAAGAAGATCATTCCCAAGACACATACCATCAGATTTTCCAAAGTCAAAATGAAAGAAAGAGCATAAAAGACAGCTGCAGGGAAAGGGCCAGTCACCTACAAAGGGATCTCCATCACACTAACAGCGAACCTCTCAGCTAAAACCCTGTAAGACAGAAGAAACTGTCTTACAATTTCAACATTCTCAAAGAAAAACATCTTCAACCAAGAATTTCATATCCAGCCAAACTAAGCTTCCTAAATGAAGAAATAAGATCCTTTTCTTTTCTTTTTCTTTTTTTTTTTAGACGAAGTTTCACTGTTGTTACCCAGACTGGAGTGCAATGGCACAATCTTGGCTCACCACAACCTCTGCCTACTGGGTTCAAGCAATTCTCCTGCCTCAGCCTCCTGAGTAGCTGGGACTACAGGCGCGCACCACCATGCCCAGCTAATTTTTGTATTTTTAGTAGAGACGGGGTTTCACCATGTTGACCAGGATGGTCTCGATCTCTTGACCTCATGATCCACCCTCCTCGGCCTCCCAAAGTGCTGGGATTATAGGCGTGAGCCACCGAGCCCAGCCGATTGTTTTCATATAAGCAAATGTTGAGGGACTTCATTACCACCAGACATGCCTTACAAGAGATCTTGAAAGGAGCACTAAACATAGAAAGACTGATACCAGCTAATACCAAAAACACACTTAAACACTGTAAAGTAACCACATGAATAAGCCAATATAGTAACCAGCTAACAGCACCATGGCAGGATCAAATCCACACATACCAAGGTTAGTATTGATATCAAGGTTAGTACTGTTATGTGTGGATTTGATCCTGTCATGGTGCTGTTAGCTGGTTACTAACAGCTAACTGGTAAATGAGCTAAATGCCCTGGCAAATGGGCTAAATGTTCCCACTTAAAAGGCACACAGTGGCAAGCTAGATAAGAAAGCAAGATCCCATGGTATGCTGTCTTTAAGAGGCCCATCTCAAACATAATGACACTCATAGGCTCAAAATAAAGGGATAGAGAAAAATCCACCAAGCAAATGGAAAACAGAAAAAAAGCAACCATTGTAATCCTAATTTCAGACAAAACAGATTACAGACTAAGGATTGAAGACGAGGAAAGGCATTACATAATGGTAAAGGGTTCAATTCAACTCTAAGACCTAACTATCCTAAATATACATGCACCCAACACAGGAGCACCCAGATTCATAAAGCAAGTTCTTAGAGACCTACAAAGAGACATAGAAACATAGACTCCTAGGCAATAATAGTGGGAGACTTCAACACTTCAGTGACCATATTAAACAGATCATCAAGGCAGAAAATTAACAGATACTGAGGACCTAAACTCAGCTTTGGACCAAATGGTCCAATGACATTCTGACAGACCTTTATAGAACTCTCCATCCAAAACAAAAACAACAGAATATACATTCTTATCGTCACATGCCACATACTCTAAAACTGACCACATAGCTGGACATTAAAACAACCCTCAACAAATGTAAAAGAACCAAAATCACACCAAACACACTCCTTGACCACAATAAACACAGAAGTTAACACAATGAAAATCACTCAAAATCATACAATTACATGGAAATTAAACAACATGCTTCTAAATGACTTTTGGGTAAAGAAAGAAATTGAGGCAGAAATCAAGAAGTTCTCTGAAAATAATGAAAGCAAAGATACAACATGCCAGACTCTAGGACACAGCTAAGCCAGTGTTCAGATGGAAATTCATAGCACTAAATGCCCACATCAAAAAAGTTAGAAAGATCTCAAATTACCAACCTAACTTCACAACTGAAATAATTAGAGAAGCAAAACAAATTAACCCTACTAACAGAAGAAGGGAAATAACAAAAATCAGAGCTGAGGGGGTGGGTGCCAAGATGGCCAAGAGAAGCCAGCACTGGAATGCAGCTTCCAGCCAATGAAATGCAAAGGGTAGAGGACTTCATGATCCCAAACGAGGTGCTGGGTTCTTTTCTGTGGGATTGACAGGGCTCTGAAAATAGGCCCAGGGAAGGAGCTGCAGGGCGAGAGCCGCCCAGGGGGAGCAAATCAAGACAGGGGGGTGCATCTCCACCAGAAACGTGCAGCCAGCCGGTCAGGAGGTTGGGGGACTTAATCCCCTCGGTGCTCTGATTTGGATTCTGTGCTTACCTCATCCTTCCTGCAACCCACAGTCCAGAATAGCCCTGCAAGAGGGTGGGGCACCGTGGGTAGTGGATGCAAATCTGAGCAGCGGCTACTGCTGGGTGCAGCAAGTTGTCGCAGGAACCTGGGCGGGAGTTTGGACTAACACCAGCAAAACACCTCCCACAGAGGGAGGCAGAGTTGAAAGCAGGGAAACAGACCATAAGGCCTGGCAGGCCCCACCTCCACAGAACTGAAACTAAAGCCCTTGCTAGAGAGCTTGGCAGCAAATACACCAGTTTGACCCCAACCAGGAATATCTCGCTGGGGAAGAAAAGACACCATTGGGAAAGTGGGGCCAATCTTACCTGCAAACAAACTCCAGGGAAGAACCACTCACTCAGCAACCTTACTGAATCCTGGAGAGCCCAGCAACGCCCTCTACAGGCCAAAAATGATACAGCTCCAACCTCAACAGAAAAAAAGTCCATTCAGAGACTCCTCATGAAATCACCAATTTCAAAGATTAAAGAGAGATAAATCCACTAAGATGGGGAAAAAAACAGCACAAAAAGGATGAAACCATCAAATAACAGAAAACTTCTTCTCCTCCCAGGCATCACAACTCCTCACCATCAAGGAAACAAAAAAAAGACAGAGAATGAATCTGATGAATTGACAGAAGCAGGCTTCAGAAGTGGGGGGCGGGGGCTAATAACAAACTTCTCTGAGTTAAAAGAGCATGTTCTACCCTAGTGCAATGAAACTAAGAACCTTGAAAAAAGATTAGACTAAATGCTAACTAGAATAACCAGCTTAGAGAAGAACATAAACGACTTGATGGAGCTATAAAACACAACACAAGAACTTCGCGAAGCATACACAAATTTCAACAGCCAAATCGATCAAGCAGAAGAAAGGATATCAGAGATAGAAGATCAAATCAATGAACTAAAATGAGAAGGCAAGATTAGAGAAAAAAAGAGTGAAATAAATGAACGAAGCCTCCAAGAACTATGGGATTATGTGAAAAGACCTAATCTACGCTTGATTGGCATACCTAAATGTGACAGGGAGAATGAATCCAAGTTGGAAAACACTCTTCAAGATTTTATCCAAGAGAAATTTCCGAACCTAAAAAGGCAGGACAATATTCAAAATCAGGAAATACAGAGAATACCACAAAGATATTCCTGTAGAAAAGCAACCCCAAGGCACATAATCATCAGATTCATCAGGGTTGAAATGAAGGAAAAAATCCAAAGGGCAGCCAGAGAAAAAGGTCAAGTCACCGACAAAGGGAAGCCCATCAGACTAACAGTGGATCTCTCAGCAGAAACCCTACAAGCTAGAAGGGAGTGGGGGCCAATACTCAACATCCTTAATGAAAATAACTTTCAACCCAGAATTTCACATTCTGCCAAACTAAGCTTCACAAGTGAAGGAGAAATAAAATCCTTTATGGACAAGCAATTGCTGAGATATTTCATTGCTACAAGAACTGCCTTACAAGAGCTACTGAAGGAAGTACTAAACAGGGAAAAGAACAACTAGTACCAGCCACTGCAAAAATGTACCAAATGGTAAAGAACAATGACAAAATGAAGCCACGTCAACTAACAGGCAAAACAACCAGCCAGTAACAAAATGGCAGGATCAAATTCAAACATAACAATATTAACACTGAATGTAAATGGCCTAAACACCCCAATCAAAAGACACAGACTGGCAAACTGGATAAAAAGTCAAGACCCATCAGTGTGCTGTATTCAGGAGACCCATCTCACAAGCACTCAAAATAAAGGGATCAAAGAAGATTTACCAAGTAAATGGAGAGCAAAAAAAAAAAAAGCAGGAGTAGCAATCCTAGTCTCCAAAAAAACAGACATTAAACCAACAAAGATCAAAAGAGACAAAGAAGGGCATTACATAATGGTAAAAGGATCAATGCAACAAGAAGAGCTAACTATCCTAAATATATATGCACCCAATGCAGGAGCACCCAGATACGTAAAGCAAGTTCCTAAATATCTACAAAGAGACTTAGACTCCTGCACAATAATAGCAGGAGACTTTAACACTCCACTGACAATATTGGATAAATCAACAGGACAGAAAGTCAACAAGGATATCCAGGAGTTCAATGCATATTTGGACCAAGCAGACCTAAGAGACATTTACAGGACACTCCACCCCAAATCCACAAAATACACATTCTTCTCAGCATCACATTACACTTACTCCAAAAGTGACCACATAATTGCAAGTAAATCACTCCTCAGCAAATGCAAAAGAAAGGAAATCATAACAATCTCTCAGACCACAGCACAATCAAATTAGAACTCAGGATTAAGAAAAGCACTCAAAATTGCACAATCACATGGAAACGAATAACTTGCTCCTAAATAATGAATGGATAAACAATGAAATGAAGGGAGAAATAAAAATGTTCTTTGAGGGCCGGGCACAGTGGCTCAAGCCTGTAATCCCAGCACTTTGGGAGGCCAAGGCGGGTGGATCACGAGGTCAAGAGATCAAGACTATCCTGGTCAACATGGTGAAACCCCGTCTCTACTAAAAAAATACAAAAAATTAGCTGGGCATGGTGGCGCGTGCCTGTAATCCCAGCTACTCAGAAGGCTGAGGCAGGAGAATTGCCTGAACCCAGGAGGCGGAGGTTGCGGTGAGCCAAGATCACACCATTGCACTCCAGCCTGGGTAACAAGAGCGAAACTCCGTCTCAAAAAAAAAAATGTTCTTTGAAAACAACGAGAATGAAGACACAATGTACCAGATCCTATGGGACACATTTAAAGCAGTGTCTAGAGGAAAATATATAGCAATAAATGCTGACACAAGAAACAAGGAAAGATCTAAAATCGACACCCTATCATCAAAATTGAAAGAGCTAGAGAAGCAATGTCAAAAAAGCTGAAAAGCAAGCAGAAGACAAGAAATAACTAAGATCAGAGCAGAACTGAAGGAGATAGAGACAGAAAAACCCTTCAAAAAAAATCAATAAATCCATGTGCTTGTTTTTGAAAAGATTAACAAAATAGACCACTAGCTAAACTAATAAAAAAGAAAAGAGAGAAGAATTGAATAGATGAAAAAAAACGATAAAGGGGAGATCACCACAGATTCCTCAAAAATACAAACTACCATCAGAGATTACTACAAACAGCTCTATGCACATAAACCAGTAAATCTGAAAGAAATGGATAAATTCTGGACACTTGCACACTCCCAAGACTAAGCCAAGAAGAAGTTAAAACCCTCAACAGACCAATAACAAGGTCTGAAGTTGAGGCAGCAATTAATAGCCTACCAACCAAAAAACGTCCAGGACCAGACAGATTTACAGTCGAATTCTACCAGACATACAAAGAGGAGCTGGTACCACTCCTGTTGAAATTATTCCAAACAATACAAAAAGAGGGAATCCTCCCTAACTCTTTCTATAAGACCAACATCATCCCAATACCAAAATCTGGCAGAGACACAACTAAAAAAGAAAACTAGGGGCCAATATCCATGATGAACACCAATGCAAAAATCTTCAGTAAAATACTGGCAAACCAAAGCCAACAGCACATAAAAAGCTTATCCACCATGATCAAGTAGGCTTCATCCTGGGGATGCAAGGCTGCTTCCACATATACAAATCTATAAATGTAATCCACCACATAAACAGAACCAAAGAAAAAAATCATACAATTATTTCAATAGATGCAGAGAAGGCCTTTGACAAAATTCAATAACCCTTTATGCTAAAAACTCTCAATAAACTAGGTATCAATGGAATGTATCTCAAAATGATAAAAGCTATTTATGACAAACCCACAGCCAACATCATACTGAATGGGCAAAAATTAGAAGCATTCCCTTTAAAAACTGGCAATAGACAAGGATGCCCTCTCTCACCACTCCTATTCAATATAGTATTGGAAGTTCTAGCCAAAGCAATCAGGCAAGAAATAGCAATAAAGGGCATTCAATAAGGAAAAGTAGTAGTCAAATTTTTCCTATTTGCAGATGACATGATTGTATATTCAGAAGACCCCATCCTCTCAGCCCAAAGCCTCCTTAAGCTGATAAGCAACTTTGGCAAAGCCCCAGGATACAAAATCAGTGTGCAGAAATCACAAGCATTCTTATACACCAATAACAGACAAACAGAGAGCCAAATCATGAGCAAACTCCCATTTACTATTGCTACAAAGAGAATAAAATACCTAGGAATTCAACTAACAAAGGAGGTAAAAGATCTATTCAAGGAGAACTACAAACCACTGATCAAGGAAATAAGAGAGGACATAAACAGATCGAATAACATTCCATGCTCACAGTTAGGAAGAATCAATATTGTGAAAATGTCCATACTGCCCAAAGTAATTTATATATTCAATGCTCTCCCCATCAAGCTACCACTGACCTTCTTCACAGAACTGGAGAAAACCACTTTAAACTTCATATGGAACCAAAAGAGAGCCTGCATAGCCAAGACAATCCTAAGCAAAAAGAACAAAGCTGGAGGCATCATGCTACCTAACTTCAAACTGTACTACAAGGCTACAGTAATCAAAACAGCATGGTACTGGTACCAAAATAGAGATATAGACCAATGGAACAGAACAGAGGCCTCAGAAGCAACACCACACATCTACAACCATCTGATCTTTGATAAACCTGACAAAAACAAGCAATAGAGAAAGAATTTCCTGTTTAATAAATGGTGTTGGAAAAACTGGCTAGCCATATGCAGGAAGCTGAAACTGGACCCCTTCCTTACACCTTATACAAAAATTAACTCGAGATGGATTAAAAATTTAAACACAAAAACCGTAGAAGAAAACCTAGGCAAAACCATTCCGGACATAGGCACAGGCAAGGACTTCATGACAAAAACACCAAAAGCACTGGTAACAAAAGCCAAAATAGACAAATGGGACCTAATTAAAGTTAGGAGTTTCTGCACAGCCAAAGAAACAACCATTAGAGTAAACCAGCAACCAACAGAATGGGAAAATATTTTCACAAACTACCCATCAGACAAAGGGCTAATATCAGAATCTACAAAGAACTAAAGCAGATTTGCAAGGAAAAAAACAAACAAACCCATTCAAAATTGGGTGAAGGTTATGAACAGACACTTTTCAAAAGAAGACATATATGAGGCCAATAAACATGAAAAAATGCTCATCATGATTTGTCATTAGAGAAATGCAAATCAAAACCACAATGGCAATCATTAAAAAATCTGGAGACAACAGATGCTGGACAGGATGTGGAGAAAAAGGAACACTTTTACACTGTTGGTGGGAGTGTAAATTAGTTCAACCATTATGGAAGACAGTGTAATGATTCTTCAAGGATCTAGAAATAAAAATAAAAATTCCATATGACCCAGCAATCCCATTACTGGGTATATACCCAAAAGATTATAAATCATTATATCATAAAGACACATGAACATATATGTTCATTGTGGTGCTGTTTACGATAGCAAAGACCTGGAACCAACCCAAAGGCCCATCGATGACAGACTGGACAAAAAACAAAATGTGGCACATATATACCATGGAATAGTATGTAGCCACAAAAAAAGATGAGTTCTTGTCCTTTGTAGAGACATGGATGAACCTAGAAATCATCATTCTCAGCAAACTGACAAAAGAACAGAAAACCAAACACCACATGTTTTTACCCATAGGCGGGTGATGAACAATGAGAACACTTGAGCACAGGAAAGGGAACAACACTCACAGGGCTAGGTGCAGGGGTGGAGGGAAAGGGAGGAGATGACAGTTGGGGGTTGGGCGAGGAGGATGGGGAGGGATAACACCAGAGAAATGCCTGACTTAGGCGACGGGGCCGGGGGCGGGGAGGATGGAGACAGCAAACCACTATAGCATGTATGTACTTACGCAACAATCCTGCAGGATGCAGGAAGTGCACATGTACCCCAGAGCCCAATACAATTAAAAAAAATAAATCAGAGCTGAATAGAAGGAAATTGAGACACAAAAAAATTCAAAAGATCAATAAATCCAGGAATTGTTTTACTTTTAAAATTAATAGGTAGTCCACTAGCTACACAAATTAAGAAGAGAGATGATTCAAACAAAAACAACTAAAAATGACAAAGGAAATGTTATTACTAATCCCACAGAAATAAAAACAACCATCGGAAATTACTATGAACACCTCTACGCATACAAACTCAAAAATGTAGACGTGATGGATACATTTCTGGACACCTACACATTCCCAAGACTGAGCCAGAAAAAAAAATTGATTTCCTGAACAGACCAAATTGACTGAGTAAAAACAGCCGACCAACCATAAAAAGGCCAGGACCTGATGGATTCACAGCCAAATTTTACCAGCTATACAAAGAAAGGGTGGTACCATTCCTACAGAAACTATTCCAAAAAAAAACAAAGAGAAAGGACTTCTCCCCAATTCATTTTATGAAGCCATCATCATATTAATACCAAAACCTGGCAGAGACACACACAAAAAAGGGAGAACTTTAGACCATTATCCTTGAGGAACAGTGATGCAAAAATCCTCAAAAAAGACTTGCAAACTGAATCCAGCAACAAATCAAAAAGCTAATCAAGTAGCTTCATCCCCAGGATGCAACATTGGCTTGACATACAAAAATCAATAAATGTGATTCATCACATAAACAGAACTAAAGACAAAAACCACGTAATTTTCTCAAGAGATACAGAAAAGTCTTCTTTTTATGTTAAAAAAAATTCTCAATAAATTAGGGATTGGAGGAACATACTTCAAAAGAATCAGAGCCATCTATGACAAACCCACAGCCAACATTATACTGAGTGGGCAAAAGCTGGAAGCATTCCTCTTGAAAACCAGCAAGACAAGGATGCCCTCTCTTTTCACTTCTATTTGACATAATATTGGAAGTCCCAACAAGAGCAATCAGGCAAGAGAAAAAAGTAAAGAATATCCAAGTAGGAAGAGAAGAAGTCAAACTATATCTCTCTGCAGACATGATTCTGTATCTAGAAAGTCCTGTAGTCTTAGCTCAAACAAAACCTTCTTTAGCTGATAACTACAGTAAAGTTGCAGGATACAAAAATCAGTGTACAAAAATTACTAGCATTCCTATACACCACCAACAACCAAACCGAGCCAAATCAGAATGGCAATCCATTCACAACTGCCATACAAAAAAATAAATACCTAGGAATATAGCTAACCAGGGAGGTAAAAAAATCTCTACAGTGAGAATTAAAAACCACTACTCAAAGAAATCAGAGAAGACCCAAATAGAAAAATGCCCCATGTGTGACATGGTAAAAGCCCCATAAAACTGCATACCTCAACAATACGTCAGCTCTCTGTTGAAACTGCTCTCTGTTACCTAAATGTGACAGGCAAGCAGTCCAAACCCACACGGTCTTGGCCCAACACATGCTCATGGATAGGAAGAATCAATATCACTAAAATGGCTATACTGCCCAAAGCAATTTACAGATTCAGTGTTATTTCTGTCAAACTACCAATGACATTCCTTATACAACTAAAAAAAATTATTTTAATATTTATATGGAACCAAAAAAAAGCTGGAAGAGCCAAGGCAATTGTAAGAAAAAAGGAAAAGCCTGGATGAATCATGTTACCTGACCTCAAACTACAAGGCAAGGCAAGAGTGACTAAAACAGCATAGTACTTGTACAAAAACAGGCACATAGACCAATGAAACAGAATAAGGAGCCCAAAAATAAGAATGCACATTTATGAACATCTGTTCTTTGACAAAGCTGACAAAAACAAGCAATGGGAAAAAGACTCCCTATTCAATAAATAGTGCTGGGATAACTGGCTAGCCATTTGCAGAAATTGAAGCTGGATCCCTTCCTTACATCCTATACAAAAATCAACTCAAGATGAATTAAAGGCTGAAATACAAAGCCTAAAACTATAAAAACCCTGGAAGACAACCTAGGCAATACCATTCTGGATCTAAGGAATGAAGAAAGATTTCATGATGAAAATATCAAAAGCAATCGTAATTAAAGCAAAATTGACAAACTGGATCTAATTAAACTTTAGAGCTTCTACACAGCAAATTAAACTATCAACAGAGTAAACAGATAACCTACACAATGGGAGAATATTTTTGCGAACTATGTATCTGACAAAAGTCTAATATCCATCATTTGTAAGAAACTCAAATTTACAAGAGAAAAATGAACATTTAACCCCATTAAAAAGTGGGCAAAGGACATAAATAGACACTTCTCAAAAGAAGACATACAGGTAGCCACATTCGCATATGGAAAAAAGCTCAACATCACTGATAATTAGAGAAATGCAAATCAAACTGCAATGAGGTATCATCTCACACTAGTCAGAGAATGGTTATTACAAAGTCAAAAAAATAAGAGACGCTGGTGAGGATACAGAGAAAAGGAAACCCCTTATACAATGCTGGTGGAAGTATAAAGTAGTTCAACCATTGTGGAAAGCAGTATAGTGATTCCTCAAAGAGCTAAAAGCAGAACTACCATTCTACCCAGCAATCCCATTACTGGGTATATACCCAGAGGAATATAAAGCATTCTACCATAAAGATACATGCATGTGAATGTTCATTGCAGCACTGTTCACAATAGCAAAGATGTAGAGTCAACCTAAATGCCCATCAATGACAGACTGGAAAAAGAAAATGTGGTATATATACACCATGGAATGTTATGCACCCATAAAAAAGAATGAGATTATGACTTTTGCAGGAACATGGATGGAGCTGGAAGTTATGATCCTTAGCAAACTAACGCAAGAACAGAAAACCAAAAACTATGTTTTCTCACTTGTAAGTGGGAGCTAACTGGTACTTATGAGCACAAAAGACAAAACAAAAGATGTTGGGGTCTACTAGATGGGGGAAGGTGGGATGAACATGGGATGAGGGAGAGGAGCAGGAAGAAATCTTTCAAAGGCCAGTTCTAGAGGTAGTACCATTACTTTGATAAAACAAATAAAGGTAGTAAATGTGTCTACTTCTTTTATAACTCCCATATTTCCCAAGAGTAAATGATCATATCTAAAGTGTAAAGCTGTGTTCAATCCATTCTATCACTGCATTTGTTAAGCAAATACATGGAAAAATTGCTAAATAAAACACTGTTAGGGGACACAAAACTAAATCAGCACTGGATTCTACCCTTAAATAACTCACAGTCTTATATACATAAATAACCATGAAACTAGATAAAGAAGTGCCACCAAGGAGGCAATGAACCTACAGGGTGTTCATTATAATTTGGGAAGAGTACACATAGGTAGCGCGCAGTAGCCATTTTGTTAGGACCCTACGAAATCTCTTACTAGAAATGCAAAGAAAATTATGGCTTGAAGGGTGGTAGTTTTATGTTTTCAAAAATGGTAATCCTCCTCCAGTGACACTTAAATTCAGGAATATTTTCTGTTGCTCACCTTTCATTTATGGGATTACATTTACTGCCTATCAGGTTCCAGATATGATACCTGATGTTAATGCCAAAGGGTAAACTTTAGAGAAAGTAAACTTAACACAGTTTATTTGAACAAAGAATGATTCATGAACCAGTACTCAAAACTAGAAGAGGTTGAGAGAACTCCTTGCCAACAGCATGGCTTTGATTGGGTGAGCACAGAAGCAAAAAAATAAACAACTTGACTGGCTACAGCCAGATGTCTGCCATACTTCGATTAGTTCAATGATAGATCCCTAGTTATGTAACCAATCAATTAATTGACTTTCTGTGATTGGCTGAAACTCAATTCAAAATTAGTCAATTACCAAAAAAAAAAATACATAAAGTTTAGTTTGGTTGCATAAAGTTTCAATATACAAAAACAACTGCAGGGTAATGGCCTTTTGCTTATTTTGCACCCCCCCTCTTTTTATTTTTTTTTTTTTGAGATGGAGCCTTGCTCTGTCATCCAGGCTGGAGTGCAGTACAGTGGCATGATCTCAGCTCACTGCAACCTCTGACTCCTGGGTTCAAGCAATTTTCCTCTCTCAGACTCCCGAGTAGCTGGGATTATAGGCATGCACCATCACACCTGGTTAATTATTGTATTTTTTTTTTACTAGAGACAGGATTTTGCCATGTTAGCCAGGCTTGTCTCAAACTCCTGACCTCAGGTGATCTGCCTACTTGGACCTCCCAAAGTGCTGGGATTACAGATGTGAGCCACTGCAGCCTATTTTACTTTAAAAGTAGAAATATACATATGAAATAAAAGTATGAGACACAATAAAATTTAGGCATAGCCAAAACAATCCTAAGCAAAAAGAACAAAGCTGGAGGTATCACGCTATGTTTCTGCAAACTATACTATAAGGCTATGGTAATGAAAACAGCATGGTACTGGTACCAAAACAGAGATATAGACCAAGGGAACAGAACAGAGGCCTCAGAAGCAACACCACACATCTACAACCATCTGATCTTTGACAAATCTGACTAAAATAAGTGATGGGGAAAGGATTCCCTGTTTAATAAATGGTGTTGGGAAAACTGGCTAGCCATGTGCAGAAAGCAGAAAATGGACCCCTTCCTGACACCTTACACTAAAATTAACTCTAGATAGATTAAATACTTAAACATAAGACATAATACCATAAGAACCCTAGAAGAAAACCTAGACAAAACCATTTAGGACATAGGCATAGGCAAGGACTTCATGACTAAAACACCAAAAGCATTGACCACAAAAGCCAAAATAGACAAATGGGATCTAAGTAAACTCCAGAGCCTCTGCACAGCAAAAGAAACAATCAGTGGAGTGAACCAGTGACCAACAGAATGGGAAAAAGTTTTTGCAATCTAACCATCTGGCAAAGGGTTAATATCCAGGATCTACAAAGAACTATAACAGATTTACAGGAAAAAAACAAACAAACCTATTCAAAAGTGGGTGAAGGATATGAGCAGACACTTTTCAAAAGAAAACATATATGAGGCCAACAAACATATGAAAAAATGCTCATCATCACTGGTCATTAAAGAAATACAAATCAAAACCACATTGAGATACCATCTCACGCCAGTCAGAATGGCAATCATTAAAAAATATGGAGACAGATGCTGGAGAGGATGTGGAGAAATAGGAACACTTTTACACTGTTGGTGGGAGTGTGAATTAGTTCAACCATTTTGAAAGACAGTATGGCAATTCCTCCAGGACCTAAAAACAGAAATTCCATTTGACCCAGCAATCCCATTACTGGGTATATACCCAAAGGATTATACATCGTTGTATTATAAAGACACATGAACAAGTATGTTCATTGCAGCACTGTTTACAATAGCAAAGACCTGGAACCAACCTAAATGCCCATTGATGATAGACTGAACAGGGAAAATGTGGCACATATACACCATGGAGTACTATGCAACTGTAAAAAACAATGAGTTTGTGTCCTTTGTAGGGACATGGATGAATCTGGAAACCATCATTTTCAGCAAACTGACACAAGAACGGAAAATCAAACACTGCATGTTCTCACTCACAAATGGGTGTTGAACAATGAGAACACATGAACACAGGGAGGGGAGCATCACACAATGGGGTCTGTTGAGGGAGTCTAGGGGAGGGACAGCAGGGGATAGGGAGGTTGGGGAGGAAATCACATGGGGAGAAATGACAGATATAGGTGACAGAGGGATGGAGGCAGCAAGCCACATTGCCATATATGTACCTATGCAACAATCTTGCATGATCTACACATGTATCCCAGAACCTAAAATACAATAAAAAAATAAAAATAAAATTTTTAAAAGTTTCTAAACTCAAAGTTTACACTACAACTCTAATAAAACAAAGAGCCAAATAATCAGAAATAAAAATTCAATTCGAATACGTATGTTGGAATAGAACTGAATCATATGGCAGGTATGTGTTTAACTTTTTAAGAAACTTTCCAACTGTTTTATAATAAATGTGTGATGATATCTCATTTCAATTTTAGTTTTCCTTATAGACTACAGATAGTTCTTCATTGAGCAACTGTTCATGTGTTTATTTGTTATCCTCATATCTTCTTTTGTGAAGTGTCTGTTCAAATCTCTTTCCCATTTTTTACTAGGTTGTTTCTTTCTTATTGAGCTATGAGAGACTCTTAATATATTCTGGATACAATTATTTTTCAGATGCATGCTTTGTAATTATTTTCTCATCTATGACTTGCCTTTTCTTTCTCATAACTTGTATATGAATGCTCACAGCAGCTTTATTTGTAATAGCTGAAATCTGGAAATAAACATGGTCAATACAAACGTCCATTAACAATACAAATGTCCACTCTGCTCAATCCTTCTGCTTCCTGTCCAAAACTCGGTGTTCCTCCTGTGACCCTGTGCCAAACCATGCCTTTCATTTCTAGGAACTATGAGTAACATTAAACTTTTTTCCCTAATGACATTAATCTTTCCATGATGTCACTTAGTCACTTCTATATATATATATAAACAAATTATGCACATCCATACAATGGGATGCTACTCAGCAATAAAAAGTAATGAGCAAATGACACATGTAAAAATAAGGACAAATATAAAAATAATTACATTGCATGAAAAAAGCCAAGCCCTCCCCGCCCAAAAAAATAGTAAATGACTTTAGTTATATGAAACTCTTGAAAATTCAAACAAGTCTATAGTGATAGAAAGTAGATGAATGGTCTGGGGAAGCCAAGGTTGAAAGGGAATCAGGGAAGGACTATGGCAAGAGGAATTACAAAGAGCATAAGGAAACTTTGGGGGAGATACACATGTTCATTATCATGATTGTGGTAATGGTTTTACAGGTGTATTCATAGGTCAGAAAGTATCAGACTGTTCAATTTAATATGTATGTCAGTTACACCTCAATAACTGTTAACATGCAATTTGAGAAAAATGACAATATAGGTAATTACAGGTTGCTGTAGAAGCTCAGGGAAAGAGTACTGACTCTTGACTCATGGGTCAGGGGACATTTCCCAAAAGAAGTGGCACCCAAGCCAAGCCTTGGAGAAAAGGGCAGGATAGGAAGGATACATGTCACCCTGTCCCATCCTGAGTAACAACAGATCTCCTCATTACTCATAGCATTCTCTCCCCTTGAGCCTACAGGTCACCTTGTTCTAACTGTGTTTTCTTAGATTTCATATTTGTTTATTTGGTATTCATTCGTCACAGGGCTAATCGTATTAACTATATTTCCTTATTTACTGTATTCTTGATGCTCTGGCATTTGGGAGCCTTAGGAACCCCTGGGATAGACTCCTACAGGTAGCTAAATCCTAAAGATAAAAACAACTTGCCTAAGAGCATGCCCTTTATATGTAAACCCAGTTATCCTGAGTTGCCACCAGCAACTACTTTCTTATCTAACTCTAATACACTAAGCCAGTATTTCCCCTTACCTAAATCATTCAAACACCAGACAACTAGAGAGACCACTCCAATAGCCCAAAGGCCCTAGAATTATTCAAAACTTAAATCTAAATTGTTTACCCTGCCCTGCCTCCCTTTCCTGAGAAAACAGACCCCAGTAAAGGCCGTGGCCTAAGCACTCTGCTTTCTGACCAAAACCTGGTGTTCCTCCTGTGGCCCTGTGGGGAGCTGCACCTTTCATTACTAGGAACTGTGAGTAACATTAATTTTTTTTTCCAACGACATCAACCTTTCCATGCTGTCACTCAGTCAACTTTATAAGTTAACACCCAAACACAAAACACACCTGAGAGTCATTCTCAACATTGTACTCTAAGTAGGAGATACTAATCTAACAGTATTGAGAGTTGAAATTTACTTGCCATCTCTGGAATGGGAATTACTCTGGTAAAGAAATGATCCAAGGATTTTAGAATATTCTGTTTTCAATTCTGGTTTCCACATGTTCCATCATGAAATGGAAGCTGATAACTAAAAGACTGCAATCATTCCTAAGGTCTTCTCTAAACAGACAGCATCTTATCAGCATGGATTTCCTAAAAAAGCCTAAGGTGAGAATTCTCATGCAAGTGATTGATTAGGGAGGGTGCCCTCAGGAGACAGGGAGCAGGGAAGCAGGGGAGGTGGGGGAGAGCTACTGAACAAAGATGCCATTTCAGCTGGAGCCTTTGTGTAATCTGACCCCACTGGGAAACTGGAAGAAAAACTGCACAGCAAAGTTCCTCTCACCTTTGCACCCAGGGTTAATCAGTCATTGGCTGTGGGCTGTGGAGTGTGGGGTGAGGGTATTGAAGGGCAATAACTTTCCTAGCAAGGTGGAAGAAATGAGAGGGGAGCTGTGGGCTGTTACCAGCCAACGCTTGGTATCTGGAGGATGAGTACCAGCCTGGAAAGGCAGATCTGGCCTGGACAGCAGGGACTTTGACCACAGTAACTTCCCCTTTTCTCCTTTCTTCTTCTAATATTCTGATCTTAGGGTTTACAACAATGATTCTATACTTATATTTCTACAGGAAGAGAAATGCAAATAAATAAGATAGTTGTATGTACAGAAAATTATTACTCTACTTTAAGGGGAAACAAATAAATGCAATAATAACACTCAGAGGTGACCTTGGCATCAGACGAGACTGGCTCACTGGGGAGCAAACTCAGCTCTGGTCTGTGTTTTTATGCAGCAATATGAATCCAGCATTGAGATCTTCCAAATGAAGAAAATCCAACAATCTTAATGTTAGAGTTATTAATTTCTAAGTGTAGTACACAATTAAAAACAATCATTTTATAAACATCGTTCATTAGTTGACCTATGGATATCAGTATGCAATTGCTATATTAGGAAAGTAATAAAAATATAGTTACTCTACACAAAATGTTTCCCACACTTTTAGAGTCCAAAATTTATAAGTAAACCATGACAGACAGGCATCCTTATTATACCACTGTTACAGAAATCTAAAAATCAAAGTGATATGAATACACAATAAAGAAAAAATATTCAAAAAAGAAAAGAACCAAAGCATTAAAGAAATTATGTGCTTACTCAAAAGAAATGTGTAGAGCCATACAGCGCATCTTTACAGCGGAATATATGAACTCTGAAAATCTAACTAAAACTATAGACTCTTTTTTCATAAACATGTGTATTAGTCCATTCTCAAACTGCTATGAAGATACTGAGACTGGATAATTTACAAAGAAAGGAGGTTTAATTGACTCACAGTCTGCATGACTAAAGAGGTCTTAGGAAACTTACAATCGTGGCAGAGGACAAAGGGGAAACAAGGAACATCTTACATGGCAAGAGAGAGAGCCATCAAGCCAAGGGGGAAACTGACAAAACACTCTTAAACCATCAGATCTTATAGGAACTCACTCACTGTCACAAGAAGAGCATGGGAGAAATGCCCCCATAATCCAATCACCTTCCACCAGGTCCCTCCCTCAACATGTAGAGATTAAAATTTGAGATGACATTCCGGTAGGGACAAAGAGTGGAATCATATCAATGTGCATAGTATACAGAAGTGCATGCATACAAATTTAGATGCCATTCCTGAGAGTTTGTGGACACTTGAGGCCCACGATGGACCCCAGCTTAAGAGCTCTTGCCACGGCCCAGAGGAACAAGACAGAGTACAAGGTAAGGCAAAGATGCATCACCTTTAGAGAAAAGGGACTACAGTCTTTTCTCCTTCCTTCGCTAAGGGTATTAATACCGGTTTCAAAAAGCCACCAGGAGGGGCCGGGCATGGTGGCTCACACACGTAATCCCAGCACTTTGGGAGGCCGAGGCGGGTGGATCACAAGGTCAGGAGATCGAGACCATCCCAGCCAACATGGTGAAACCCCATTTCTACTAAATATAAAAAAATTAGCCAGGGGTGGTGGTGTGTACCTGTAGTCCCAGCTACTTGGGAGGCTGAGGCAGTGGAATCACTTGAACCGTGGGAGGCAGAGACTGCAGTGAGCCAAGATCCCACCACTGCACTCCAGCCTGGGCAACAGAGTGAGATTTTGTCTCAAAAAGAAAAAAAAAAGAAACAAAAAGCCTCCATAAATCTAAGCACCTCTGAGAACATGTCACAAAAGGTGAAGATGCTGTGGATGATGCTCTCAGGTAAGATCATCTGGGGAAGATGACTCCAAAGATGCCCAACCTTTTCAATCTCATGAGTAAAATGCTTCATGGAATTTTGGTAGCATGGGATATATGGCTTCCTTGTGAAGTGATTGATTTGATGTTTATTTCCAAAAGTTAAATAAGTCATTTTAAATAACGTCTGTGTTAAGATACACTGCTAGGATTCAGGAAAAAAGAAACTAGGCCAGCCCCAGCTGTGACTGTAATATGAATTGCCTATAGCAGGAGCCAGACACCGGTGCTGCCCTGAGATGTTATGGGCCACCACGCAAGAGTCACTCATCAGCAGAGAACAGAAAGTGCCACTATACCCAATTTTAAAATCCAGAGCTTATGCTCACCTCCCCTGGATGTGAGCAGCCATGTACATCCTGATACAAACCCCTCCACTCATGGCCATAACTCTAAGCATGTTGATTTTTCTGCATCTTGATTTTCCACTCTGTAAAATGCAGCTATAGTGACCAAAGAACAACAAATATTGAATGCAAGGCACAGAACCTTGGAATAAACAAGTTGCCTTCCTTCCATGGCAAGGAATGTGTCAGCATTTGGTTGTGTCTACTGGGAAAACAATGGTGTTACCTGGCTATTCTACAAATAGACTTCTGCAGGTGAGGCTAGATGAAGTATCCACGGGTTCAGGTTGTATCACACCACTCCTTTACCTTAAAAATGTTTAAAATAAAGCCCTCCTTTTTTATTTTTAGAAAAGCAAAGAATCTTTATCACTATTTGGTGTATCCTCATTGAGACCCAAACGCATAGATTTCACTGGGCTCTGTAATTGCAGAAGCAATTCTAAAGTCTGTCATCAACAGTCTTATTAAGTCAGATGGTGTTAATCTGCACAGATCTCTACTTAGCATCAGTGTTTTCTTTGCATTAAACAGGAGATGGTCCCTTATTCCAAATCTTACCACCAACCCCTCTGAAGATGCACTTTCTATCAGCAACAACCTGTATGGTATTGTAGATGAGCTCACTGAGATAAACTGAAGTCCCCCAGGAGGTAAAATAATATAAAGGAGCCCAGGACCCACATTATCTGCCTATATCCAGAGGGCCAAAACCATTAAGGAACAACGCAATTCGTGTGGTGTTTCAATATCATTGTGCTTCTAGATTGCTTCCCAGTAAATACAACTCCTGACAGTCACCTGGAATTGATTACCCAGCTTTGTCAAGCAGCTTCTATTGTTTTTATTTGTAATGAAACTGAGAACTCAATTCTCAGCAACCTCTCAGGATCTCTTATAGGCTATTTCATAAAATTAAAGTTTTTCTCCTACAAAAAACTTTTTCTTCCAAAGTATACTACAAGGGTTTGAGTCAAACCCAGCTTTGCAATTGACTGGGAGGCATTAGGCTACATATATTCTGACTGTTTAATGAGATGGTGAAGATAAAAATCACATTTTTTGAGCATTTATTATGTACAAGTCCCTGTTCAAGGGGATTTATGCGATCCTGCCCATGTTTACTCTAACAACCAACTTCAGAAAAGGTGCTGCTATCAAGATCTTGCACCACAACAAAAACTCAGCATTAACCTAGTTAGAAAAACAGAGGCTTAGGACAATTTAAACCTTTGCTCTGCATCTTATAAGCTATGTGACCTAAGGCTGAGCGTCGGTTTCCTCATGCCTAATATGGAAAAATGCAGCATCCTTGTAGTAGGATTAGTTTAGCTAATGAGTGAAGAAGCGTTTAGCACATTATCAGGCACCAAAAGGCAGTTCCTCTCTCAAGGATCTCTCTCTCTCTCTAAAGCTCATGATGTGCATGTGTGTGTTCGTAGTACATGTGAGCTTGAAGCCACTGGACAGAAAATTCTCATGCATGATTCATCTAAAAACGTAAGACCTCATCAGACTCTTCTCTGGGCTACTTCTCATTCTCTACCTCCACTTAACACATGTGCCTCTCCCTCTTCTCAATATTCTTCCCTCGCCCTTCCTGCCCCTACCCACAATCCATACCCACCACCTTCTCTGCTCATCTACCTAGCTGTTTTCCTCACTCTTTCAAGTCGGCCAATCCAGTTCCCCCAGCATGGAACTCATTGTCCTCAAAACATCTTTGTGACCTCCACATTACAAAAGCCTGAGGGCTCCCCCACCCACCCCAGCATCATGATACCCATATTGGGCCTTGTGGAAGGCTGAACCACTGATGCATATATACTTATTGTCAAAACGCTTGGTATGATTTTTGTTTTTCAAAAACCACTTCATTGTATATGTCCATTTAAAATGGACCCTACTGATTTGAGATGAAGGTATCCTATCTACGGAGTCCCACCAAGTCTGTTTAAAGACTGTGAGGACAAGACCAGTACCAATATCTGAAGGGCAGCTGACAATCACACATGTGACTTCTTCTGGTTCTGCTCAATTACTGCAATCACCTTGTTTCTCTAAGTATTGACAGGCAATTTTCCATGCCGGTTTTCTTTCTTGGCCTTTGTCCACATATTGGCTGGAAAATCAATGTATGCACTCTACTCTTTACATCATGAATCTGAGGAAACTAACACTTTTGTGGCACAATTGTCTTAAATGCTACAAGGTGCAACTACAATCAAAGCTCATTGCTTACTATGCCCTTGTTTTTCATTTTTTGCCAGATGCCACCACAATAATGTTGGACGGCATTAGTGGAGCGTTTTCTGTGTTAAGTTCTGTGCTAAGTCATAGCCACAACCCTGTGAGGGTGCTCTTATTCTCATTCTACAGTTAAGAAAACTGAGATTAGCCTTGTCAAAAGTAAGTATGAATTGAAAACAAATGAAATCTTTTCTAAGGAACAAATGTGTAATCTATTGCAATGGAAATGCCATGGGTTTCAGACTCGATAACCCTTAGCTCGAATCCCAGGTATTCACCAATCTGAGTTGCCAAGGAAAGTTGCTTCACCTCATGAAGCCTCAGTTTTCTCACCTCTAAAATGGGAACAGTAATTCCTATTACACAGGGATAATTGTAGGAGTTGTTGTAGGAGTAAGTCAGCAAGTATATAAATAGAGTCCGAACTATAAAATACCTCTGGAAGTGTTTATTACCTTCCTTCCCATATGACTGCAATGAGCGCTTATAGAGAAAATGGGAGGCTATATACAGTCAGACGTTTTGACTAAGTTATTATACAACCCAGCCAGCTGGCCTTTCAGAGTAATGCTCATCTCCATGTGCTAACCAATTTGGAAAATAATATGTATTTATTACCCTGACACTCTTTAGGGCCTCTTATAGCTTCATGGAGATCTATCTCAGTTCACAGACCATTGGCCCAAGTAATCATTAAAAGCTAATAAGAGTGTGTTTTTTCAATTTGGTTGTCATGCATGAGCACTAAAGTCCTTACGCTACAAATCTTCTTGCAACCTTTTTTTAACTCATTACATATTTTGGCAGTGAACTGTAAGCTTACTTCTATTGTCTTGTTTTGTTTTAAGAATGAGAGTGAGTCAACTCCAATGACCCATTTCTCCTGCAATGGTTTTGATTGTCTGTGTCAGCCCACTCAGACAACACATGTTCTGTATGTGTGATTCCGGGGCTGAATCAGTATGTACCAGGCAAACTCACATCCTTGAAAATAATGGCTTAAAATAGGAATGCTGACACCACCTTAACTCAAATAGCACAAATGCAGGGCTGTAATTTTCTATGCTACTTAATCTCCTAGTACAAAAACCTCTGTTGCTCAAGGGAATTATTCATCCTGTCTGCGGTGGGGGGAAAATTCTCTCAAGGATGTAATAAGTTAACAAACCAAATTAGTATGTAGTTGGGCTCTTATCATCCACATTAACCTCAGGGCTCTATGGGGCTAATATCTTTAGTTGTGCTGTTTCTGCTTGCTGTCTCCAGACCACTAACCTCATTTTCTCTATAGGGGAATTGAAAGCTCTGCTCTTTGCAAATCTCCCTCTGATTTTTGTTCTCTTTGGTGGAACAAAGCCTTCAGTTTCCGAGGTCAAATGAGCTAAGCCCCTTCCAAGAAAAGCTTACTTCTGACTGACACCATCAGGGGCTACTCTTTTTAGCAGACCCTTGCATCAGCGTCATTAAAACACTTCCTCATTTGAAAAGCAAGTTTCTTCTCCAGGCGCAATTGGAGATCTCAGAAGGAACACACGGAGCAGCAGCACCACCTACTGGTTTTCCCTTAGTAGCCGAGTCATTTTTGCAGCAGTGTTGTCTTTAGGTCTCTGCTTTTGTATTAGACAATGAAGTTGCTCACTTTGGAATTCTGTTGCCTCCATGAGGATCAACAACTGGACCATCTTTATTTATGGTACTCTGCCTAATAAGATGCTGTATCCTTAGGGCCTAAATTTTGAGACAGTGTGAAGTGGGAAAGACAAAATTGGAAATATACACAATGTTTCTTACTGATTCCTGATGGCACCTTCTGCAGGCCGCCAGGGGTATTCCTGTTCATGTTTATATGCATCATGTCGGCTCCCATTTGCAGAGTGGACTCCATGGCATATGTCAGCTTTTGCCTCTATCAGAGGGGGAAGACAATGGCCCAATATGTGATTTTTTTTGGGGGGGGATCAAGTCTCACTTTGTCGCCTAGGCTGGAGTGCAACTGCACAATATTGGCTCACTAAAACCTCTGCCTCCCAGGTTGAAGCAATTCTCCTGCCTCAGTGTCCCAAGTAGCTGGGATTATAGGCACCTGCCACCATGCCTGGTTAATTTTTGTATTTTTAGTAAAGATGGGGTTTTACCATGTTGGCCAAGCTGGTCTCGAATTCCTGACCTCAAGTGATCCACCCACCTTGGCCTCCCAAAGCACTGGGATTACAAGCGTGAGACACTGCACCTGGCCATATGTGATTTTTACCCGATGTAGAAGAATCTGCTTTCCCTTGAGTTGCAGGAAAGCTGCCTGATAAACATAACATTATGAGAAAAAGGCCTCAGAATAGGAGTTGCATGTGATGTTATGGAAAGCTCAGCGACATTTCCCAAAATGACAAGCCAATAAATGATAATGTTGGAATTCAGTTCCATATCTGTCCAAATTCAAACCTTGTGTTCTCGATACCACAAATATATTCTTGTGGCTAGTTGGTGCTCGCCCCAAGAAAAAACAGAAGAAATAGTAAAGCATGTTTCAAAAGACAAAACAACTTCCTAAGCCTGTTCCTAAGTGAGACATCTTTATCAATCATGGGGGCAGGGTGTGGAAATACATTAAATATCAGGTATAACAAAGGAACTTATAATATGCCTTCCCTAGAGAAAAAATTACAATTAATTCCCAAATCTGCCATAAGCCCATTCTGCCCCACATACCTCTCAGTGGATCACATTATCATTTCCATATCCAGAAAAATAAAGAA
Organism: Callithrix jacchus; assembly: GCF_049354715.1. NCBI lineage: Eukaryota > Metazoa > Chordata > Mammalia > Primates > Cebidae > Callithrix > Callithrix jacchus. The sequence goes on along the minus strand of NC_133502.1, from coordinate 134,893,125 downwards.
AAAGATGCTCTGCATTCTCCAGGTTTTGAAGTAACTTATCTCTTCAGAAAATTGCAGGCGCAGTGGCGCGTGCCTATGGTCCCAGCTACTCAGAAGGCTGAGATGGGAGGATCGCCTGAGTCCAGGAGGTCTGGGCTGTTGTGCGCTATGCCGATCGGGTGTCTGCACTAAGTTCGGCGTCAATATAGTGACCTTCAGGAGCTGGGGACCACCAGGTCGCCCAAGGAGGGATAAACCAGCCCAGGTCAGAAATAGCAGGTCAAAACTCCCGTGCTGATCAGTAGTGGGATCGCGCCTGTAAATAGCCACTGCACTCCAGCCTGAGAAGCAAAGTGAGATCCCATCTCTAAAAAAAAATTTCATTAAAAAAAATTTTTAAAAACCATTTGAAAATTAGAATTGTCCTCACCACTGCATTGCAATAGCTTTTTCAAGGTCACCAGTGACTTCCATCTATATAAATTCAATGATCTGTTCTCTGTCCCCAACAGCTCAAAGAGAAATGATGTCCCTAGATCACAAGGGACTAGGCAAGGATGAGGTCTCCCCTCTGCTGCCTACTGGGGCAGTGACTCTAGGTGGGCTTTGAGTTGCCTCACTGCATTCTCACCATTACATTGTATGGCTTTTTCTATTGTAATACATATCTAAATGCTAAAATTACAGTCACGGATCACTATGAATATAAATATTAGCCATAATCCTATTACTTAGATGGCCATTGTTAACATTTTGGTATATTTCCTGTGTGTGTTGTGTGTGCCTGTTGTAAGAGAAATATATAAATTTAAAATTTTTCAATTTGGAATATTCTTTACATATGCACATATATTTTGTATATGTATGAATATACCTATTTCATATGTATATGTGATAGTTGCATTTAGCAAATCAGAGAATGCTTTAATCTTAATAGCTAACTCTACAATTAATGACAAGGAAAGAAGAAGCCTTGAAAAAAAAAATACTTTGTTAAGTGTTTGGTGCAGGAAATAAACTCTGGGCCCCTTCTCTACCCTCCCACCTCTCCCTACCCAACCTAAGAACTGAGAGTTAGCTGGCACTGAGGCTTAGAGGAAAGGAGAAAACTGTAAAACAAAAGAAGGAATTTGTATCTCCTAACAGCAATTTAGGAGGTAGGCTATGGTGGTCAGAGGTGCACAGAAAGAAGAAAACAGGAACTCAGTGTGAGGGCAGAAAGCTATGCAATGCATCAAGACCAACCAAAACCTTCCATCAATTCTAGTCCACTTGCTGTCATTTGTACAAGTTTAAGGGTTAAAACTGGAGTGGGGAGCAAGATCCCCAGGTAGAACAGGACAAAAGGAGTATACAAAGAAGCCAGAGCCACAAGGGACAACAGCCATGAGGTCAGGAAAACAGATGCCCATTGAGGTATAACAGAAATTCAAAGGAGGGCTTCTTTGACCTTCCACAGTCCATGGTGTGGGAGACTCAAGGCAATTTAATTCAAATCTGAAAAGTTACAGGACCCCAACAAACATCTTATTTCACGTTTAAAATGATGCACTTTCTGCCGGTTTTCGGTGCTCTTGTCCTCCCAGTGGCCAGTGGTTGACTGCCATTTGATACCTGCCTCTGCAAGACTTCCCAGGAGATTCTAAAAACAGTCCTACTTTGCTCTTCCCTCCCGAGTGCAGATCTGAAGGCTCTGACCTACAGTAGGTACCTCTATGGGATTTGGAGAGACTGCGGTTGGCTTGCAGAGAGCAGCAAATACAAAACAGAAAACCGTTGTTCTCTAGAGTCCTCTGAGAGCTAAACTATCTTCAGCCTAGGTTACCCACAGGAGGGACTTTCCAAAATGTAGAAATATTTACTGTTATAAGCAGTAAATAGGTGAGTCCTATGTGTAAAACTTAAAATCCAGAATTGTTTTAATCTATCAAAATCTCAAGGAAGTTTATTTTCCCAGGAGCTAAATAATCCAGTTAACCCAGTTTTCCATTGTATGTGAGTTTGCACATCTTTGTCAGATAAGTTATTAATGTATAGAAATTGATGTTAACGGCCTTTTTCAAATATTTCAAAATAATAAGAGCTTGAGCTAGGAAGGTGAAATAGAAAAGAGGTGTATATAAAAGTTGTTGGAAATGAAAATAGAACCTTGTGAGTGGCCATTTGCAGAATTACAGAAGAATGAGGAATAAAATATGACTTCGCCTTTCCCAGTGTGGGAGTTAGAATGAGGAACAGAAGTAGAGAAGGCAGCTGGTTTACCACTGGCTCGCATAAAGGAGGAAATTAAGTTTGTTTTCTGATTGTTGAGGTTCTCAACTGAGGCAAGTTGGGCCAGTGGAAATGGCCAATGGTCAAATCGAAGTGTGGGATGAAGTTGAGAAGAGAAGTGAGGCCACTGCTACAGGTTTGGAAAGTCTTCTACATGAATCAACTGAAGTTGGCAGAGTTGGTAAGACCTCCAAAGAAGAGACTGAAAACTCAACACACTTTGTAGCACACCATTTAGCTTACTGGAAGAATTAAGTCTTTTTTCCTTTGCAAAACGGACTTTCAGCAGAAGGCATGAATAAATTTTGGGGGGTTTCTTTTCATTCGATGGGCACACAGTCTAACTTTAGTTCATGGATTCCTAGAGCACTTGATTCCAAGGTGCAGACAATCTGATCGAAATAGTAGAAAGACAAAGAAAGAGACCTTTAAAAGTAGAGCCCTGGGCATGCTTTAGATCTTCTACAGAAAGGAAAAAAATCCCTTTAGCAAAAGCTAAAGACATCAGTCGGTACCCTTGCTTCTGATCATAACCTAAAGAAAGAAAATGTTTAGAATGCTAGAAGGAAGTCCCTTGTTCTTTAAACAAGGAGACCCTTCCAGAACCCCCGAGTCAGCTCTCTTTGACCAATAAAAAGAGAAGGTAAGTGAAAGCACAGGAAAGACGAAAATGCAGAAGGCCAAATGTCATTGGAGGAAGGCTTTAGAGCTTACTGAGTGTCACAAAGGAATCTGAGAATATAAACTCAGCATTTGTCTGTGGAGGAGGAGCACATATCTAAAAATGACAACATGGGCAATGGTGGCTGATTTCCACCATTGATTCAGCAGTAATATGTATCATTGTCCTCATAATGAAATATTGGACTGAAAAAAAAGTTTACAAGTGCAAGTGCCCTTCTTGAAGTTTTTCTTTTTAAAAAACATTACCCTATGCCCTAAAACTGTGTTACCCATCATGTTTCTCTAAATGTGGACTTCCTGAATAAGTATTTCCCAGGCTTATTTAAAAAGTAGATTCTTATACACCAGAGAGATCTACTCATTTTACATGTTCAGCAAAAACAGAGGGATTCCTTTGCACATTCAAGGTTCAAAAATACTATGTGGAAAAGAAAATCTTTGTCTTCCAGAAACTCTAAGCCCCAGATATTTAAAGGGAAATTCAGTTTTTCCTAGTCTCTCAAACTGGCATAATAAACATTAGCTACTGTACTGAGCCCATAAAAACAGAGGAAATCAATAGGTTATGTTTTTTTAGGCTGAATAGTTGTAATTTTAGGTCTAGAAAAATTCTGTAATCCTTCAGTTTGACAGGGTGACTCTATTGTGGGATAGAGCTTGCCAATGAAATTGCAGAAATATCTGATATTATAACCATGAAGTGCACATACAAACACGTGCGCTCACACACAGACACAGCACAAAGACACTATATTTGGAAAGTTTCTTAAATGATGGTAGTGTATTTCTTAAATGATGGTAGTGGTTGTGTATGTTGATTGCTGTTTTTAATAAAGTACATTATCATTTTATTTTTATACCAGCTACTAGAAAAAAAGCAAAGAATATAATTTAGAGTAAAAAAAAAAATGGAAGAAAAGGTAAACAGTTTAACTAAAAATCCATCCAAATTATATATTATTAGCCCTATATATAAAAAAAACAGAATCCAATGTCATCAATCCTCTTATCCTGGTCATACGTACACTAGGTAGGTCTGCTGAAGAATATCTGCTTTTCTTCATTTCCAAACACAAAGCTCAGGCCCCGCAACCCACTACCGCTCTTAAAAAAAATTTAAACCAAGACTTTTTCCAAATAAGGTAGCTTTACACAAAATTGGTTCCCCTCCTACATCTGTGTTCCTGGTGTCAGAAGTGATAGAGGCTGCTATTTTCCAGAGCTGTCATTGTATTCTGCAACAAAGCATCCATTCCCTTAGCTGAGCTGAAAACCAGAGTGCTTTCAAACTAAAGTTTTTAAAGAATCTAGGCATTTTTTACCTTTAGCTGTCGGGTCTGACTTAAGCAATTTTCCTTCCTCCTCTTGATTGAAGCTCATTTTAAGCTTAAAGAACAGTAACTGTAATCCTGGTTCTCTTTCAAGGATTCTGAAAATGATTAAAAGAGCAACACTTGATTCTTTGAGTATTAAGTCATGATATCTTAGGAAATCTGTGGTAGGGGGAATTCTAATCTTGAAGATTTCTGCCTACTGGTATACATAACTTATGTGTGTAATTCTCATCTTGAGTGTGGGCAGAATCTGTGAATTTGATAGAATATCATTATCATTAGATTTGGCAAAGGTGAAGAGATTATACAGATGCAAATACGTTGTCGAATCATTTGACCATAATGAATTAATGAATTGTTATGGCCTCTAATCCCAAACCCAATACATCTCTTACATAATGAATAAGATGATTTTAGGCAGGCCTGACTTGATCAGCTGAAACCCTTTAAAAGGAGGTACTGATCCCTTTCTGAAGGCAGATTCTCTTCCACTGGCTTTGAAGAAGTAAGTGGCCATGTTAGAGGGCCATATGGTAAGTAACAGTGAATGGCCTCTATGTTCTAAGAAAAGCTTCCACCTGACAACAAGCAAGAAAAATACTTTAGTCCTCTAATCACAAGGAACTTGGCTAACCAGCACATGAACTTGAAAGAGGGCCCTGAGTTTCAGAAAGGAAGACAGACTATCCAATACCATTTTTTACATTTTATTTCATTTTTAATTGACAAATAATTGTAGCTATTTATGGGGTACAATGTGATGCTTTGAATAGTTAACAAAAATGTATTATATATTTCAGATACCTAAAAAGGAGGGTTTTAAATGTTCTCACCAAAAAGAAATGGTAAATATTTGAAGGAACAGATATGCTAATTCACCTGATTTGATCGTTCCTTTCAATACCTTGATAACAGCCTTGGGAGACCCTGAGCAGAGGACCAAGCGAAACTGTGCAAAAGTTCTTAACCCACAAAAACAGATAATAAATGTGTGATGTTTTAAACTATGTTTGTGGAAAGCTGTTATACAAAAATAGAAAACTAACCTTCAGTTTGGGTCTAAAAGTTGCTATGAACAGCAGCAAAGGAAGTAGATAAAGGAAGATGTGTTTATGGTGCAGGAGAGACAGCACATAGGATGGAGCATATTCTCACTAGTTATCAAGAGACCTCAGTTCTGGCCCTAGCTCTCCACTAACTCATTGAATAATATTGGGCAAGTCACTTTGTTTCCCTGGGTCCTACTCAGTTTGGTCACACACAAAATCAAGGGACTGAAGTAGATACACTCTGAGACACCTCCAATCTCCAATGTTCTTCAAGCCTGTGAAGCTATGTCTTCTGTAGCATAAGCCAATCACCTTCCTTCCACACAGCGCCAAATAATATAGCTTACCATCAGGTGGCACGAACCCCTAGTAAACAAAATCTTAGAAAGGATGAGATTTCGGAAAAGTAGAGAGAATCCTACTTTCTTTTCTCCTCTCCTAAGTGTCTCCAAAGGCATGAAAAGCAGTACAGAGATACTTCTGAATCTGCATAACCTAGCAAGACTAGAGTCAAAACCACACGAGACATCGAGACTTCAAAAGCGTCCTTGGTCTCATACAAGACCTTTTTATGTCTCTGTGTACCTCCGTATGAATCAGGAGCAACTGATGACAATCTTATTATCACTGTTATGTATCAAGTCATATAATGACAGCTAGCATTAATTGAGCATCTGATATTATTATTTTCCCAGGTACTTTATACAGGTTATCTCTCAGAGACGATCAATAACTTATTGAAGCTTACACAGGAAGTCAGGATGAGAATTTTACCCACGTCTACCTCAGGCTGAAGCACATGCCTTTTCCTCTGCATGACACTTGCAGATGTCACAGGACTTACCCACTTGCCCTATCCACTCAAAAAACATCTCATGACCATCCATTCATATGTCACATTATAGAGTGACCAGCTATCCTAGCTTGCCCGGCACTGAGAGGTTTACCAGCACAAAGCCACTGTCAGCACAAAACCTCTGTGCCCAACGGAGGAGCCTGTGAGGAAGATCCCTCTGGCTTAGTGCTAAAAGCAGCTCCAACGAGAAGAGGCAGGAGCAGAGAAAGTCCTCTGCCACACCATTGAAGGGCCCTCTGGGTACTGTGCTCTCAAAAATCCCTCAGGAGATGCTTCAGGGTTGCCCAAAATATCCCAGGCAGTTTACTGGGTCAAAATATTAGAGTAAATCCTGAGGTTTGAAGCATTATTTAAATTCAGCCTTCTAGAGTTAGACCAATGGGACCCTTCTCAAACATCCTCTGCCTCCAGCTGAGGGAAAACTGTGAGAGAAAAATTAGTTCTCTGTACACGGGCTGCCTTGCCAAATATTTATTCAATCATCCATTCTCCATTCAAATCATTATTTGAAAAATTAAATGCTCTGGCCAAACCCAGACCACTGGAATCAGAACTTCTGAGGGTGGAACCCAGCCCCAGTAGTTGTCAAAGCTCCTCAGGTGATTCCCATGTGCTGCCAGGTTGAGGAGGACTGACTCTCCTCCATCTGGTTTCTGTCCGGCGATCTTGTGTCTGGGCAACATAAGAATTATATATGATTTTGGTCCCCTTTTGTCTTTTCAATAATCCCCTCCAAGAACAAAGACTCTTAAACTTGTGCATTAGAATCACATGGAAGCTTGTTAGGACATGGATTCCTGAGCCCCCCACTCATATTTCTGATTCAGAAGATCTGGGGCAGAGTCTGAACATCTGCATCCTCCAACATGTTCCCGGGCAATGCTGGCAGGCAGGAACAACACTGGAGAGTCTCTGCCCTGGAGCACTGGGACAAGCCTTTCACATGGGAAGTGCAACAGCATCATTCACTGAACATGAAGCACACCACCTGAAACAGCCACTGGGGTGCCTATTCCATAGTCACTGACCCTGGACTTGGATTTTAGCAACAATGGAGTAATTTCCTTGACTGTGTTTAGGAGAATCCAAATCTCTAAAGGAAAAAGCTCCCCTCCCCATCATCCTCCCTGGCTGCTTTTTGTTCTACCAACACTGGACACAGTTTTTAACAGTGAGAAAGAGGCATTCCCATACCGGTTTTATCACTTACTGGCTGTAAACCATGCGGGAAAATGCCTCTGGCTCTCTCTGCTCAGTTTTCTGATCTGTAAAAATGAGGAGGGGCTGAGCGTGTGGCTCATGCCTGAAATCCCAGCACTTTGGGAGGCCGAGGCGGGCAGATCACCCCAAGCCAGGAGTTTGAGACCAGCCTGGCCAACATGGTGAAACCCCATTTATACAAAAAATACAAAAATTAGCTGGGCATGGTGGTGCATGCCTGTAATCCCAGCTACTCAGGAGGCTGAGGCATGAGAATCACAAAAAAAAAAAAAAGAGAGAGAGAGAAAAATAGTTCTAACTCTTGGTGGCTCTGGTCCTCTGGCAGCACTTTCCCTCCCTCACAGTGCCTCCTTTCATCAGTGCAGAATCTTCCCGCCTATTCCCCACTTCTCCCCTTAATGAGCTACCTCAGAGGTCCACTTCACTCTAGCTTAAATGACAATCAGGAGTCATTTGCATTTGACGCACTTGAGTTTCATCTTACAATGAAAAGCTTTTTCTTCATGAAAAGGATTTGACTCCCTGGGAAGCTGGGCAGAGAAAGATTTCGGTAAAGAGCTTTCCAGAACCACCGACATTACTTCCAAGGACAGTAAGATCCTGACCTCATGCAGAGTCTCCACCTCTCCCTGTCTCATACGTGGCTCTGCCCACACCTGTTCCTCCCAGGCACCAGTCAGCCTGTGTCACCCAGAGGCTGCTCTCCCTTCGGCCCCGGGAGATGAAAACTGCATCCCACCAGAGCTGCCAGACTGCCCTGGCCCTTTCACTTTGATCTTCTCTTCACAGTCAGTGTGAATGCCTGAGGATACCTGTGCCCTGAGGGCCTGCAGAGCAGTGCTGAGCAAAGGAGTCTCAGCCCTGGCTGTTGGAAGAAAGATCACAGAGTATGGAGGAGGATGAGGAGGCTGTGGTGTACACACATGCGGAGAACCTCAGGGTCTAGCTTGTCATTCATTTATTCCATCAATCAACAAATCTGGCAGGGTGTCTAAAATACAGTATCTGCCTTCAAATACAAATTCCTATTCATTTATTCAATCAACAAATTTAGCCAGATAAAGTCTAAAGTATAGTTGTTAAGAGCTTTAGGTGCTAGAATTTTCAAGCGCTTTAGATACCATAATTTTAATATTAGCAGGGATCTTGGGAGCCATCCACCCACAGTCTTACAACAGGAATCATTCTAATACGCCTGATGGGCATCAAAATCAAAGCAGCCCATCTTCCTCATGGACAACTCCAGGTCTTAGAAATTACTTTTCCATATTAAAAGAAAATCTGCTCTGTCAGTGTACTTCTAATGTCTAGAGAGAAACCCCTAGGCCCCACAAAAGTTCATCAAATATGTGTGTGATAGCTTCCTGACCGTTCTTCTTTGGTCAGCAGCATTATCTGGTGGTTGATTTGCTCATTCCTTACTAAGAGATATAATTCTGTGCCCTTCCCATTCCAGTTGCAAGGCTGGAGACATTCTCTGGGGCTGCAGGGGCCCCTGAGAAACATGTGAGCAGATCTATCGACGATGCCAAGGAAGTAGATGCAGGATCATCCCAGTGCACAGTCCTTCAGAGTCATAAATGACCCAAGAGAGGCAGGGAGGAAAATGGCTAAAAGAGGTCCAGCAATGCACAGGATCAAGTAACAAGGATGCCAGCATCAGACCAACCGGAGGCTCTAACAGCAGCTTTGGCACTTATTAGCTGAGTGACCTTGAACAACTTACTCAACCGCTCTCATCTTGACTCATCATGCATGAAATTGGGATGACAGTACCTTTCTTATCAGATTATTGTAAAAAGTACGTGAGACATTGATGTAAAAAGCATTGTACAAATTAAGAGAACAATTATTAGAAGCTATTATTGTTAGTGCTACACAAGTGTCCAAAGGACAGATTGGACCGAGAGAAAAACAAGGCTCTGTATTACTTTTTATGGCTTGGTATTGGTGCCTTCTTTCCAGTACAGTCCTGGCCATCTGGATTTAAAGCTGTTCTCTCTGTGGCCCTGCTGGTGAGAAGGGAAAATAAACATCATTCCCTTGGTGTGCTAGGTCTATATCCTAGAGAGAACCCGGTCCCTGCCAGGAATGAGTTTGTTTCTCTGCAAGTCAGAGACTTTCTCTATCCCAACTGAGCTCTGCGGGGGATAGGAGTTCAAATATAAATTTGAGAGTACAGGACCGATTCTCAGTGTTTCACCTGTTGCTGCTCCAGAACCCTGTCCCCATTGTGCCTTTTCTTCTATTTATAAATGGGATCACATCATAGCCTATCCCACTGGTGCAGGTGGAATTCCCCCTACTCACCTTTAGCTATTTATCTGTACTCCACCGGCCTCTGCTAAACACTAAACTATCAAAGTGATTCTAGAAATTACTTTCTAGAATCAATGGCAGTCACTGAAACATTGGAAAATATCACATCCAATTGTCTCCCTTCTTCTGAGGTGACACATTCCCTGGGACTTGAGGCTTCCCTGAAGTTGAGGCAAGTTGTAAAAGGGCCAAAAAAATAAAAATAAAAAATAAAGGACATCCTGTAGGTCCTATGAAACTATCTATCCATCGAGTCATCCCACTAGGAAGTTGCTATTCTGCATGTCGAGAACTAAGATGCGGTGGGTGCTAGAGGACAGGTCATTGTTGTCCTCAGGACTGACTACTTTTTCCCTCTGGGTCTTTCTCTCTCAAATCTGGACATTGTGGAGTTGACATGACTGATTCGGTGTCCTTAGCAGGCAGCCAATTCTTATAAGCCAGACTCTCTGATTACATGCTACCATATGTTTATTTCCCCTTTGTTCCCCGCCCCCCGCAGCCTTCATTAAAACTCATGTGTCTGCTCCAGTCTTAGATCTTACCCAGGAGATTAAGGGAAAGTGCATTTCTGCAACACCACTGACCCAAACCTCTCGTGGCGGTGGCCAGAGCCCAAGGAGGGTTTCATCGCCCTCACGTTTTGTTGAAAAGTGACAACCCTTCTCTCTGGATGCTTCTGCTTTTCTTCCTTGTCTGTTCTCTGGCTTGTCTAGAACTTTAGCTTGGAAAGAAGGACAACATTTATTTATTTAATACCCTTTGGTTTCTTATGAATCAATTATTTTGGAGAAAATGTTTATCCCAGAGAAAGCATGAAATCCAAGTTTCCCTTTCTTCCTCTTGGAACAACCTTGAGCCTCCTTCCCCTTGGCCAACTGCCTCTCCATTCTCTATTTCTGCCTCAGGTTACAGGCTTTGTACTTCCTGCCTGGTTTCCTTCTGATCCTCCTAACAGCACTCTCTGACTCTGGCTTTCCCATGCCTCTGTCCTAAGCATCTCAATCCATTGCCTGCCTCATTGAGCCAGCTGACCCACTGGTCCAGTCTGACTCTCAGATAAAGGCTAAGTGCTTTCTCAAGTCATTTGAGGGCCTTTGTGCAAAGCACCGTGAACTGCTCTCATTTCCTAAATGCACACTGCCTTCTCTCACTGACTATCAAAACTGGCTTCCCAGAGCCCGCCACTACACGATGCCAGCAGCCATCCCAGTCCTGCCTTTGCTTTAAAAAGCCTCCCCTTTGGCTTCCTTTCATTCCCCCAGATTTTCCAGGCCTCTTGCCCTTTTCATGTTTCAATGGCCTCACTCAGGATATGGAAATCTGGACACATATGGTCCACGTTTCCTGGCTCTATGTTTCCCGCAGAAGGTCCACTCCCCTACCCCACATTCACCCTGGCTTCCTGCCTACAGTTGATCTTCATCCCAACTGTGATTGTTTCTATCAGGAGAACAAATGGGGAGAGGTTAAAAATCAAAGAGAAGAAAGGAAAAAGAGGAGAGACTGATTTTCCTTAAATGAGATCCGGCCCTATTTCTGAAATGTCTCCTACTTTGAAAACCAGTGTATATCAGCTAGCATCCTAAAGGGACCCCAGTTCCCAGGACCTCAGATCAAGAGAGAGTCTATAGGATCATGAGCCAGATTGCCTGGGCCACTGTCTTCCTGCACCATGAGATAGGGACATTGGTTTATCACTTCCAGTTCCATTTTCCAAGTACCCGAGCTGTCAACATCTCAGTCTTTCATGCTTTCAATAGAGGCCAATGCCTTGGCATCCTCAACCCCTTCACCACACTCCCAATTCTCTCTCAATCCTTCTTTTCCCTGGCCCATTTATTGTCTCTTATGTCTCTATTGTCTTTTTTCTTTGGATAATGTAGATCTCCACAGTCTCATTCCATCCAAAACCCTGACCAAATCATATTCTACATTAAACCTCTGCCTATCTTTCCTAAGTCAGAAAACATAACTAGAGATGCCAGTTCCTGCCAGTGACTGTTAGGCTGGCAGCAAGGCCTGGCCAGAGGCAAGCAGCCAGTGGGCCAGGAGGAAGGGACTGGTTTGGCTAAGACCCGTTGCCTGTTCACAGAGCAACAGTGTAAGAGCTTCTATTTCTTTTTTCATCAGAATGACTTTATTTTCTGATTAAAAAAAAAAAAAAAGACAAGAAGAAATGAAAAACAAAGAGGGTGTGGAGAGAGAAATTCTTTCAAAAAGTGAAGGTGTTACAACTAGATACTCTCAAATTTCCCCACCTCTTTGTTCCTTGATGGGCACACAGTGAAGCATATAAAGGGGAAGGAATCCACTAAAATAAATGTATCCTTCTATTTCTGTTTTAGCACTGTAAGCGCAGGCTATGGACGGGTAACAATTTCTGACACAGGGGACCCTGGAAGAGCTGCTCAAAGACATGAGGCCCTGGGATCCCTGTAGGTCCTGTGCTGTCTCGAGCATATTAGAAAATACAGTAACTGCAACACCAACATTCCTACCCTACACATTTTCCCTCACCCCACACTGAGAGACCCGAGACCCATGACACCCAGATCATAGGTCAACCAAATCTGTTTTCATATCTGATACCTGCTTAATAAGAAGTGAGCAGGGCTGACATCCGGCTGCCAGGGCAGCTTCTTTACCTCCTCTCTTGCCAGCTGCTTCCACTTTTGACAACTTTTCCTGGTTGGACTGGGACCTGGCCATTCTTAGAAACGTTCATTAAAACCAAGTCCTCTCGTCCCTAAGCTGGTGCCATTCCTTTAGCTCAGAGATATATCTGACCATGGCCGTAAACTAACTGGGATAACTAGAAACTGCAGAATCTCCAGAATTTCCACTTACATCAAATCAGTAACACCTTCAGTCTCCGTGCACTCTGAGGATATTCACGGTTCACACATACCGTCCGCAGTCATGACACTATCCCCAGTTAAAGCTGACATTCAACATACCTGTTATTCTCATTGATATCTCAAAAAAAAACACAATTTTCCTTGCTCATTGACCTATATTTGGCGTCTTTTTTCTGTAACTGCATTAAAACAAATATTTCCTTGGCTTTCTATGAGACTTTTTGTATCTAAATCTTTGTAATTCCCCCCAGTAACTGACTTCAGCCTTCTGCAGAAGAAAAGAGCCAAAAGTTACTAAACAGAAGAAACAAAATCTCATTTAGGCTGCTCCAGTCAGGGAATAAGAAACACTAAAAGCCTTTACTCACACAGTCAGTCACCACTTCCTCCTTAGCATTGTCCAAAACAAGGGTCTGGTTGCACAGACATTATACCCAAGAAAGTTAAAAAGATAAAAAACGAAACCACATACATTTCCATCACTCTCAAAAAATTTCTATTTTCATTTTTCTAATCCTTGCCTATCCTATACAAGAAAATGAAAATACAGTTTAATGTAGCTTTGGTATGAAATGAAGAAAACAATACAAAAGATCAATGAAATAAAAAATTGCTTTCTGAAAAGATAAACAAAATTGACAAATCTTTAGCCAGACTAACTAATAAGAGAGAAGACTCAATTAAACAAAACCAGAGATAAAAAAGGAGATATTACAATTGATACAGTGGAAATTCAAATGATTAATAAATTGGAAAATCTAGAAGAAATGGGTAAATTCCTAGACACATAACCTACCAAGATTGAACCATTAAAAAAATCTAAAACCTGAACAGACTATTAACAAGTAACAAGATTGAAGTTTTAATAAAAAACTTATAGCAAAGCCAGAGAGCCAATGGCTTCAACACTCAGTTATACCAAACATCTAAAGAACTAATACCAATCTTACTCAAACTCTTCCATAAGATAGAGGAAGAGGGAATATTTCCAAACTCATTCTGTGAGGCCAGTATTACCCTGATAATGAAACAAAAGGTATATCTAAAAAGAAAAACATAGGCCAATATCTCTGGTGAATATTGATGTGAAAAATCCTTAATAAAATACTAGCAAATTGAATTAAACTGCACATAAAAGAGATAATTCTTCATGCCCAAGTGGGATTTATCCCTGGGATGCAGGGCTGGTTTAACATATAAGCAAATAAACTAATGTATTACATCACATCAACAGAATGAAGGACAAAAATCATATGATCATTTCAATTTATTTTGAAAAATTATCTCACCAAATTCAACATCCCCTCATGATAAAAACCCTCAAAAACTGAGTACAGAAGAAATGTACCTCAACATAATAAATGCCATATATGACAGAACCACAGCTAGTATCCTACAGGATGGGGAAAAACTGAAAGCCTTTCCTCTAATATTGGAAACATGACAAGGATGTGCACTTTCACCACTGTTACTTGACGTAGTACTGAAAGTCCTAGGTAGAGCAATCAGACAAGAGAAAGACATAACGGACATGCGTATCAGAAAGGAAGAAGTCAAATTATCTTCGTTGGCAAATGATATAATCTTATATTTGGAAAAACCCAAGGACTCCACCAAAATACAATTAGAATTGATAAACAAATTCAGTAAAGTTGAAGGATACAAAATCAACAAACAAAAATCAGAACACTTCTGTATGCCAACAGCAAACAATCTTAAAAAGAAATAAAAAAAGTAATTTCATTTACAATAGCTACAAATACCTAGGAATTGACCAAATAAGAAAAGAGCTCTACAACAAAAATTATAAAACGTTGATGCAAGAAATTGAAGAAGACAGAAAGCAATAAAATGATAGTCCATGTTCATGGATTAGAAGAGTCGATATTGTTAAAATATCCATACTATGCCAAGCAATCTACAAATTTAATGAAATTTTAATCAAAATACCAATGCCATTATACACAGAAATAGAAAAAAAAAATCCTAAAATTTATATGGAACCATAAAAGACCCAGAATAGCCAAAGCTAACCTGAGCAAACTAGAGGAACCACATTGCCTGCCTTTAAATCAGACTATAGAACTATAGTTATCAAAACAGCATGGTAGCAGCATAAAAACAAACATAATCAGTGGAACAGAATGAGAACCCAGAGATAAATCCATACATCAACAGTGAACTCATTTTTGACAAAGGTGCCAAGAACATATTGTGTAAAGGACATTCTCTTCAATTAATGGTGCTGGGAAAACTGGATATCCATACTCAAAAGAATGAAACTATTCCACTCTCACCATATACAAAAATCAAATCAAAATCAGATTAAAGACTTACATCTAAGACCTAAATATGTGAAACTACCAAAACACTGGTAAAACTCTCCAGAACATCGGACTAGGCAAAAATTTCTTGAGTAATACCCCACGAGCCCAGATAACCAAGCAAAAATGGACAAATGAGATCACATCAAGTTTAAAGGATTCTGCACAGCAAAGGAAATAACCAATAAAGTGAAGAGACAACCCACACAACGGGGGAAAATATTTGCAAACTACTCATCTGACAAAGGATTAATAACCAGAATATATAAGGAGTTCAAACAACACTATAGGAAAAAATCTAATAATCTGATTAAAAACCTGGCAAAACATCTGAATAGATATTTCTCAGAAGACATAGGAATGGCAAACAAGCACAGGAAAAGGTGTTCAGCATCATTGATCATCAGAGAAATGCAAATCTAAACTGCAATGAAATATCATCTTACTCCGGTTAAAATGGCTTTTATCCAAAAGTCAGGCAATAGCAAATGCTGACGAGGATGTGGGGAAAAAACCCTCATACACTGTTGTTGGGAATGTAAATTAATGCAGCCACTACGGAGAAGAGTTTGCAGGTTCCTCAATAATAAACTAAAAACAGAGCTACCTTATGATCCAGCAATCCTAGGTATATACTCAGAAGTAAATAACACTGGGTTTTTGAGAAATGAAAAGCTTTTTATTGCAAGCCGACTAATGAGGAAACAGGTGTCCAGCTCAATCCTGTCTCCTTGTGCTGACTTTAAGGCAGAAATTCCATTAGAAAATGTTTAGGGGGTGGATTCTGGGATTAGTAGGTGATTGGTTGAAAGAAAGGGCAAGTCTGAACCGTCCCTGGGCATCTGCCATTATTTCTTCAAGCCTCCTTATGAGTTCCACATACAAACTTGGGAAGAGTTAGTATGAAATATGCAGCAGAAATTTGGGCTGTGAAGTTGGTACACTTGGTCTGCACAGACTTCATTTGGCCTATTGGTTCCAACTGATTTTAGCTAGTTTTGTTATCTTATATAAGCAGAGGGAGTTTCAGGGTTTTATCAAGTTTTCTTTGTTTTTTTTAATCTACCATCCTGCAAACGCAGGAATTTCTGCTAGTCGTTGATTGCTTTAACACTTTCGAGTATGGTTTCAATTTCAACTTTATTATTTCACTAAATGGGAGATCTCATTGTTACCATCTACAATTAAGGAAATCAAAGCATAGAGAGATAAATGAGTTGTCTAAAGGCACATAAGAGTTAGTGACGGAGCCACATTTTAACTTGGGTCCAGTGGTCCTCCCTTTCCCACAGAGCTAGGTGCATATACAAGAAATCCATAAACTCCAGGGTAACTGCAGAAATTCTAGAACATAAACTCCAGAGAAGAACATAAGCATATAAGAGTAGGGGCCACATCTTTGCTCAATAAATATTAGTTATTATTATTAGCTTAATACTGATTTACTAAATAAATTCTGATTTCAAAATTAATTCCATCCCTATCATCATCGTAACTACTCTTCATTGATTGTTTACTCTGTGTCAGGCACCATGGTAAGTGCTTTAAATGATTTATCTTATCTAATTTCCAAAACATTTCTTTAAGGTATAATTTACTATACCCATTCTACAAATGTGAAAACTGAGGCTCTGAAAGGGGAACATTTTGAAAAAATTTAGATAACTAACATGCTACAGAACTAGGCTTCAAACCCAGACTCTGCCCCCAAGTTCTGAGCTCTTAATCATTCCATTGTCCTGCCTCCTGTCAATGGAACTCTGTTTGTAATCCATCTAACAGAACAGGTAATATTCCTTAAAAGAGAGAAAGGGATGGGGTAAACTTCTTCAATAAAGCAACTTTATAATGAATTTGCTCAGTGAAGAATCTTAAAGATAGAGGGAGAACCGAGACAGACTTTCAGGACAGTATAGACTTCCAGCACAGCTGAGGTTCAGCATGTTACTACCGATTACAGTGCAAAACCTGAGCTTTCCTGGGATCCTCTGGTGCACTTCAAAGGCAACGTGAGTTTGTAAAGCTCGCAGCCATGTGGTCAAAGATGGAAAGAAATACACCAAATCTAAAAGAGGAAACAGGATGATTTCTATAGCATGATGATCCCCTGGGGGGATCAGATCCAGGTAAAATGTGAACACTTCATCTCAAAGAAATGAAGTGTGAGTCCCATTGGTCAGCCACTTTTAAAAGAGATTGAAAGCAAAGAACAAGTTTCCAGCAAGGTAGCCTGTCTGGAGAGATACTTCCCTTCAGGAAGAAGGCAAGAGGGAAGGACTGGAAAAGAGGCAACCTACATTCTCAGTGAGAGAGGGAACAGCTGTACCAGACTCCTGGTCTGCAAGTCAAATACAAATACCTGCCTCCCCAATGGAAGCTTGAACCAATGGAATGAAAAGAATATTTGAAAAGGGACAAGATGTAAATTAAACATACAGTGCTACTAGTGTACCACTGAAGAGTTTACAAGAATCACTGGGCTGAGGGAGAAAATGTAACAGCAGTGCCTCTATTACCTGGCATGAACAGAGACTGGAAAAACGATATTAGAGAAAGGCCAGAGGGTGATCTCAAAGTGCTTCTGACAGTTGTTGTCCTTGGGGAACAGCAACAGGCCAAAGTGGAAGGAGAAAGTGTTATGGCTTAATGCCACTTGCCCTCCAGCCCAAAGGTCACATCGTCACACAAAGAAGGCTGTAGATGCATGAAGTTTAATACAATTGTTTCTCTGCCTCAAAAGTGAGCTTAGGCATTTGACTGAAATACTGTATATAGATATATGCATGCTAAAAAAATGTAGAATACCGTGACGTTTAAATTTATTAGCTGACAAACACTGTGTTGTGCCATCTGCCACTCTGTACTAAACTTCCTGTAACTAAAGATGCGCAAACCCTGGAGAAAACGCATTAGGTAAAATAGATTCATTTTATATAATTGAACATAATTGTGCATGTAATGTTTTAACGTAATATTACTCAACAGCTGTGCAAATAATAGAAGTGTTACTCACCATAGACCATATGCTGGCAATGAGATATGAAGACGGAACTCTACTGACCAGTGAACCCACAGCTTCACTGGGATGATGTATGGCTTACTTTAGAAATTAGTTCAAGTTGAAGGCAGAAACCAAAGTAAAGTGCCACAGAGTGTCAAAAGCAAAGGGGCAGTGTTATCACCTGACATCACCCTTGCATTTTGTCAGTCTTAGCTCTCATCGCCATCTGCTCTTCCCAAGGTTGGCTTTTTCTACCTGGTCTCTCTTCCTCTTCCAAAACTTTTCTAATGTTTTCATCATTCTCCTCTACAATTACATATTGACGAACCACAAGTGGACACAGCTGCTCTTGCTTTAAGTTTTGTTTGTCAAACAATATGGCAGGTGAGCTCTGGAACCAGAATTCTAAATTTCTAATTAATGGCTATTTGCGGCTATTTTCAAGTATCTTCATGTAAGCCCTAACCTGTCCCCATTACATGGGTAGATATTATTATTCCAGTTTTAGAGATGAGAAAACTGAGGGCTATTTCAGTCAATCAAGTGTTTACTGAGTTTCTAGAAGGGTCCAAGCTAATTCACGTCATTTGCCTATAGTGGTACAAATACGTAAGCGGAGCTAAGAAGTAGGATGTAATGCTTTGTTCTTTCCATTAGTTATTTTGGCAGTTCACTGCTAAATGACCTTGGTCAAGCTGCTTAATGTGTCTATAACTCATGTTTAGCATTATGAAATAACCAAAAACCAACTAATTGGAATGTATCTACACATACTGCTTTGATCAGATATAAACATTTTTAATGTCTGACTAAAATCAGCTTACAAACATCAAGTCAATGTATACTATTTCCACCCTTGATTCTATTAATTCTATTCCACTCTCCTTTCTAAAGCTTATCACCATTTTTTTTTTTTCAAACCTGCTTCGCTATAGTGGCCATTTCAAGTCTGTGGAATAAGATGAGATATATTTTTGTCTGATATATTATGCTAAGAAATGCCTTACTTGCAGGCAAACTACTGTAAATTGCCTCGATATTCACCGTATTACACATTTCACATTGTTCTACCTATACTATTAAAGCCTGGTCTCTGGAAAATATTATAAGGGAATTTAACTATACATAAATATTAATAGGTGCAATAAAATAAGAACAGCATAAAAGTATTTCAGCAGTAAAAGTTAAATGTGCTGGAGCCTAAGGAGAATCTTTTACTCTTTTTATATTTGCAAATGACTTTAAACTCACATAAGATGATGAAATGATAAAAATGAAAATAACAAAATACAAAAAAAAATTATTACAATATATTAAAAAAACGAGTTAGTGACTTAGAAAGACCCAAAATGATGAAGAAAAGTGTAACATTCTAGAATTTAAACAAGTCACCACAAGTGCTCAAATACTGTTCGCCACAACAATATAAAGACATTTTTACTAACATTCAGAAAAATACAATAGTCTCAGAGTATTTTAAGGTTGAGAGAAGGTTATGAGAAAGAGTTACCGAAGCCAATAAATATCAAACTTGGGGCTGACATTTGGTCTCAAATCCCCAGTGTTTGCAAGAATTTCAGCACAGGTGGTAAGTACAATCACCATATGTTCAAACTGGAGACATCTGCAGAATCAGAACCAAGAAACTGTCAACTTAAATGCATGTTCTTTTGGGGAGAAAATTAGTTATTTTAAGATATAGTGAGAATAATTCAGCTTAATCTCAATTCACCTGAAGATTTGAGGATTAATCCAATCTGTGAAGTAGAGTTCTCATCACTGAGGTTCTTGTGTAAAACCATTCTAGAAAGGATCTACACAATTTGGATGAGGGATTATGGCTTAAAATATAATTAAATTAAAAAGAGGTTTAGTAATCCTTTAATCGCTCTGATCTTCAGTTTCCTTTTTAATGCAGTGAGGAAGTGGAAGTTGGGTTATATATCTATAATAAGTCTACAATTATCTAAAAACCTTGAAAAGCCCGATAGAACATAATCCTTCCAAGGCAGTTTTCACATCCAGTTGTAAATAAATACATTGGTTTCCAAAGCAAAATCTCAGCCCCATTGCCCAATTTGTTACAGGAAACTCTTCGCTACAAGAGCAAGCAGCAAAGCCTGTCAAATCAACTTTCAGAAATATCCAGTTTTTATTATCAGCTCCTGAAATCCACTCTTTATATCATGCCAGAGCAGTCCTGATTGTAGCATACTTTTGGAGGTGGCCACCCACCCATGACCCTCCTTGTCTTCATTTTACTCCTCCCTAGTCACAGTTGATCCAAGTTGGGTTAATGAGGTTCTGTTTTCCTGGAGTCTGGAAGTCCAATTCATAGTTCCAAGGCATTTTCCGTTGGTTGCTTGTATAAAATCTATAGGTTGGATAGCTACACAAGTGTCCATCTTCTACTACATGCCCAAAGAAGCAAAAACTAACTAAATAAAAACAAAAACAAAAAATAAGTCAATCTCCAGAAAGAGAAACTGCAACAGATGCCGAGGGGCATGGTGGCAAAGAGGGAGAGAAGCAACCAACACCTTGGTTCCTGATTGCCAGTTGCTGATTGCAAGAACTTGTTGGGACCGCATGTCCAATAAGATACCTCTACATCCTTATAATATACCCCTTGGCTAACCAACAGCAACTTCAAGCCCACCACTAGAAATGCAGAGGCAACAACAATCTTCCTTAGATTTTTTTTACCAGCTCCCATAATTGTGAAATATCTCATTTTTATATTGTTTATTCTGCATCACTTTTAGTTCTGCTTCCCTGAAAAATAACAACTGATACACAAAAGGCCTGCAATTAGGCCACCTGTTTCCTTTAATTTCTAGCCATGTGACCTCAGAGAAGTCACTTCTCTAAGCTTCAGTTTCATCATCTACAAAATGGGAATGATTCCCATCTTATAGAGGTCTTTGAAGTATAAATATACTAAAGGATGTATTAAAAGAGGACACATGTAAAATGTTTGGCTTGTAACATTGCAAATACCTTTATCATCATCCCCATCCCTACTATTCAAGTAAGCCTATATTACATATCTATTATATGCTACCAGTTGCACTTATTAATGAGAAGTTATTCATGAGAAGTTTTAACTGCTGATCTATTCTTCTAGAAGATACATTAGAACATAGAACTTATGTACTTGCTTTATCCTAATTCAGAGCCAGCTATATACTGGCAAGAAGTGATACAACATCCCAACATAGGATTTTTTCATGTTTGAATAGTCCTCTTTATAGAGGGTTAATATCTCGATGGTAATTATGCTATGCTGTGACTTCCAACATGCGCTTTATCTTTTTACTAGTTTTTCCTTAATTTTTCACTTATCAGTACTGCACTGTGACATCTGAACCCAAGGAAGCCAATGCAATAACAACAAAAAGTGCTGCTATGGCACTCTTGAGTCTAAAGCAACCTCAGCAAGTGCAGTGTTTGGAGAGTTCAGCCAAAGGGCAACGTTCAACCCAGGGAATGTGCTAATCGGTGGTTAATACTTCGATGTCACTGCCAGCTGGAGCAGTGGTCTCAGGCATTGTTTCTGAGGGAGTCAATAACACGGGATGTGTTAGCTTTTGTGCAGTGAAGCAGCTTTTGTATAGCCCCTTTAAGACACTGTAACTCTGGCATGGCTGCACTCCACGGAGAATGTCCTCTATTTTTAAGCTCGTGAATTTCACTCTCCTAACCTGACAAAAGGATCTGTGTTAGTTGACACGTGGATGTGGGATTATTACACAGGAACCATCAGAGAAACAAGACTGTCCACTCTTATTAGATTTGATGGCTGGCAACACATATGCTAGTGATCTATAAAAGCTATGAGAAAAATAAAGCTTTAAATTCGGTTAGGGGACTTAAGGCATAATCTGAGATGCCAGTTGTTTCAAAAATGAAACCATGCCAATGTCCCCTCCAAGAAAAGGAGGAGGCCAGGTGCCTAAATCATGGAGATACTCCATGGCATCATATCTGAAGGCAATGCAGTTAAAAGAACTGCAGTGTGAAGAGAAAAGTTCAGGACACAGAGTGAGGAGGAAGAGCAAAGAGTGAAGCCTGCACTCCCCTGAGAGAAAGGGAGCATGACAGTGACCCTACCCGTGATAAAACCATCAAGCCTCTTCAGACACACTCCAGATAGAGGGGCACAGTATGCCACTGCTACAAAGACAGTAGGAAATAAATTGGGTATCTTTTTTTATCCCATTTAACCAACATTTACCGGGGACCTATTATGTGTCAAGCACTAAGTTCAGTCTTGTTGGAACCAATGTGACTAAGACTTCCACATAGAAATGTGTCTCCAAAGGATCCAAAGTAAAGGTCAAAGTTTTGCCTGAAGAAGAAACGTGAAATCTGTCTTGGCAAGAATAAGTTACTTCTAGAGATTTTTGCCATGTAACCTAAAAGGCAAACATTTAACTCTGAAAGCAAAAAGGGAACGTTTTATACACATGTCATCTCCATCATAAGAACTTAGTCTAGCCTTTCGAGATTGCTGACTTTGAGTAGACCATGTCTCTGAGGATCACTAACGCTGACTGACACTCTGGTTGTGAGTTTGTGTCTCTGCAACTCACGTCAGCCAGTTCACATCACAGATTGAGCTCTCTCTGGACCTCAACCACGGGGGACCCCCATGAGCAGTCAGCTCTGCCTGCCTTCCCCTCAACTTTCCTCCACTGAGACATGGATCCCGGGTTGATCTGCGTGACCTTAAATGAGCTTGAACTGTTTCAGAAACACTTTTGTATTGCAAGTGCAGATCAAACGGGAACAAAGCAGAGCAGTATGGTTAGGGGCTAAAG
The DNA here is from genome assembly GCF_049354715.1 of Callithrix jacchus. Lineage (NCBI taxonomy): Eukaryota > Metazoa > Chordata > Mammalia > Primates > Cebidae > Callithrix > Callithrix jacchus. The sequence continues at coordinate 134,870,403 of NC_133502.1, read as the reverse complement.
CATTCCTCTGCAACCTATGACAAATCCATAATGCTAAATAAACAATCCTTTCCTGCCTCCTGGGTACAGTCTTGAAGAGGATCTGTTTCCCTGCAAGGCTTCTCTGCTAAATGTCAACTCAACAAAGTTCACGTTTTCATTGTTAAAATATGATCACAGTCAAAATGTTTTTTTAAAAAGCAATTGCCTTTCCATCCTATAGCAATTCTTATCATTACCTTTTTATGTACTTGCTCCACTATGTTACTACATGAAGTTGCGTGTGCTTCAACGCAGTTGTCATTGTTTTTCGTGTATACTGTTAGAATCTGGCTTTATTTCACTTGTTATTAGATCAGAAGTAATCGATCATGTACTCACATAATATTACTTTGTACCTTTTTTTCAAATGCTGCATAACATTCCATCGTATTTCTCCATTTAAAGAACACCAGTTGTTACTATAAAGAGGATTTATGAGAATATCTTTCTGAATTGATTTGCTTTCTATTACATGTGACTATTGTTCTACTGTTAACTGTTATTTTAGTGCTCTTTGGCAGTATCAGCTCTGTCCCCCCAACTCACCCACATCCCTTCTTCTTTTTCTTTAACAATTCACATTATTCTGTGGAGAAAGTGACCATCACTGTGAGCATCTGGGACAGCTCAGCTGAAACTTAGACTCAAAACTGTGGAGACTTGTGATTCAAACAAAAACTGTTCAACCTTCTGTGTCGCTGGCAAAATAAACATAGATAACCCTAATACGAAATGTTTCCTTTAGCCCTGGTGGCACAGTGAGCCGACATACGACATTTCACTCAAGTGCAGCAATCTACAGTTGGTAGCATACCATGGGAATCCAGAAATAATCTTCTCCATGGAGCCTATCATTATTACTTTGAGAGAATTAATCTTTCTCCCCTGAGTGTTTTAACTATACTTTTGTTTTAGCTATCAAATGCTCACTTTATTCGATTTGGTTTTACCATTAATTGTTGTTTATAGATGTCTCCCTCATAGATAATAACCTTGAGTGGAGTCATTCATTTATCATAAAAATAAGGGACACCACATACATACAGGACATGGGCCCTGTTAGAGGGTCGGGAACCAATAAACTTGTAAATGTATCGTCAATTAGCAAATGTTCACTGGTTGCCAACTGTGTACCAGGCACTGGGTTAAGTACTAGAATTCATTCACTTTTTTTCCTCAGAAAAATGTAGAATTAATTCCTGTCAAATGTAAACTAAGAGAGTCAAGCTTTAGTATCTGGCCAATTTGGTCAGACCTATCTACTTTGTGCAGTAAGAAAACACCTACTTTAAGCCTTTCTCTGTGCCCATGCCTAATAGAGCCAATAAATTAAGCCCTGTTGGTGAAGTAAAATATCTTGAGCAAAATGTAGACTGGCAAAGCACTATTAAACAGCAAGCCATAAAATAACTGTAAACCTGCTTATGAACTACCTTGAAAGTAATTTCAGGCTGGTAGAAAAGGAACCGATTACCAGGAACAATAGCTGCCAGGATCTTTTACACCAGTTCCTTATAAATGGGAGTCACCTTAGCAATCTTCACCAACCTCCTACTGAGAAGAAAAGTAACTTGTACATAAAGATTTATAATGTCTACTTAAAGGTGACCTGGGATGGAATTTGCCACTTTTAACATCCCACTTGTCTAGATCCATATAATCACTGTAACAGTGAATTCTACCAGCTTATCTTAAATTGCCTGTACGGCTGTATCAAGTAAATGGTCTTTCAATTCTCAAAGTTTGCTCTAGTCAAAAATCACATTGGCCCCTGCCCTTGACTAACAAGAAGGCTTAGAGGGTTTCTAAGACACAGCCCCTGTCTCCTACAGATTTAGTCATTTCAGAGTTCAGATAAAGGTATCTTGGTCGTATATAAGCCAGTGCAGTGGAGCTGATGGCCAATAACCAGACATGATGTTCCTCGGGATGGCAGCAAGACTCGTCACAACACTACCATGCAGGTGACTTCTCTATAGGTGTATGGGTTTTGGCCAAAGTGAGCATCGATGGCTCCTTCTCAATCTCCTTAAATATACCCAGGGATAAAGGCAACATCCAACATCCTCTGGGGTCATCCAGAGCCATCATTTCTAAGATTTCTCCAGATGGAAAATCTCCTCCAACATTCAGATGGTTTACAAACATTAGTCATTCACAGCTAATCCTTCTGTTTCCTCAGGATTCAACAAGATACACTATTCAATTAGACATACGAATGACTGGGTTTTCTTTGTGTTTATAATCATGATGGAAAAATTAAAATACCTGTTTTGAAATTTATCTAAGGTAAATACAACATGATCGTGTTGAAATATAAAGTAAAATATTGGGACTTTATCACCTATTCAAACTTCTGTGTTAAAGCAGACACAGGGCAGCTTTCTGAGGAAGATTCTGGTACTGATGTAAGTATTCTAAGGCTTGCCTTTTTTTTTTTTTGAGATGGAGTCTTGCTCTGTTACCCAGACTGAGTGGTGTGGCACGATCTTTGCTCACTACAACCTCCGCCTCCCAGGTTCAAGCAATTCTCCTGCCTCAGCCTCCTGAGAAGCTGGGATTACAGGCACCTACCACCTCGCCCTGCTAATTTCTGCATTTTTAGTAGACAGGGGATTTCATCATGTTGATCAGGCTGGTCTCCAATTCCTGACCTCATGATCTGCCCATTCTGAGGCTTATCTCTAAGCCTCTAGGATGTGAGCACACATTCAGGTGCATTTCTTAGAGTTTCAGCTCCCCTTTTCCTCAGGACCTTGATGTTGTCTTGATTGTCAAAGTACATGGATTTTGGCCAGCGACAATGGCACACACCTGTAATTTCAGAGCTTTAGGAAGATGAAATGGGAGTATACTTTGAGCTCAGGAGTTCTGTGCTGCAAGCTATGATCAGTCCCACTGAACTGCAGCCTGGGCAACAGAGCAAGACTCTATCTCAAAAAAAAAAAAAAATGTACATGAATCTGACCTGTAATCACCCTTTCACTCTGTCAAGGTGCTTGGCTGCACTAACTACCTTCACCTCTCTGCTCTTCAACTCTTCCCAAAAGTGCAGTTGCCCAAAATTATGTTTGCGAGAGACCCTAAAGCACATTCATGAATGCACTGCTGCAAGTAGCCTAAAATTTGCCCTGAAGTCAGTAGTTCTCATACTAAAGTACACCTCAGAGTTGGGTCCAATATAAGTAAATAAAAATTGGGAAGGGAAATTTGAGCCTGCCACTACTAATTATGGGCATCGAGTGACTTAAACCTCTAAGGATAACTCCAGGCTACTACAGAATGACACAAACCCCAATTGACAGGAATGGCCCTAGGTAGGTAAGCCATAAAAGCACAAACACATAAACTTCAAAATGCTTTTCCACACCATAATTGGATTTCATGATAGCATAAAATTTTGTATGGTAACATACAACAGGGTGTTTATCTAAATTTTCTGTCTGATAGTTTACATCTGTAAATCAGAGATAATAAAATTGGTTTCTGTTGAAAATTAAAATATTGAGCAACAAATACAACACTTCTTGCCTCTCCAATATGTCTAAGCCTGCCCTGACCACTAATCTCTACACTAGATTATTTGTAATTAAAGCATACTATTATTTTTCTTATCACAATTTGCAGTTCAGTATTAATTAGCTTATATATTTGTTTATTATAATATCTACTATTCTCATTAGATTTTGAGCATGGTAAGGGCACGTACCATGAGTGTTTGGTTAAAATTCTAGACCTAGTGCTTATAAAATCCTCAATGATCCTTAAATGACTCATCAAATAACTGGATAAAAAAATGAATGAATGAGTTAGGGTTTTAACATTTTACACAAGCATTAATAGTGACTGCTTTTATTATTTTAGTATGACAAAACTGTGGCCATTTGCATACCATCTGGGAAAACTTCATTGGTTTGGTTACTTGCTAAAATGTTAAGCATATCTTTTGATGATGATCACACTCACATGCATAATACAGATATATTTCAGAGTTCTAATGGCTATTTTGGATTATTGTATTATTTTTCATTAAGATCATTTGTATACATTGAAAAATCTTATGTTTACAAGACCAAGTTCAATGATAAAATTGGGTAAATGACATGCATTAACTCATTAATCCTCGTAAAAATCTCTGTCCAGAAACCACAATTATTATCTCAATTTACAGAAGAGTAAAACTGAGACTTGGGAAAAGAAGTACCTGCCCAATGTTATGCAATGAGTTAGTGGTATCATCAGGTCTAGAATGTAAGGGGCTGACTCCATCATTTTCATTCTTACCCACTACTCTATACTGCCTCCAAACTTTACTGAAATAAACTTCACTGAAAATATGAATTACTTATGAAATATTACCAAAGTTTCTATATAGCATTAAAGTTTTTTTTGGCTTGGAAATGAGTATTTCATATGTACTCAATGTCATTATTTTGACTGCATTGTATCATGAAATCCTAACTTTTGAATACTCTCCCTGAATATTTTTCTTTCTCTTTCCAATTGCTAACTTCTCTAATTCATTACTTCAGAGATAAGGAGTGTACATTTTTCAAAGGCTAAGCCCCTGGGGGAGTTACCAGATATCATTCCAAATGCCCAGTTAAATTTGAATTTTAAATCACAAATCTTTTTTTAAATATAAATATGTCCCATGCAATATTTGGAACATACTTCTATTAAAAATTATTTGTCGTTTACCTGAAATTCAAATTTAACCTGGCATCTTTTATTCTTATTTGCTAAACCTGACAACCCTATTCTTGGGAAACTTAGTTTACAGAAGAAGTAAAAAGAAAGAAGGAGATGAACACAACAGAATATCTTAGAAAAACCAGGAGGGAAAGTTCTAGGCAGTTGAACCAAAAGCAGCCTGGGAAGACCTTCCAGTGTTTCAGGGTAGCAAGGACAATTGTAAACCTAAGATATAACTGGGAAGCCCAATTTCAAAGGCCGGGCCAAAATGAAAGCATGTGGACATACAGAAAAGCTAGAAAAGCAATTAGATAGGGAAATTTTGAATATCTGCTGGATTTTAATGAGGCAAATTAATGTTAAACTCCAATTTATGAGTACTGAAATAGCTTAAGAACCCTTTTCTTCAGACATGACTATCCCAGAAGATGAAGCAGAACTACACCTGCCAGTAGAGGGGATTATGAGATCAAATTCTGAGCGAAAGATCTGAAGAGCTGATTGCATGCCCTGTGCCTATCCCCATACGAAAAAGCAGGGATACTGAGATGAAGATCACACTACCCCCTGCCCTGCAGGTGCTTGGTGTCTGGTGGGCCAAAGTAAAAGGTACACAGGCAATTTCAACACTAGAGTTTCCCATACACAATGAAAATCCTCACAGGATTAACAGTCTAGAAAGTGACAAGATAACTACACAAAGAAAATTGCTTCTGAGAGAGAGGTCTTGAACAAGCCAGCATTTGCCAAGGGGACAGTGTTGAGAAGGATCCTTTGGGGCGTGTTTGGTATTTCTGGAACACAGAAGAGAGAAAGAGAAGTGGGCTGAAACCAGATCATAAGAAACCTAAGACACACAGAGGTTGCTCAAACTTTACTATACCCACAAATAATCCGGGGATCTCGTTAAAATGCAGCTGCTATTCAATACATTGCAGGCACAACCTCTGAGATTCTGCACATCTAATAAGTTGCGTGTAACAGGTGATACAAATGCTACTGTTCTGAGTAGTATGAAAAATCACAAGATCTTCAAATTTGGAAAACAAGGCTTCATTTCTTATACAGGGTTAGAGCCTGCAAGGCAGCCACAGACTAGGGAGCATATCTTCAGCAAAGATGGGAGACAGGTACTTGGAGGTAGAAATGACAGAAATTTAAGCTGAACGGTTTGGCCAAGTATATATATTCAACAGGTTATAGGGAGCTATGAATATTAATGAAGGTGGTCCTGACACATGCATATTGAGGAAACATACATGTAACATATGACCTATGTTCTTCTTGGGGTAGAGAGGCTTCGTGGTGGTGGTGGCTTAACATATAAATGTATACAACTAGGCCCTATACTTCAAAAGGTGAAGCAGGGACACAAAGGAGTTTGAGTGTGCAGCCTCTGTAAACCGACCAGAACCAGTCCATGGTCAGTGGTCTCATGAGGAGGAAGTTACTGAAATCAGTCTCTTGTCCAGTCAAAGCTATAGTTGCAGCTGGTAGAACAGAGGTTGGGATTCACTTTAGTCAGTGTCTGGTGAAGCAGCAAATTGTTTTAACATTTTTTATCTGGAGGCCAATGATTGCTTAGCTTCTAAAGAAAAACCTTGTGGCAGTTAGAGCATAGTTTATTCTTTAAGTGTAGGCGTGTGTGACCTAACCCTTACCTGACATAGCCATAGGTCCCATTTATAATTTGGTATTTTATTGGCACAGAGGCTGTTTTGTTAGTTTTGTTAATCTTATAGTCTCTTTAATGCTGATCAATTTTGTCTAAACTCCAAAAGGGAGGGGTTGGCGGTGGTGGTGGTGGTGGTGGTGGTGGTTGTTTGAGACGGAGTTTCGCTCTTGTTACCCAGGCTGGAGTGCAATGGCGCGATCTCGGCTCACTACAACCTCCGCCTCCTGGATTCAGGCAATTCTCCTGCCTTAGCCTCCTGAGTAGCTGGGATTATAGGCATGTGCCACCATGCCCAGCTAATTTTTTGTATTTTTAGTAGACGGGTTTCACCATGTTGACCAGGATGGTGTCGATCTCTTGACCTCGTGATCCACCCGCCTCGGCCTCCCAAAGTGCTGGGATTACAGGCGTGAGCCACCGCGCCCTGCAGGGAGGGGGTTCTTAACAGGCATGCCTGACCTGCTTTCCCATCCTAGTTGGGAACTCAATTTTTAAGGGTTTATTGGGTCGCCTTGGCCAAGAGGGGGCTTAGGATTTCATTTTTAGTTTACAGTAGGAAGGCTGTATGCCACATTTTGGATCTTGAACCTCTCCTGCCAGTGATGGGGAACCATCCTGTGGCTTTTCTAGCCTGAGAGGAACTAGAATTCAAAGAGAGCTAGAAGCAGGCAGAAGACTATTTCTGTGGTCCTACAATGAAAAGGCACATTCCTAAAGACACTGACGATAAAGAGAAGAGAATGAATTTAGTAATACTGAAAAGGTAAGGTTAGCATGACTCAGTATTCAGTGGAAATACAGATAAGGGAGACATGCAGGAGATGACAGTCTATGAGAAAGCTATGCTTTTTTTTTCCCAAATTATAGGATATGATTTGAGGGATGTAACATGTATCTAGCATTTAGGATGACCTACTGTGATTAATTGTGACACCCTTTTTACCACAAGGTATAACTTTTAAAATGACAGGTTAAGTCTTAAATGTATTGTAGATTCAATCCCCATTACTCTAAGGTCACTCCTGATATATGCCCCATCTTTCCAAATAGAGTGTAAATTTTTCTCAGGCAGGAATTGGCCTCCTTGTGTTCCTGGCACTGTGCACAAGGCTTCCTCTCTGATTGCGGTTTTATTACAGACATCCCATTCCTGATCAAAAACTTGGCTTCATAAAGACGAAAGCATGGGAAAATCCCAAAACAGCACTTCCAACAGTTTCATCATTTATTTTCCCTCTTCTTTTTTTAAAAATCTGAAATGTAAGATTTCAGTGCCAAAACTACAACTGAGAGCTCATTCATTTCTCAAGTTCCGGAATAATATCCTGAGTTACAGATCCCAGTGGTCCTTCTTAATGACTGATTAGAGTTCTTGTCTTTGCCTCCTACTGATGATTACTTGTTTTGATAAGATGCTGAGTGCATTGACTTAGCACCTGTGCTAACTGCTTTATCCTGTTAGAATCTGATTTTCACTGTGTTAAAAAGTCAGCTTAAGCCAGTGGTTCTCAGCCCTGGCTACACATTAAAATCACCTAGGATTCTTTATAAAAGAACAATGTCCAGGCTCCACCCCTAGGGATTCTAACGTAATTGGACCAAGGTGGATCCCAGGTATCAGTATGGTTTGAAAGCCCCACAACTGATTCTCATGTACAGCTAAGTCTACAAACCACTGACTGAAACAAACTTAAATGGTTATTTTGTTTTCCTGAATTCAGCATCCAAAACCGCCTCTATCACACCACAGTCGACCCAAGAAAAAGTGACTGAAAACTTTGATCATCTCATCTAAGTCTATCTAAAGAAATCTGACCTATCAGGAACACCAGTAAGAATGAGGAAGGAATCCAAACCACCCAACAAAGTGTCATGAAGACATGTCCTAAAGTAGAGAGTTAGATTTGATGATCTTTAGAAAAAAGAACAGCACTATTATTTTACTGGTTACATGACATCGGAAAAGTCATTCTCTGCATCTGTTTCCTCATTTGACTACTGAGCATAAGTTGTCCTCATGAAGTTGTTAAACAGATTTAATGAAGGCCCTGTATTAATATACTTAGAAAACAGTTTGCTAACATTTTAACTTCTTTTGAAATATTCACTCAAGGCATACTATATTTGTCTTTTGCCACATTCTCAGCAATTGAAGGATTATTTTAACTAGCTCATCTAAGAGCATGTGCAATGTAATTTTATTTTTCTAATGAGTGCTTATCAAATGTGTAGCATGATATAAATAAGTGCACTGTTCTGTACCTTTGTGGATATCTTAATCTCATGTGCGTTTTTAAAAATACTTTTGTTTTCAAGGTATGTCAACAAAGAAGTACTAACCAACAAAAAATAATCTAATGCACCCAACACTAGTTCCCAGTGTTATGGGCCACTGAACACAGATTCATTAGGCATGTTGATCACTTGGCAAAGTGGCCTGTCTTTGAAAAAGCCAGCACCTGGCTAGAGACTCACTCATCGCCATAAGCCAGGGGTGAAGTGTTTGAGCCACAAAGGCTGATCATATGAGAGCAGCTGGTTGGGTATGGTCCCATGCCCAATGGTAATAGTCAGGTCTCTGTTCTCAAGAGGCCCAGGTGAAGTAAAGCAAACAATTTTGGTGAAGTAAAACAACAATTTCACATCAAGGCCAACCACACCAAGTTGTGAAATGGCATGTCTTTGTGTTTCTATATAAATTCATTAGATCCCACTCTTTCAAATTCTGTTCTGTTCAATCCTCTTACAAAAAGATGAGGTATGCCCGATTTCCATACCACAACCTCAGATATTCAAAACTAGAGCTTTTTCTTTATAACTGAAGTTGATTTCTACCTCAAGTCCTTCATGCTTCCTGATAGACAATTGACCTGGTCACTTCCAAGTAAACACAACCACTTCAGTAATTTCTTATGTCAGCATTACACTGAATCAGATTGTGAACTTTTCCCCTTTCTCTCTTCTCTCTGCAGTTAATTCTAACTCAAGTACTTACACAGTGATGTAGTATATATGAGAAAGTATCTCTGTGGTTGTCCAGAGTTCACAAGTCCTGCTATATGTCATCATAACATCTTATACTTAGTGTTGCCATGCACAAATGGGCTTCCACTGAATTTGGCCAAATCCCAGAACTCATCTGGGTCTCAGACTGAATGGCCCATGCCACCACTGATGGCTGCATCCCCTCGTCATGACCTTGAGAAAACTTTGGATATCCAGACTTCTCCATCTGCTGAAAAGTGCACTTTTATTAGAACAAGCAGTAGTTGCCACCCTCCATTTGGGGCAACAGAACAATAGGGTCTGTGAACAAGCCCTCTCTCTCTCTGACTCCAGTGCAGTAATTTCAGCTCTACTGCTCCATGCTGAGTGGCCTGAAATCTTTGTGTCTCTCTCCTTTCCATCCACCCAGTTGGGAAACAGACACAGATAGGGGAAGTTATGCTGCACTAATAACCAATACCCAAAACAGCAACAAAATTTTATTCCTTACTCATATGAAATCCATTATGGTTCCAGAAAACTCTCCATGATCTCTGTCTTGATGTCAGAAACAGAAGCAGGCTGGAAAGCCTAGCTTCAGTAATTAGATGCTTGAACACAGAAATGACTTGACCCAAGTCACTTTCATTTACAATTGAGTGGCCAAAGCGAGTCACAAGGTCATACCTATTTTCAAGGAGAAGGACAATGTCTCATATGCCCGGAAGAAAAGCAAGGCTTGAATGTTAGAGTGCTGTAGCAATGTCTTCTACAGCACTTTTCCCTCTATACTTTATCTGAGAAGCTAACAGTCTCTTCACCTATCACTTGGCTCATTACTTATTGACCCAAAAGAGGCTCAACCCTAAAACCAGTGTCAATGTCTCTTTATTAGATTCCAAACTTTTTCCCTCTCTTCAGCTGGGAGCATCTTTATCTAGTGAGGAAAGAAGAACAGAGAAGAGAGATTATGGAAAGATGAATAGAAACTTTTAATTTTAAAGGTCAGGAATTTGACATTGATTGCTCTGTCCTCTTGTCAAGCTCCACTGTGCTATGTACTCCATCCCAAATCTCCCAACATGGAACGTCATCTTCACATGTCTTCTGACATAATGGGGCAGGGTTATGGGACAAAAAGTCAGAAGTAGGTGAGTATCAACACTTTACATTTTTTTTCACCATCGATAATGTATTGCTCTTTTGTATACCACATGTGTGGTTCAATGGGGCTGGATAGAGAAATCAAAAATGTATAACTTATCAATATACAAATCAGAAAACAGATCTGGAAAATGTGTACTTAAGTGTTGTGGTAATTGGGGAAGAGGCTAGCAGTGACACACCATTTTTCTGGCATTTGCTGAAAATGAAAGGAAGAAAAATGGAAGTAAAAAAGACATTCAACTTAAGGCTAAGAAGCTCAGTGCAAAACTAAAAAGTGGTGCCTTTGGAATAGCATAGCACTTACATGAGCACCTGTCTCAGGAAATCACAATGCCATGGTTGTTTCTCCTTAATCACTGAAGGTCATTCAAGAGATGGGTTACCCACCAGAGAAAATTTTCATGCTGAAGAATCTGATTTGAAAATATATTTAATAGCATTTTAGTTTTTATTTCTTTGGAGCTCTGAATTATGACACTTCTGTTTTTCCCATTATAGTACTTTCCAGGATATTAATCTCTGAGACCATTGTTCTTAAAGCCAGGAACTCAGAGGATTATGACATCTAGTGTATCTATTGCTACAATTAAAATGTGTAACAAACAACCCTACAACTTTAGAGCCATACAACAATAAATTATTACATTTACATGTTGGGGACCAGCTGGGCATCAGCAACGTGGCTCTGCTGATCTTCGCAGGGACTGCTTACATATCTGGGGTCTGCTGGGTGTTGACTAATCGACACTGATCTCAACTAGGACGACAAAAATACTCCGCGCTGGTCCATGTGTGACTATGCCTCCTGGGACCAGCAGTCTAGCCTGGGCATGTTCACACTGCCATTAGGAAAGGCACGAAAGTGATAGAACAAGCCCTGTCACAAACAGTTTTCAAGGCTCTGCTTCTGTCGCATCCATTAATATCCTAGAAGCCAAAGCAAGTTACAGAGCTTAAAGCCAGAGTGAAGGCAGAGAGCGGATGCAAGAGGAGGTGAGAATGAAGGCTAAGTCATGCTATTTACCACATCCAGGACTGTGTCCCCCAGGAGGGCCTGGGCAGGGCTGGAGTACAGACTGGCTTGGGCACTAGCAAAATGCTAGATGAAACTTCAAATAGGGACAAGCTCCTGATGCTCAGTGAGGGAGACTGAGAAGATGAACTGGAACAGGGCACTGAGATGAGCCAAAATGGGAATTCAAGAACCTTTCATTACAGAAATTAAAAGAAATGTTAAGAATGATTGCAGATGACCAGAGTATAGGATGATTATCTCTACTTCCCCTGAATACACAGTACCTTCCATTATACAGAGTGCTGTGATATTGAGAATGTGTTTACATATTCGCCTCCCTCATTCCTGAGGACAGTCCTTGTGTGGTGATACAGTAGACACTGCTACCCCATTTTAAATGTGGGACTATTGAGGACCTCAGAAGTACAGTGAGGTGCCCACAGCAACAAAACCAGTAACAGATCCAACTGAGACTGAAACCCAAGCCTGTTTTTTCCCACTGTGCAATGAAAAACTTAAAATAATGAAAACAGTAACATTTAGAACATCTTCCCTATAATTCTCCAGCATAAAGGCCAAGGTGCCAAGTGTCATGGAACTTAGAAAGGGATAAGCAAATTGGTGGTTGCTATGGAGTCACATTTGCACTTCAGTGGTTTTGCAGTTGGGGTTGACATTGAAGGCCATTAAAGGTAAAGGGAAACATGAGACAATACTTACGTATTTTTCTAAGACATGACAAAAATATGACATGATTCTCATGGAACTGGAAAAAGTAGTTCAAAATGCTGCTCACGGGAGACGTTCAATGGAGGAATCAGAATAAATCAGTAGACAGAGTGTTTGATGAGAAATAATCATTTTGAAACAATTATATAAAATAAAAGCTATAAATCCTGAATATAGAATCAAATACCATTTGTTGTTACCAAAGAGAAAAGTCAGAGATGATGAAAGGTAGGAGACCTAAAAGATTTTAAAATAATGCAAACATGTAGACTATTAATGATCACAGAGTTGGTAAGAGATTAGTCTAGTCTAAAGTTTTCAGAAAAGTCTAAAGCTGTTTGAGAATTGGTTTTCCCTCAGAAATTGGAAATTCTTGAAGAGGTCTTTAATGTCACCAGATGTAGCCCATACTACAAATTTGCTGGAAGATCAATAGAAGAAAGACTTGCACCTATGCTACACTTAATATCAGAGTTATTTGCCTTTGAAATAACTCAAAGACTATAAATAAATAAATTGGGGTAGGTCTCATTTCTATAATCTGATACCAGACATGGGCCTGGTTTCTCAGAAAGCACTCACTGGGTGTGGTAGCTCACACCTGTAATCCTAGCATTTTGGGAGGCTGAGGAGGAGGATTTCTTGAGCTCAGGAGCTCCTGATCTAGCTGGGCAACATGGTGAAACCCCATTTTGACAAAAAATACAAAAAGTTAGTTGTGCATTTTAGTGAATGCTTGTAGTCCCAGCTACTCTGGAGGCTGAGGTGGAAGGATCATTTAAGCTGGGGAGATGGAGGCTGCAGTGAGCTGTGATTGCGCCACTGAACTCCAGAGCCTAGGTGACAGAGCAAGATCCTGTCTCAAAAAATAAAAATAAAGCACTCACTGGGACTGGCACAGAGGGTAAGTCAGGAGATGAGATGTGCTTCAAAAGAATTGCAAGGAGAAAGCAATTAACTAAATGACCCTGATAGAAGGAAGGACCTTGAAACTCTAATGTGTTTAATAAAGAATGCCAAAACATAACAAGATCTCATCTCTACAAAAAACAAAAAAATTTTTTTTTTTACCACATCTAAGATGTGGTATGGTGGTACATGTCTGTAGTCCCAGCTACTTGGAAGGCTGAGGTAGGAGAATTCTTTGAGCCCAGGAGTTTGAGGCTGCTGTGAGCTATGACTGTACCACTGCACTCTACCCTGGACAAAAGAGCAAGACCCTGTCTCCAAAAAAAAAAAAAAAAAAAAAAAATGAATACTGAGATCAAATCCCATCCGGTGTGACAGGGCATCACATAAAGGGCACAAAGAGTAGACTCTCAGAAATCTGGACTCGGAGACCCAGAGAGGTTTCCACTCGTTAAAAACAGCAGATTCATCTTTAATGTGTGGAGGATTGCCTTTGTCTACACCCAGAGAAACCCCGAGCAACCTGAAGAGAAAAACAAATGCAAAGGAGACACAGGCTCTGCAAACCATTTTCAACATCCATTGCCCTCCCCTGGGCCAGCTCTCACATTCCGCAGCGATTTAGATACAGAGCAAGAGAGAATGCCAATCAAATTAGTTGAGGAAATAGCAATATGTTAAATAACAGAGGTGCAATAAAAAGAAATAGCCTTGAAAGAGAAGAAACTAGTAAGATTAAATTCAATAGGGCTAAGCGTATTACTATGCCAAATGTAGGTTCAGAAAAGTAGTTATGCAACTTGAGAGAAAAAATTTAAGAGCAATGTACAGGAAAATGAACTCATTGTTTGAATTGGCTACAAGCTCAATGTCAGTCTACCTTTAATACAGTGATTCTTAACCTCTTTGGGCAAACATTCCTTTTGTAACATGATAAAAATTGAGTATATTCACCTTATAAGGACATGATTTTACATAACATTTTGCACTTGGTTTCGGAAAGCTCACGGAAGTCTCGGGCGGTGGGGCATCCATTTATAGCGTGATGGTTTAAAATATGGGACTTGTGCTAAGCAAATCTACAGTCTAAAAAGACCCCATCATGTCTCTGCCACTCAGAATTTCTTATTATGGTTTGTAAAAACTAAGATAACCTCTATCCACTCTGAGTTTCCTCATCTGCAAAGGGGAGATAACACGAGCAGGATTACTTGCCCTCTGACGTTTTTATAAAAGATTAATAAGATAAAGCACCAAGAGCTTTTCATTATTTTTGCCATAATTATATTTCACTATATTTTTAAAAATTAATACATTTTATTATATGTATATTTCATCATGTGTATTACATTACCAAAGTCAGTTGTTACCTTATGTTAACTTTTAAATAACTTTTAGGTTTGGCTTACAGGACAAAAGAAAGGATTGTTCCCCTAGGCTGTTTGCTACTTAAAACATTATCTGGAGCTTTCAGTTCTGATCTTGGCATCTTGTTTTAAGACACACAGGTGTCACCTAGAACATGAGTAAGGGCTGGGTGCAGTGGCTCACGCCTGTAATCCCAGCACTTTAGGAGGCCGAGGTGGGTGGATTACGAGGTCAAGAGATGGAGAATATCCTGGTCAACATGGTGAAACCCCGTCTCTACTCAAAATACAAAAAATTAGCTGGGCATGGTGGCACGTGCCTGTAATCCCAGCTACTCAGGAGGCTGAGGCAGGAGAATTGCCTGAACCCAGGAGGCAGAGGTTGTGGTGAGCCGAGATTGCGCCATTGCACTCCAGCCTGGGTAACAAGAGCGAAACTCCGTCTCAAAAAGGAAAAAAAGAAAAGAACACAAGTAAAGGAGGCCAGCCAAGATGGTAATGCGATACATAGGCTATGTACAAGACAACAGGTGGGGGCTGGGTGTGGTTGCTCATGCCTGTAATCCCAGCACTTTGGGAGGCTGAGGCAGGTGGATTGCCTGAGCTCAGGAATTTGTGACCAGTCTGAGCAACATGATGAAATCCCATCTCTACTAAAAATATAAAAAATTAGCCATGTGTGGTGGTGTGCACCTGTAGTCCCAGCTACTCAGGAGGCTGAGGCAGGAGAATTGCTTGAATCCAGGAGGCAGAGGTTGCAGTAAGCCGAGATCACGCCACTGCACTCCAACCTGGGTGACAGAGAAACAGAGTGTGATTCCGTCTAAAAAAAAAATAAAGAAGAGTAGAAGAATTGGGGGCCTTAGAACTAGCAAAAGGAAGATTTAACTAAATGCAATTACTTCAAAGGTTATTGTGCCAGAAGAGGAATTATTCTGAATGATTTCAGGGGCCAGAATCTGGCCCAATAAGGAAGGAAATTTCAGCTACATGTAAGGAAGACTGTCTTAGAAATTAGATATCAGTGTTTCTTTATCACTAAGGGATCAACATATTCATTCAACAAACATTAGTTAAACATCCACTGTGCACCAGAGACCATGCAAGTTACTGGGGATACAAAGATGCGTGAGACACAGATCTTGCTCCTTTAATAGATTCCAAGTTTGGTGGGAGACATAGGTAAAATAAGTAATGACAATGTAAACAGAGGCAATGGTATTGCCTGGAAAACAAGGCAGATATCTCCTAAAAAGAGAGTTGAGCCATAACAGATTAAAAGAAACAAGCCAGGAACTATGCCAGTCATGCTAGGCAGAAGACAAAAGGCACAAAGGCAAGAAACTGCATGATATATTCAGGAAATTCTGGGCCAAAGGACAAAAAAAAAGAAAAAGAGAGAAAGAGAGCACTTAGATGTGATCCTATAAACTCAATGAAGCCATTATAGGATTTTAGGCAGGAGAGTGACCTTTTCAAAATTTTGTTTAGATATGGACACATCATTACTAAACATTTGGACACAGATCTTATATTTGTGATACTTCTGCATCTTCCTATGAGAGGTAATTAAACTAGTTAAGTAAGGCACTTCATGAGAGTTCAATACTTTTTCAATGTGTTATTTAGTCTTGTATTATACAAGAATGTTTCCAATGTGCTGCTTGTTTTGGGCATTGAGTCAAGAGTAGACATCTAAAAGCAAACTAAGAGACAGAGGTAAGAATTCAGGCAAGAGATAAAAAGGCCTGGTTTATGTCTACAAAGCTGTAGGAGGACTGGGAGATGGCATTGATACTCTCTGGGACCTTTCCAAAGCTTGGACTCAATGCAGTTCAGCCCTGACACAATCAGAGAATTGTAGAATTGTAAGAGGCATTGACACCATCTCATCAAACTCTTCCATTATAGAGAATGAACCCCAGGAAGAAAAAAGTAACTTCTGCCCTTCTCCATATAGCAAGGTAATAAAGAAGTTAAAACTCTGAAAAGCACCTCCCTTCAACCTTGATCCAGTGAGTGACCTCTTATTCTGCCACATCACTAGAATTTTCATTAAATCTTTTTTGTAGAAAATATACTTTGTTAATGAAACCTACAAAAATAGGGTGCCAGGATATAAGCTGTTCATCAAAGGAAATAAGGGGAGAATTTAAATGTTGCCATGAATTACAGGTACCTTATGAAGCAGGAATGGTCGGTCCTATATTTAAACCTCTCGGAGTAACATACAAAGCAAAGGATGATTCAAAGCTGAGTCCTACATTTGCCCACAAAGTGGCATTGAGAAAAATCACTTCACCTCTGAAGCTCATCTGTAAAATGAATAAGTAATTTCTACCTTAAAAGCTGTAGACATATCTAATGCATTCACAATGTATGGAGCCCAGCAGATGTTAGGTAGGTCATTTCTTTCTCTGTTCCTTCTTTTTCTGTTGCCTTCCAAATCTGTAAGGAGAAGTTATCTGCCATCTTCTCCAGCCCACTAGACAGTACAGCAAAGGAGTTAGAATTTGGCCTCTTGTGTCAAATACTAAATGATGACTTTTGGTCTTGCATGAACACAGATACATTCTTCAGTCTCTCATGACTGTTGATACATCTATGATAATCTGAAGACAACTATGGCAACCTCATAAGGTTGTTGTGAGGATTAAACGAGCGAAATATACAAAAGATTCTTAGAGTAATAGCTGACATACACATTCAAGTGGTGGCTTGATTATGTTGACTTTGCATGCAGAGAACCACGTTCCATTGTAATTTCCCTAATCTTCTTATCCTCATAACTAATGATCTTCTCTTTATATATAACTTCCTATTTTCAAGAAAACTGCATGTTCTTCATGCATGTCTCTTCCACCTGACTGCCGGATATGGAATAATGGAGCACTTAATATCATCCATTCAAGATATTGGACACCCACCCATCGATTTGCTCCCTGTCTTTGATTAGAAGTCAATAGCTCCTCATCACACATTTGACAGGTGAGGATTCCTAGAAGTACTGTACGTGGACCAAAGTAGTTTGGTGTGTCTGTGTCCAGAGCACAGGTGAGAATTAGAATTGGCCTCTGTTTATACCATCCTCAATCCCCACACACCATACAGGGACTCAATAAACACCCATTGAATGAACTGATCCACGAACCTCTCCTCACCGAGTGCCTTGGTAGTTAGTACACGAGTAACTCTAGGGGCCACGTTGCACTGCATTTGAGAACACAGGACTAAAGTAGATGGCAAAAAAAAAAACAAGTAGGAGATTGGGCTCCATGTTGAGACAGTTTGAATCCTGACTTCATCGTATTTGTAGCTTTAGGCATGTCACTGAATTTCTCCAAATCTCAATTTTCTCTTCTATAAAACTAGGAGCATAACCTTCCTAAAGCTAAAACAAGACGAGAAAACCCATCACTCCAGGCCAAGTAACAAAGGATCAAAGCTACTCTCCCCACAGCCCTCCGCCTTCCATCACATCTCAGAAGGAAAGGGAGAGTGCCTTGGATTGTCAGCAGGCCAAGAAGGGACCATCCCTTCATCTGCACAGACGGCCAATTCACCTCAGTCTTAATTAGCCAAAGACTAAATCCTTCATCCAGATGAGGGGTAACCGATAGGGACCTCAAAAAAAAGTACTTAAAATCCAGAAAACTTTGTAACTAGGCCCTTGAGTGGCGTGCTCGGGCCCACTCCCACCCCGCAGAGTTCTGTCCTCCTTTAATAAATTCCTGCTTTCATTGCTTTGTTCCTGTGTTTTGTTCCTTTGTTATTTTGCGCGTCTTGTCCAATTCTTTGTTCGAAATGCCAAGGATCTGGACAATTACACTTAAGGCCCTCCTTCTGGTAACATAACTATAGAAGAATCAGGGAAAGTTTTAACCTCATTCAGTGTCCCAAATGTTCTTACTGATTTCTGTAGGTATCTCACACATAGTAAAACCTCAGTGTTCAATAAATGAAAGGCATTGTCATCATGAATTAGACAGAGCTAATTGTTATCCACTTAATCCTCACACAACCCTGAAACAAAGATAATCTTATTTGTCCTATGTTACATATTTACAGGGCTTATCGCTTGTGCAAGCTCACACAGAAAATAGGGAGTAGGACTAGAATTTGAGCCAAGGCAGCCTGGCTCCAAAGAGTATGTGTTTTGTGTACCTCTGTAGACTGCCAGGAGGTAACTCTGAAACCTTTAGACATGTTCCTGCTGATCTGGACCTGCTATGACAGTGTGAGCCTGAATTCAAGAAGTGGGGGGCGGGAGGGTGGGGAAGCCCAGCAGGAAAAAGGGGACATGATTAGGTAGCTGGCTGGATAGAAAGTAGGCTGAGGGAATCACCGGCAATTTTCATTTCAATCTTTCTCTGTAATTTAATTCTTATTTGAATTCATAGTGAACAGCCCTTACACTTAAGTGTACTGCAGATCTGGCCTCTGCTGCAGGGCAAAGTGCTTGTTGGAGCTATTGCCCTGTAATGAAAGAGAGACAGAATGCCTCCAAAAAAACAAAACTCTTAAGTAGGTCTGGTCGTGACGGGTGACATCAATTACACAATCCAGAGTAGCACTATCAACTGCAATCTTATCTAGAAGGACTTGCCCCCTTAGGTAACACGTAGAAACTATTTGCTGCTCCCCTCAGTGCCGGAAGTAATTGAAAATTGAATTGGGGAACGTTTTGGAAAATCTAGAGAGGATTTAGTAAAGGCAGGTGAAGTTAAAATATTAAACTATTGGTTCTCAATTTTGTTTTCTTCTCAACTTTCCCCATACTTTCTTCCCAGATCTCCCATAACCAATCCAACCTTCTTATCCCTAACTTCAGGGAAGAAGAGAGAGTGCATGAGAAAGAGATGCAAGAAGTATAGAGCAGGAAGAAAATAGAGGAATAAAGGAAAGAAAGAGAATAAGGGAGGTAGAGATCTACAGAGCTGGGATCTTTGTGAGGTCAAAAACAAACAGATATAGCTAGGAAGAGGAGCAAGACATATGCAAAGTTCTCAGGATTTCATCAGAGTAACATCCTTGCACTCAAAAGGCTATAGAGTATGAGTAGGTTTCAAGTGGGTTGAAATGGAACTGATTGGAAACAAAGAAACTTGAATGTAGAAAGGAAATCACCCAAGCTATTAGCTGCTAAATATTCACCACGAAATTTCTCTGGACTTTCCCAGGAACAACTGGGCATTCCATCCTCTGGGTTCCCATACTGTTCGTGATGGTGTCAGTCACATCACAGTAAAGTGTGTATTTATTTAGATGCTGGACTGAGAACTTTTGAAGCAGACACTATATTCAATTCACGTGTGCCCATATTAGTGTCTAACAAATGTTTACTGGAAGGGAGGAAAGAAAATCACTGTAAAGGAGGGGAAGGAAAAAGGAATAATGGGCAGAGGCATTCAGGAAACAACTCCTTATCTCAATAGTCATGAATCAAATAGTAATTTTGGTCTCAGGTCAGCAATTTCATTCTTTCAAATCTAGTGTATATTTGTCCTGACAATTAGGAGAAACCAAAAAAAAAATGATGTAAAGTGATTCATATTCTATCTTTCCATTAGAAAGTTCAAAAATGAGCAGCAGCCAATATTATGAATAACTAGAACTCAAGGGCAGATATTGTGAACTTAATAAGCCATTATCTCTAAAATAATTATTGAATGAGCTTTTAAAAATTTTATGCCTTTTATGTCCCCATCTGTCCCATGCCAAAATACTCTTAACCTTCTGCCTTTGAAATCTAAACTATGATGTTCAGAAAAATTACTGGTGATTTTCTAATCTCCTAAAAAATAGAAAAATGCAGTATTAATAGTAGTGATGTCTTCTGTATTGGCCATGTTCTTTCATTTTCAAACTAATTTTTTAATCTTTGGTCTCCTTTGGTGATCATAATAAGGATCTGGGGTTGGCAGAGCAAGTACTCTCATCTCCAGCCTTCCTATGTACAAAGTGAGGAAAGGCAAATAACAGCATACAGAACGTTAATGTCTGAGCAAAACTGAAAACCTAGGGCTCTGACTCTGAGCTCAGCATTCACCCTGCAGCAATGCTTAAAGTCATTCTAGAACATTCCTTGGGTATGTCTTTTGAATCAGAGAAAGGAACAAAATATTTCCCAGTTTTTTTACACATCAGTCATATTCTTACATATGCTAATAGCCTTATTTTATTATTTAATTATTATTCTCACACAGCTGTAGTTTTCACATTTCTTTTAGCAGCAAAATTTTATTAACAAAATCTCATGCCAGGCCTGATGCAGTGGCTCACACCTGCAATTTCAGCACTTTGGACCGAGGTGGGCAGATCACTTGAGGCCAGGAGTTCGAGACCAGTCTGGGATACATGGTAAAACCCTTTCTCTACTAAAAACTCAAAAATTAGTTGGGCTTGGTGAAGCATACCCATAATTCCAGCTACTCAGGAGGCTGAGGCAAGAGAATCGCTTGAACCTGGGAGGCAGAGGTTGCAATGAGCCGAGATTACACCACCATGCTTTAGCCTGGGTGACAGAGTGAAACATTTTCTCAAAGAAAAAAAATCATGCCAAAGCCCTCTATATAAAACAGATGAAAGTGTATCTGTGCTGATTGGAGCAAAGCTGAGACACCTGGAAGAGATTTGGTGATAAGGGACTTTTGGCCTCAATCTCAACACCAAACCACTGAACATAAGGGACTGTCAGCCTCAGTCTTAACACCAAATACACAGAGATCACCAGAACACCACTGAACATAGAATGAAGACCTCATCACAGAGCATGTCTGACTTCTGGTGAAGTGAGAATACCAACGACTTCACAATCCAACTGACTCCAATTTCAAATCTACCACTTCTTCACCGCGTGCTTTGAGGAGAGTATCAACATTTCTGAGCCTCAGTTTCTTCATCTGTAGAAACCATAGTAACACCTGCCAGGTGAGTTTGTTCTGAGATCAACTCAGATGCCCCAAGTGAATCATGAATCAAAGTGCTCAGCACGCAGTAGTTACTCAGGCAATTTCCTTCTGGAAGGCCTTTGCCAAACTTACACACACCTTGCTGACAAACCAGATGTGTTCTTGTTACTCAGAGGGTATAAGTTCTGTTTGTTTTCTTAAGTCCAGCTCATGCCGTTAGCACTTGAGAGCTTGCACTACTCCCTCAAACATTTAACATTTTCTGTTCAGTTAGCAGAGCATCAAGACTTTAGAAGCAGCCTGAAAATAAACTTGATTCCAAATATCATTTATAATGTCCCAAGAAACAGCTCATTTACCCAAGAAGGCTTCATCAATTATTGACAGATGTACCCTCTGAGGAAAAATACCATTAATACTAGGAGACCGAGGGAAAAGCATGCCTCAACCCCTTAAGCCAATTATCCAAGGTGATTTTGAGCATTAAATCCTTAGATATGCTTAATTTACTATCCCTTGCCTATAAGCACAGAAAGAAGTGTGAGAAGGGGAAAAAATGGTAACCAATTTAAGACTTCTTTTAAAAACAAAGAGAGGGCATAGCATCGAGGGGAAAATGTGTAGGAAGGAATAAGTGGGTGTTGGGCACATACGGGCTTATAATTGAACATCGCCGGCCTCACATACCTTGCCCCTCACTGCAGAGCCAGTTACTACGCACCTGTTTTTGTTCAGTACAGAAGTAATTGTTCTTACCTGCTTCTGACCTAATAATTGCCGCAGAGCCTGATTTTATTCTTAGCATGTTTATTGTGATCAAATTTCCTCAGTTTTTAGGGCAAAGGCATTACTAAGGATGCTAGCATTATTTGCTTTAACATCAAGCTAGTGACAAGGCTATGTAAGGTCCTCTGAAAAGCCAAGAGGCCAGTGTGAATCCAGCCCAAGGGGCTTGTAATCTGTGTCTGACATGCAAATATTAGCAAACCTTGGCAAGACTACAAGATTTACATGCAAGGGAAGAAAGAAAATACATGAGGCCAATACATCTGAGAATGCTAATATATTTCTCTTTAGTTTTCTCAAAAGGAGGAAAATAGGAGAGGGTTATTTTTCCTAAAATCCAAATAAGGCAAAAGATGACCAATTATGACTACTTAGCGTTAATTTGCACGTACTGAGAAGTGTGTGTGTGTGTGTGTGTGTGCTTGTATATGTGCATGCTATGAATGAGTGTGGGTAGATGGAAATAAAAGAAACTTGGAAGAAAATTTCTATATTCAGAAATAAACCCTGCCATACAAGAACAGAAAAATTACTACCCTGACTTAATGCAGTCTATAGTTTAAAGTACAGATATAGAACTTTCTAAAATTACCTGCTTATACCTCATGACCTGGCAGAATAACTATAGGCTAGATTCTTTCATCTTTTTTACACTCTTTTTAATGAGAATTAAGAGATTCAGTGTATTGGGTTATTACAAGCCTGACCTCTTATGGCGTGCATTTTTATCCCATTATTAATCTGTGTATATAAAATTCAGTAGGCTTTCACTTTTATAGCTTTAACTTCTAAATTTCAAATTCCAAGTCAGCATTTAAGTGCCAGTTGGGTGCCAGGCACTGTGCAAGTGCTTTCAAAGGCACTGCCACATTTGATCAACACCCAGATTCCTGGCCAGGAATATTCCGATTCCAATCTAGTATGCATCCTACAACAGCACAACCTTCTATCATTGTCTTACCATCAAATCTTTGAGGGATTTTAGACAGAGAATGGGAGTAGAAGAAATCAACAAAGTTAGATCCATGTCTGGTACACCAGCGGCTCATTGCTAGAAGTGTATGCCTTTATTCTTTGGAGACTCCCCATTTCTCTTCATGTAAAACTGATCCAAGAATACAGAATCCTTGATCAACTCACAAAAACATTATCAAGATTCTTAAGAACATGCACCCCTCTGAAGTTTCCTCGATATTCAAGGTTTGAATAAACCATTTAATCTAAATAAACCATCGAATGAATGGGGTATCCTTGAACAACAGATAAGCTTTTTATTTCAGATGGGGTCCCTCTGTGTTGCCCGAGTTAGTCTCAAACTCTGGCCTCAAGAATCCCCCACTCCATGCATTGCTGGGATAAAGGGCATGAGCCATGGCACCAAGCCGAGATGTTATTTTAACAACGTTGCAATTGCTCTAAATCTTGTGTTGGTTAGAGGAGCAGTCTATGTCAAAGGAGTCCTCTTTGGGATTGCCATCATCCCAAGACTGTGTTCATAACATCCTCAAATTTTCATCTTTTAAGGGATGGAAAATTTTTATACTTTAGAAGCACATTTGAAACAGCCAGAAGTTATTCAGAGCCAAGGGTGATAAAGTGAGGAATCGAATGGAAGATGACTTTCCATAAATATAAAGTGAAGGGACTAATTATCTTGAATAACTTGTAAGCTAGCATAGAAGACAACTGCAAAAGAAAATTCCAGAATATCTTGTGTATCTATACTCAAGATATTTTAGGTAATGCACACACCAATTCACGAAGTTCCTTCCTCACAATGGTTGGACGGTTAAAACAGAGAGGAAAATATAAGAATACATTTCTTCCATTAAGTAGGTAAGAAAACTGATTGGAAAGGTGAGCCATTGGCCTGGGCCACGCATGTGTTTCCACGTGTGTGTGTGTGTGTGCATGCCACCCACAAATGGGAATTGTTCTCGTTCAGGCATCATTCCGAAAGCTCTGCCACTTACCTAGTTTAATTATCTGAGCACCTGAATCTTAAGCATAGCTGTCATGCCTCCCTAGAGCATGTTTTTGTATGTATATATATATATGTGTGTCTGTGTGTGTGTCTAAGTGTGTGTGTGTAACTAAAGGAATATATCACAAGCTCTACTTTTAATTACAACTATATACTCTCCAAAAAGTAAAGCATGATTACATATACAAGGATACCTTGTTTTATGGTGCATTATTTACTGCACTTTGCAATATTGCACTTTTAATAAACTGAAGGTTTGTGGCAACGCTGCATCCAGAAAGTCTATTCAGGGTCATTTTTTTGACAATATGTGCTCACTTCATGTCTCTGTGCCACACATTTTTGTAATTCTAGCAATATTTCAAACTAATTATTATTACACTTGTTATGGTGATCTGTGATCAGTGATCTTTATATTATTATAACTGTTTTGGGACACCACAAACCACACCAACATAAAAGTACAAATTTAATCAGTAAATACTGTGTGCGTCCTGACTGTTCCACCAACCAAATATTCCAACTCTCTCCCTCTCCTCTGGCCTTCTTATTCCCTGAGAAATGACAATACTCAAACTAAGTCAATTAATAACCCTACAGTGACTTTATATTCAAGTGAAAATAAGAGTTGCATGCATCTCACTTTAAATCAAAGGCTAGAAATGAGTAAGCTTAGTAAGGAAGACGTGTCAAAAGCCAAGATAGGCTGGAAGCTAGGCCTCTTTTGCTAGCTAGCCAAGTTGTGAACACAAGGGAAAAGACCTTGAAAGAAATTAAAAGTGCTACTCCAGTGAACACACAAATAATTCAAAAAAAAAAAAAAAAAGCAAAACAGCCTTATTTCTGATATGGAGAAAGTTTGAGTGATCTGGATAGAAGGGCAAACCAGTCACAACATTCCCTTAAGCCAAAGTTTAATCCAGAGCAACACCCTAACTCTCATCAATTCTATGAAGTCTGAGAGAGGTAAGGACCCTGCAAAAGAAGAGTTTGAAGCTAGCAACTTGACTCCTAAGATTTAGGGAAGGAAGACATCTCTATAACAAAAAAGGAAGGTGAAAGAGCAGGTGCTGATGTAGAAGCTGCAGGAAGTTATCTAGAAAATCTAGCTAAGACACCTGCTGAAGAAGACTGCACTAAACGACAGATTTTCAGGATAAATGAAATTTCAGTATAGATGAAATAGCCTTACACTGGAAGAAGATACCATCTAAGACTTTCATAGCTAAAGAGGGGAAGCCAGTTCTTGGCTTCAAAGCTTTAAAGGACAGGTTGACTCTCTTGTTAGGGCCTAATGCAGCTTGTAACTTTATGTGGAAGCCAATGTTCACTGATTATTCTGAAAATTTTAGGGTCTTCAAGAATTATGCGAAGTCTGGAGCCAGTTGGTGTAGCACACCTATCGTTGGGAGTCTGAGGTGAGAAGATTGCCTGAACCCAGGAGTTTGAGTCCAGCCTGGACGTTACAGCAAGACTCCCATCTCCAGAAACAAACGTATATGCTAAACTACCCTGCCTGTGTTCTGTAAGTGGAGGAACAAAGCCTAGATGACAGCACATTTGTTCAGAGCACAGTTTACTATTTTAAGCCCATTGTTTAGATCTCTTGATAAAACATTTTCAGAGTATTACTGCTCACTGACAATGTACCTAGTCACCCAAGAGCTTTGATGGAGATGAACAAGAACATTAATGTTGTTTTCATGCCTACTAACACAGTATCCATACTGCAGCTCATGAGTTAAGGAATAATTTTCAATTTCAAGTCATATTACTTGAAAATACATTTTATAAAGTTATAACTGCCATAAGTAGTGATTTCTGTGAAGGATCTGGGTAACTTGAAAACCTTCCAAAAAAGATTCATCATTCTAGATCCCATTAGGTACATTCATGATTTATTGGAGAAGCTCAAGATAGCAACATGAACAGGAGTTTAGAAGAAGTTAATTCCAACCCTCCTGGATCACTTGGAGGAGCTGAAGACCTCAGTGGAAGACGTCATTGCAGGTGTGGTACAAATAGCAAGAGACCTGAACTAGAACTGGAGCTTGAAGATGGGACTGAATTGCTGCTGTAATTTCATGATAAAACCATAATTGATGAGGAGCTGCTTCTTATGAATGAGCAAAGAAAGTGGTTTCTTAAGACAGAATCTACTCCTTAGTGAAGATGCTATGAACATTGTTGAAATGACAACAACATAGTTGGAATATTACACAAACTTAGTTGATAAAGCAGTGGCAGGATTTGAAAGGATTCACTCCAATTTCAGAAGAAGGTCTACCGTGGATAAATTGCTATCAAATAGCATCACATGGTACAACGACATATTTTATGAAAGGAAAGGTCAACAGATCAGCAAGCTTCATTATTTTATTTGAAGAAATTGTCACAGCCATCCCAATGTTCAGCAATCACCCTGATCAGTCAAAAGCCTGATCAGTCAACTGTCATCAGCATGATGAGGACCCTCCACCAGCAAAAGGATTACAACTCATTGAAGGCTCAAATGATCATTTGCATTTTTTAGCAATAAAGTATTTTTAATTAAGGTATGTACTTTAAGACATAATGCTATTTCACACTTAATAGAGTATAAACATAATTTTTATGTGCACTGGAAAATCAAAAAATGTATGTGAGACTCACTTTATTGAAATATTTATTCACTTTATTGCAGTGGTCTGGAATATAACCTCAGTATCTCCAAGGTATGCCTGTACATTAAACTATGCATTGAGTACAATGTTTCTGATCCTGCCTCTCAACCATTTGCAGTTCTTAAAAAATGGAATAAAGAAGATAAAACAACTTCCAGTTTGCAGATGGGAATACCTTTTGCAAAGGTTTTCCTTGCCTCAAAAGCTAAAAATCATCAGCATAATAACCATCCAGATAGTGCGATTTAATACAAAGGTATCATGAATTTAGAAAATTGTGAACTAATACCATACTTTATATAGTATTAGAGTTGCTTCTCATGGAGGCATGGCTTAGAAATTCTAAAACCACCTAATGTTTATACTGAGGTTGAACAAAATAAGTAAATATATTGAAGACAATGAGAATGAAGTTTCTCATGCTTGGGAAAGAAATTACAAGTAAGGAAATAGAAATGGCACCCTAATACCAAGAAGCACACCTACGGCTCAAACCTTGGAGGTTGATTCTAAGGCTGGGGCAATGAAAATACAAGATGAGTCTGGAATATCTTGTAATTCTGGAAAACAAAAGCTGGAGACATGCAGAAAGGGCGGGCACAGGAGCCTACCTGAAGAAGCTCACAACCGCCAAAAGTGAAGCAATTTGAGCAACAAAATCAATAATGACAACAGTGTATCATAACCCATGACATAATGTAAATAAATATTCCTGAATTTATGCTTTCATAAATAAATGAGTAAATAGAGAAGAGACAGTTTTTAAATTCCAATTAAGAAATGTAGGAAAATGACATAAATATGAAATCACCTCTTAAAACGCCACAAATTGTTTCAGGCAAGATCTATGGCTGGCTCCTGTGTCCCAGAGCTCAACCTACCTGCATCCATCAGTGAAAGTGAAGCGACGTCGCTTGTCTGTGGTAATATCTGAGGTTCGGTGCCTCCCACCAAAGAAATCAAGGACACAGACACCCAAAATATGAGGTTAAGAGCGGAAGCTAAACTGGCAAAAGAAAGCGTAAACCTCTCCCTCCTGCAGAGAGACAGGAGCTTCTGGTCCTGGGCGAAGTGCTGGAGTTTTTACAGATGAGCTTGAGGAGGCAGGTGTCTGATTAACAGGGCACGAGAGATTGTTTGGACCAGGTGTGCTGTTTGCAAAGCATCATCCAAAGCAGCTGGCCGCCGCACCCTACTCTTTTATTATGTAGATTGCTTCTTTACCTGCCTAGCACCACGTTGCCTGCTTCTTTATCTTTTTCTTTTTCTTTTTTTTTCTTTTTTTTTTATTGCATTTTAGGTTTTGGGGTACATGTGCAGAACGTGCAAAATAGTTGCATAGGTATACACATGTCAGTGTGTTTTGCTGCCTTCCTGCCCTTCACCCACATTTGACATTTCTCCCCAGGCTATCCCTCCCCAGCTCCCCCTGCCCCCGTTGTCCCTCCCTATTCCCCCCAATAGACCCCGATGTGTAGTACTCCCTTCCCTGTGTCCATGTGTTCTCATTTTTCCTCACCTGCCTGTGAGTGAGAATATGTGGTATTTCATTTTCTGTTCTTGTGTCAGTTTGCTGAGGATGATGTTCTCCAGATTCGACCATGTCCCTACAAAGGACGCGAACTCATCATTTTTGATTGCTGCATAGTATTCCATGGTGTATATGTGCCACATTTTCCCAGTCCAGTCTATCATCAATGGGCATCTTTTTCTTTTCTTTTTTTCAGACGAAATTTCTCTCTTCTTGTCCAGGCTGGAGTGCAATGGCATAATCTCAGCTCACTGCAACTTCCGCCTCCAGGGTTCAAGTGATTCTCCTGCCTCAGCCTCCCAAGTAGCTGGGATTACAGGCATGTGTCAACACTCCCGGCTAATTTTGTATTTTTAGTAGAGACGGGGTTTCTCCATGTTGGTCAGGCTGGTCTCGAACTTCTGACCTATGGTGATCAGCCCGCCTCGACCTCCCAAAATGCTGAGATTACAGGCACGAGCCACCACGCCTGTTCAATGTTGCCTACTTCTTTACTGCACACAGGGCAACAAAAAAAAGGAAAGATGGAGCCTCCATGCTGAACTGACTTCCAGGTGTCCCTTTTCTATTAGCACAGCTGCCCCATATACCTTATGCAAGCTTTCAGCTTGCTTATCTATGTTTGCAGCTTGATTTTTCAGGCTGCTTCTTGTTAGAAAAGAAATGATTGGGGGCTGCTTTTTATTAGAAGGAAATTCCACGGAGAACTCTCTTACCTTCACTATCTGCCTAAATAATTTTTTAGCTTCTGTATCAAAAGTACTAATGTTACCTTCTTTATCACAAGTATTTTAGTCAACCTTGGTAGAAAACGTATTAAGAAATGACACCTCCCCGGCATGGAGCCGTTTCTTACCGGACTGGTCACCCAGGCTGAGATTGTACAGTCAGAAAATGAGTAACTTTTTATCAAGCTGCATATTCAGTTTCCAAGAGAAAAAAAGTTGGCACCTATTTTTCCAGTTCCACTATGCCTGTTCTGGTCATGATAATAATCGTGCTTTACATTTCTATAGTGTTTTTGCTTTATAACTTTCATTCACATACTGTGCCTGAGCTAACCCCCAAACCACCCTTTGAGATTAGTTTATAAATCAGTCAACAAATACTTACTGAGAGCCTGCCGCATGTGAAGACCTCAGAGTGAAACAGTGAGCAAGACCAACGTGATCTTTTCACTCCTAGAGTTGATATTAAAGGGGGAAGATAAATAGAAAAAGTAAACACATAAAATTAAGTACAAAGTATGGAGTTATAGAGAAAAGGAAACACGAATACTATCAAATTTTTAAAAATCAAGCATAATGTGAGAAGACCCACTTTAGAGAGGTGTGAATGGAAGCCTGACTTAGGAAGTGGTATTTGATGAGAAGCAGGCAGCCTTGCAAAGCTTGGGGTAGCACCTCCCATCAGAGCAATCAGCAAGTGCGAGGGCGATGTGTCCGGGAGTGGGTGGTGGCAGCGAAGAGTGAAAACAGCTTGGTACATTCTGGAAACTATCAGAAGGCATGTTCTTCTGGAGAATTGAGGAGGAGGGAGATGGGAGCCTGAAATGAGGGCACAGAGGAAAGTAGAAGTTGCTAGCAGCCTATGGATGAAGAGTTTTACTCTGGTGCAATGGGACGAGATACTGTTGTCTTACAGGTGAGTAAACTTAAAATCAGAGAGGTTATATGATTTCTCAAGGTTCTTACATCTGGCAAATTATATCTCTGTCTCAAGCCTTTCCATCCCCTCCTTCTTTCCACAAATATGTATGAAGAACATGTTAAATGCCAAGCATATTACTACTTGCTAGATAAGATACAACTTTAATCTCAACTAGATTAAGTCTAGAGGTGAAGAATGATTGTGTGAACAAATACAACAAAAAGTGACAAACATAGGGCTGGGCATGGTGGCTCTTATCTGCAATCCAAGTGATTTTGGAGGCCACAGCTGGAGGATCTCTTGAGACCAGAAGTTTGATCAAGACCAGCCTGGGCAACATAGTGAGAGACTCCATCTCTACAAAATATTTAAAAATTAGTCCATGGTGGTACATGCCTGTGGTCCCAGCTACCTAGGAGGCTGAGACAGAAGGATTGCTTGACTGCAGGAGGCAAATAGAGGCTGCAGTCGACTATGATCACGCCACTGCATACCAGCCTGGACAACAGAGTGAGACCCTGTCTGTTAAAATAAATGACAAATTCTATATCCAAAAATTTCTACAGAATATAGCAGAGACCAAAGAAAGGAGAAGCCAGTTCTGTGTGGGTAAGACCAGTAGGGTCAGAGATTTAGCATTGAGCTCAATCTAGAAGATGAAGGGGAAGGAAAGGAAAATAGGGAAGGATAATCAAAGCAGATTGAGTAAAGATGTAGACAATAAAACAGCCTGGGTGGCTTCTGGGAATAGTGCATTGCTTCAAGCATAGGGTGAGGGTGTGGAGACAGAAAGTGAGGTTGAAAAAAGAAAAATGCCCAAAGGCCAGATCGTGGGCCCCTGATATGGCAAAATAAAAAGTCTGGACTTCATTCTCCAAGCAGTGGAAGCCAGTAACAGCTTTCAAGCAGGGAGTGACGTGATTGGATTGGTTTCAGATAGATCACATCAACAGAACCATAGAGTTGAATTGTGATGGTGCCAAGCAGTCGTGGCGGAAGCAAGAAGAGCAGTTAGATGACTTTCAAGGTCCATGCAAGCAAGAAGAAATAGAGGCCTGAAGTAAGACTCCGGGTGTGCATTGGAGAGAGGACAGATCGGAAGAAGGTGCAGAACTTAGAATACTGGATATTTCAGGAGAGGGCGATAAGGAATTCAGGGTGATTTCTGGGTTTCTTTTGACTCTCAGTTCAATACTTCTAATGTGAAAAGTTTTTCTGCCGTATATAAAAGAACATCCTTTGTTTGTTGCAAACGGTTTAACATTTCTTAATTGCCAGCTAAGAAAAACTCACCCGAGTTTATAAACATTTTAAAGAGAATATTATACACTTCACTCTGACAAACTATTATTTTAGAAGAAAATGAAACTTTTTTTACCTAAAATAATCAGCATAATGTCCTCTACTGAGAGGGACAACGAATTTCCACATTGCCACCAGCAAGACTGATATCTAAACAGAAAAAGAAGGTAGATTTTAACAAACTGAATTTTCCTGCAGTTTAAGTTTCTATCAAAGTAGAGATATTAGTACTCTATTTAAAAAAATATTTCTGTCTCTGGGATCCTTGGAAAATGTGAAATAATAATTCTTTTTATGTTCAGATCTGTCTTGACATGCTCTGCTACCATCATAAACACAGCACACAGAAGTTCAATTTCTATTCTCAGTTGCTTAAGAAATAACGTCAGATTCAAGTCTGAGAACTGACTTGAAAGATATGATATTAATATTTCTTACATGGTGACTGAAAAGCAAAACATTTTAGAATTATATTTAAAGATCTTTCAAAATAGCTTGGCTGTAGAAGACAAACCTCCATGACATCCGTACAGTAATTATTCCAAGGGCTTATAGAGGTCAGCTTCCATACACATTCTACCATCTTCATGTCTCCCCCTTCTTGTCTTTATTTTATCATTCTTATTCTTTCATAGAGGCGGAGAAAACCCTTCACCATGCTTACGGGGAGAAATGGTCTGAGATTTTGATTAGCTTAATGGTTTACATAGAATGTACTATGTGCAGAAAACTATCAAAGAAAATGAATTAGGTCTTTGAATTTTCTTGATGAAAGCATCTCCACTGATGGCCATCTGGGAGAACTGTGCCAGCTTCTTTAAATATTCAAGATATATGTTATTATCACCATGGTAAAGATGAGAAAATGGAAAGTTAGAGAAGCTTAGTAACTCACTGGACATCACACAGCCACTAAGTGATTGAATTGGGATTCAAGGCCCCATCTGTGACTCTAAAGCTGAGGAAATATGTAAGTAGTAATTCTTAATTCTAGTAAACCTCCTAACACTGGCCATTTTGGGGAAAACTTACAAATGTCCTGTAGATATTTTTTCTAATTTACATTTTCTTTTCATAAATGTGGAAAGTAATTTTGATTTATATGCGTGTATCCTTAATTGGCTGTCTTGCTTATTTATTTCAGAATGCAAAGTTACAATTATTAAACTTCTGGGTGTTTTCACAAATTGGCAAAGGCAACAGAAATAATGGACATAACATGCTTCTCCCAATAGCCTGTAATTAATGGAAAAGGCTCTCATAGCCACAGTTAACTCAGCCGTAAACTCATATTCTTCCCATTTAGCTCCAGAAGCAAATTTCTGGGTAAACAAATGAGTTAATTTGCTCTCTGTGCTAAAGTGGACGGAAGAGAGGCAATTCTCTATTGAGTAAACCGTGTTGGAGTTTGTTAATGACAACGTTGAAGTAGCCTAACATTATGGTCTCATATGATAGATTTCAGTGTTCTAAATCTAAATTGCAGAGTACTAACAATCAACCGCGTAAGGAGAAAGAGGCTGTCAACAGAAAGAATGAAGGTAGGAAGGAGATGGGTGGCATATTCTAAAAACAGATTTTAATGTAATCAGTTATTTTCCAGAGATATGGGTTACTCAGACTAGATGAGTAATTTCCCTGCTTCCTACCTCTGTAGACTTATTTTATGTATGTCATCAAAGTTATAGGCTATAGGATGTTATAGGAATCTTGTCTGTATTATAGAAGTTACAGGATGCTTTTAGATGTTATAACAAGTTATGAGATGGTATAGAAAGTCATAGAATGGGTCAAGAGTTAGAAGAATTGAATTTAAATGGATGGAATATAAGACTCAGAGTGGTAGATATATTCTCACCAGTGGAAATACCAGGACAACATCTGGGGATCTCTCAGAAATGGACATGGTATTAATTTCCTATTCTGCTGCAACAAATTTTCATAAACTTAGTGCCTTGAAGCAATACAAACATATTATCTAACACAAGATTGTCCAAACTCTTGGCTTCCCTGGGCTACAAGGGAAGAAGAATTGTCTTGGGTCACACATAATACATACTAATGCTAGTGAAAGCTAATGAGCAAAAAAAAAAAAAAAATTATTAAGAAAAATCTCATAATGTTTTAGCAACATTTATGAATTTGTGTTGGGCTACATTCGAAGCCATACTGAACCACATGCGGCCGGCACCACAGGTTGGACAAGCTTAATCTAACAGTTTCTAAAGGTCAAAAATCTGGGTGGATGGGCTAGATACTCTGCTTAGGGTCTCATGATGCCAAATTCAAGGTCTTGGTAGGGCTGTGTTTCTTACTTCAGGTGCTGGGGAGAGTCTGTCTCCAAGCTCGTTTAGGTTGTTGGGCAAATTCAGTTTCTTGCTGTTGTGAAACTAAGGCCCCCGTCCTTGCTACTGTAAGCCAGGAGGCAGTTCCTGCTCCTACAGTTGACCTCATTCTTTTTTTTTTTTTAAATAAATGTCATGTGTCCAGTGCAGTTTTGATACATGGATATATTACACAGTGGTGAACTCTGGACGTGCATCCTTTCTTATGCTTTTCATGTGCCTCCCACCCCCGCCCTTCAGCAATGGCAGTGGATTCCCTTTCCTGCTTTAAACTTGTCTGAATTCTGCCACATCTCTTTAACTTCAACAAGTTCTCCAGAAAGATCTCCACTTTTCAAGGTTCACATATTTTGACTGGGCCCACACAGATAATCCAGGATAACCTCCCTGTCTTAAAGTCTTAATCTTAATTACATCTGCAAAGTCCCTTTTGGAAAATAACAGCAGCATGCCACCAGAAGACAAAGTTCCTAAGTTCATGGGCCCCTAAATCCTGCCTCACACCAGTACAGTTGTTTCCCAGAGAACCTGGCCCACAGATACTTTATTAAAGAATACGCCAGCTAAAACCACCAGGCTATCTTCCAAACATTGTGTGAAGATAACCCTATGCAGAAGTGCCTTTCTGTTTAGAAAGGGACAAAATCAGCTAGGTGTGGTGGCTCACGCCTGTAATCCCAGCACTTTGGGATGCCAAGGTGGGTGGATCACCTGAGGTTAGGAGTTTGAGATCAGCCTGGCCAACATGGAGAAACTCCGTCTCTACCAAAAATATAAAAATTAGCTCAGCGTGGTAGCGGACGCCTGTAATCCCAGCTACTCCAGAGGGGGAGGCAGGAGAATCACTTAAACCCAAGAGGTGGAGATTGCAGTGAGTCGAGATTGTGTCACTGCCTGGGAGACAAGAACAAAACTCTATCTCCAAAAAAAAAAAAAAAAAAGGAACAAAATCAACTGGGTTTACATGAAACTTTTTTGATCTCTGACAGACACAGAGTACTTTAAAATAATGTACAAGTCAACAGAAAACAGATCTTACTATTTTTTTCACTCTCATCAGAAAACATTGGGGATAGGTTTAATAATGATAATAGCTATCCTTTTTTTGTTTGTACCAGATAGTACATAGTCTTTAATATAGGTTGTTGTGACTATATCCTATATATATATATGACTATATAAACTGAACTTACACATGTGCACGATGTGGTGGAATAAGATTGTGCATGACATGGCTCATTGCTGTGACAGAATTGTTGAGTAGTGCAATCACCAACCGTTGTTAGAAATCTCAAATCTGCTTTGACATCACAGTCTGCAAATTATAGTCTATCAGCAGACACAGCTCACTGGTCTCTGCTCATTCATTTTCTTATGCAATGAAATCATTTCCCAGCAAGTACACAATTGCATAAGAGTCAGCTCATAGTGAGAACCGTCCAACACAGTACTTAAACTCCAAGGGATTGTACAAATAAACCCAGAAGCTTTTTAATTCTTTGAGTTGATATTTAAAGGACCAAGGTGTTTAAAAATTGATAAGTATAGAAATTCTTTATTTCTAAGAGTATTTAACATGGATCTTAATGATAGTGATTTGTATTTTAGTCATAATTTTAAAATGTATTTTTTTCCTCTGGAAATAAATTTGCAGCAAATTGAGTTAAAGCCAGTTGTCACTACAAGAGCTCAGGTAGTATGTCCTATGTTCTATTAAGAAGCTACCACAAAATTTTGGAATAGCCGTTGTTCTCAAGGTAATTTTCTACCTTTTTTTAAACTAAAGTATTAGAGAATGGAAAACAGTAGCAAAAATAACTCATTGTGCATCTTTCTATAATTTTTATTCTGTTCTTTGTGATCGACAACTGTTGTTGGAGAATAATACTGAATTTTAGAATGATTCTGAATATCAATAATTTATATTAATATCCTCCAAAACATTTCCCTGTGCTACCTTGTTTCTTAAAAATAAAATAATCGATTATAAGATTTAGATTTGATATTAATGTAGCTTTAATTCTGATTAAAATTAGGACAAAATTGGGGTTTTCTGATTTTTTAGCTCCAGTTATAAATATGAGACTACATATTTACTCATAAATCTAGATTTAAATATTAAATAAAGCATATTATTTTATATCAAAAAATAAAAGTTTTAATCACTTTAAATTTAAGTCACTTCACTATCTGAGTAGAAAATGAATTCAGCAAAGATACTATCAGCTTTTATATAAGATCTGCCAAATGGAAGCTCTAATGGAAAACTGTGACCTTTAACATAGTTTAACATCTACAGTGAAATCTTATTTTCATTCTCTGTTCTACATATTATTTCATGCATTGCCAGCCTCAGAAATTTTCAATGACAATAATTTCATTGAAAGCATCTTAATATAACTTATATTCAAATTCATCAAAAGTCATGTATCACTTGTACAGCCTCTTTCTTGACATTATTTTCAAAATATTACTTGCATCCAATCCTTTTCTGCACATACTCAAATTCATACTAGGGCTGTTATGGAAATAGCTAATTTACATTTAGATTAAAAATTACCTTGAAGCCCATTTACACCCTGATGAGTTAAAGACAAAGTAACTCAAAGTTGATAGCTGGCTTTCATTAAATCCAAGTATTATGACATATTCGACTAGTCAAACACAGGCCTCTCAGGTTCATGGCTTAGATCCTAAAATGTCAAATAGGGTGATTGCAGCTCAGCAGACATAGCCAAATGCTAAATTCAGATATACTCAACGTTACTACAGATCTTGAGGCACTATCCTTTAGGTTGACTCACTTGTTTGCTTATTCTTTGTTTCATCCAATACTCATTAGAAAATAGTTGTCTAAAACCAAATCAGTTAGCAGGCCATTTGCAATCTAGCCTATTTTAATTAGACTTGAGGAAAGAATTTTCTTTCAAAGTGACCAAGAAGATTGAAGTTTAACTAGCTGCTTAGTTTGGTAGCTCTAGTCTGCCTGCCTGCCTGCCAGTCTATCTACTAAACATCAAGAAGCATTAGATAATTGGTGCCTAGTTGGAAAGGTTTTTTTAAACACTTACAGTAAGTAGAAGTCCATTCATAGTGAACATGTCATTCAGTTTGTCTGCCATGCCCAACTTTTTTTTAAACTTCCCTACCCATGACCCCTACTCAAAGGTGAAGGGCTAAGAGGCAGGATTAGAACTATGTGACCCTGCCCCCATCCTGGCCACAGGCATTAACAAATATGAACAGCTCTTCATATGTCTGTCCATCTGTTTGACTATTGGATTCTCTGTCTTGAGAATTTGAACTTCTATCTACATAGATTGTGTCAGGAAAAGCTGAAAAGACCTGTAGAGCTGAAGCAAGCCACACTGATAAGCAAAGTTATGGATCAGCAGATTAAACCATGTAGTAAAGATGATAAAGAATATGACTTTCAGGAAATGACAGAGTTGAAAGAACATGTCGGACAAAGGAAACAGTAAAGGAGAAATAAAGGCAG
Organism: Callithrix jacchus; assembly: GCF_049354715.1. Classification (NCBI taxonomy): domain Eukaryota; kingdom Metazoa; phylum Chordata; class Mammalia; order Primates; family Cebidae; genus Callithrix; species Callithrix jacchus. The sequence continues at coordinate 134,833,169 of NC_133502.1, read as the reverse complement.
AGGGAGACAGAAAGGCCCACAGAGAGATTCAGAGAATGATGACATCAGAGACAGAGAACTTGTGAGTTCCCAGTGGCATTCCAGCTCCTGAGCCACTTCTCATGAAGCTTGGCCTTATTTCCTACCCTCAGTTTGATGGTATGACCTTAGCTGTTCTCCACGTACCTCTTTTTCACCTCAACTGGGGTGAATGGCTGTTCCTTTTAAGCAAACTGATTAAAACACCATGTTCAAGGATGCCTTCGAAATCATAGATCAACTGCTTTATATCTAGATTTAAGAGAAGAAAAGAACAAAAACAATGTGTTTTGTAAAAGGGGAACAATTTCTGGAAATCTTGATATGGAAAGAGTCTCTAACCTAACACCCAACATAATGTGCTCTTAAAAAAAAGAAAAGAAACACTCTATATCTGCTTTCCTTTTGTGAAAAAAACTACATCCCTAATAGTTTTCACCCTTTAAAATTTCTAAAGAACCCAAGGTAAAGTGACATGTTAGTATTCTAAAAGATGAAAAGGACTTAAAGACAGATGGTTTTGAAATTGGTTCTGTTCTCAGCATTTCACTTTGATATTTATTTAAAAGACATTTCAGCCTACTTCTGCATTCATCTTATTCCATATCTAACCACGCTTTTCTACCCAATTCACAGGTTGATGATCCTGACACTTCCTGTCTCTCTGTCTCCAGTTCTCTTCTTTATGAACTCTACCACAGAGAATACTTCCCTTTTTCCTTATATAAACAAAGACAAGCTCCCAGTTTCCAGAAGTACAGGCAACACTGCAAAAGACATTGCAGCATATCTGGACAACTGAAATGGGAAAAGTTCCCTTGTCCCCTTCACAGGGTGTGAGATGGGGGTGTGGCTTGCTCCTTCATTGTCCTGCTGCTCAGACTTTCAGGGGAGCATACAGACAGGCAGGCTGTGGGGCCCCAACCCCACGGCAGTGTCTAGGAGTGAATGTTTACAGCTGAAGCTCCAGTGGGCATGTGTTACAGGGTGCTCTTTTAGTTTAGCTGTCTATAGGTGGCTTGTGTTAGTCAGCTCAATTAGACCCCCACGTTATTGCAAGGACAGAGGGCTTTCTGTATCCCAGCGTTCTTGCCTTGGTGTACCGGAAGAATTGGATCACATGTGGGCTTTGAGAATGAGTGCAAGGTTTAATTGAGTGGAAGTAGCACTTAGTAGGTGGGAGAGCCAGAAGGGAGATGGTTTTCCCCTGGAGTTTGGCTGCTCAGTGGCCCGGGCTCTCCTCCAACTGCCCCAGCCAAACTCTGCCTCATTCCACTGGTTGGTGGTCTGTTGGCGTGCTGGTGTCTGTCAGGTGATTTTCCACCAGCATGCTCCCCCTCTATATCCTGTCAATATCCAGCCACTTGTGTCTTCTTCCACCAATGTGTTCCTCTCAACATCCAGCTGCTTGTGTGTCTGCCTGCTAGGGTCTCGTGGGGTTTTTATAAGCACAGGATGGGGGCGTAGCAGGCTAGGGTGGTGATGGGAAATGCAACATTTGGGCATGAAGGCAGCAGTGCGTATCCTCACACAGGTCTAAGGGCACAGGCTCAGGGGTGAAGCCCTCGCCAGGGCCCCGCCCTGCTCCTCCCAGCACTTCCATGCTTCCCTTCCATATCACTACTGCCAGAGTGTAAGAAGTTAAACACCAACTAAGATAAAGACACTGTGGCTCCTTTCTGCAGAAGAACTTTGATAAATGTTTGTATTACAAATAAGAAGGTATTTATTTGAAGCTAAAATAGACCTAATTCTAAAATAAATAAAATCAAGCAAATATAACATAAATTTTAAATAAACACCTTTACTCAGCAATTCTACTTTTAGTCAAGACAAGTAAATTGCATGTCCATACAACTACTTGTACAAGAACACTTATAAAAGCTTTATTTATAATAGTACCATACTGAAGACAATCTAGAAGTGCATTTGTAACAGAATACATAAACAAATTGCAGTATATCCACATAGTGAATCTGTTCAGCAATAAAAAGGAATGAAGTACTGATATATGCAATAACATATATGAATATCCATAATGTTATGCTGAAATAAATAAACCAAACACAAAAGATTGCATACTATATGATTCCATTTATACGAAATTCTAGAAAAAAGAACTAATCTATAGTAACAGAAAGCAGACCAGTAGTTGACTGAGGCCAGGGATGGGGTAATGGGGAGATGACTAGAAAAAGGAATGAGGCAATTTCTTTGGGTCATGGAAAGGTCTTAACTGAGGTCGTGTTCACATAGTCTTAAACAGTTGCAGAATGTCATCAAAATGAAACTTTTAAGTGGTACACTTTACTGCATGTTAATTATACATTAAAGTAGACTCAAAAACAAAACCGTTATCATAAAATTGGGCCTTTCCCAATTGTTATCGCTATTAAGACATAATTGGGGCCAGGCATGGTAGCTCATGCCTGTAATCCCGACACTTTGGGAGTCCAAGGCAGGTGGATCACAAGGTCAGGAGTTCGAGACTAGCCTAGCCAATATTGTGAAACCCTGTCTCTAATAAATAAATAAACAAATTCAAAATTTAGCCAGGCATGGTGGCGTGAACCTATAGTCCCAGCAACTCAGGAGGTTGAGGCAGGAGAATTGCTTGAGCCTGGAAGGTGGAGGTTGCAGTGAGCCGAGATCATGCCACCCCACTCTGACCTGAGCAAGACTCTGTCTCAAAAAAAAAAAGACATAATTGACTTTAAGTGATAATTGTTATTTACATAAATGTTCAAAATATTTTATTTAACATAGATTCTTCACGCAGACACATTAATTTTCTTGGTCATAATTTAATGAAATTTAGTAATACATAATATTTATATGTCAGAGTTGTACAGTCATGTGTTTAATAATGGGGCTGAAAAATGTGTTATTAGGTGGCTTCATCATTGTGTGAACATCATGGAGTGAACCTGAATAAACCTACAGGGTTTATGTAACTACATACTTAGGCTATAGCACAGCCTATTGCTCCTAGCCTACAAACCTGTAAGCATGTCACTGTACTGAATACTGTAGGCAGTCAAAATGGTGAAAAGTATTTGTGTATCTAGGCCTATTCAACATAGAAAATGTACGATAAAAGTACTGGTATAAAAGATGTAAAATGGTACATCTGTACAGGGCACTTACCATAAATTAAGCTTGGAGGACTGTAAGTTACTCTGAGTGAGTCACTGAGTGAGTGGTGAGTGAGTGTGAAGGCCTAAGACATTACTGCACACCACTGTACACTTAGGCTACACTAAATTTATAAAAAGCTATTTTCTTCCTTCAATAATTAATTAGTCTTAACTTGCTATAACATTTTCCCTTTATAAGCTTTTTAATTTTTTTAACTTTTTGACTCATTTATGATAGCACTTAGCTTAAAACACAAACACATTGTACAACTATACAAAAATATTTTCTTTACTTATAGCCTTATTCTATAAGCTTTCTTCTGTTTTTATTTATTTATTTTTTTTACTTGTTAACCATTACCCTGGCCCCACACAGGGTCAAGATCATCAGTGTCACCATCTTCCACCTCCACATCTTGTCCCACTGGAAGGTCTTCAATGCAGTAACACACATGGAGCTGTCACCTCCTATGATAACAATGCCTTCTTCTGTGGTGCTTTTTCTGAGGTATCTGTTTTGCTCCATTGATCTGTCTATCTGTTCTGGTACCAGTACCCTGCTGTTTTGGTTACTAGAGCCTTGTAGTATACTCTGAAGTCAGCATGATGCCTCCAGCTTTGCTCTTTTTGCTTAGGATTGTCTTGGCTATCTGGGGTCTTCTTTGATTCCATATGAAATTTAGTTTTTTTCTAATTCTGTGAATAAGAATTTCATCAAGGGTAGTTTGATGAAAATAGCATTGAATCTATAAAATACTTCGGGCAGTATAGCTATTTTCATGATGTTGATTCTATCCATGAGGATGGAATGTTTTTCCATTTGTTTGTGTCCCCTCTTATTTCCTTGAGCAGTGGTTTGTACTTCTTGAATAGCTCCTTCACATTCCTTGTTAGCTATATTCCTAGGTATTTTATTCTCTTTGTAACAATTGTGAATGGGAGTTCATTCATGATTTGGCTCTTTGTGTGTTTATTGTTGGTGTAAAGGAAAGCTTATAATTTTTGCACAATTGATTTTGTATCCTGAGACTTTGCTGAAGTTGCTTATCAGCTTAAGGAGTTTTGGGGCTGAGACGCTGGAGTTTTCTAAATATAGAATCATGCCATCTGCAAACAGAGACAATTTTACTTCCTCTGTTTCTATTTGAATACCCTTTATTTCTTTGTCTTGTCTGATTGCCCTGGCTAGAACTGCCAATACAATGTTGAATAGGAGTGGTGAGAGAGGGCATCCTTGTCTTGTACCAGTTTTCCAAGGGAATGCTTCCAGCTCTTTCCCATTTAATATGATATTGGCTGTGAGTTTGTCATAAATAGCTCTTATTATTTTGAGATACGTTCCATCAATGCCTAGTTTATTGAAAGTTTTTAGCATAACGGGATGTCGAATTTTATCAAAGGCCTTTCTCCATCTATTGACATAATTGTGTGATTTTTGTCATTGGTTCTGTTTATGTGATGGATTAGTTTATTGATTTGCATATGTTGAACCAGCCTTGCATCCCAGAGATGAAGCCAGCTTGATCATGGTGGGTCAGTTCTTTGATGTGCTGCTGGATTCAGTTTGCCAGTATTTCACTGAGGATCTTCACATCAATGTTCATCAGGAATATTGGCCGGAAGTTTTCATTGTTTGTTGTCTCTGCCAGGTTTTTTGTTATCAGGATGATGCTGGCTTCATAAAATGAATTAGGAAGGAGTCCCTCCTTTTCAATTGTTTGAAATAGTTTCAGAAGAAATGCTTCTCTTTGTACCTCTGGTACAATTTGGTTGTGAATCTGTGCCCATGGGCTGTTTTTTTGGTTGGTAGGCTATTAATTACTACTTCAATTTCAGAACTTGTCACTGGTCTATTCAGGAATTCAACTTCTTCCTGGTTTAGTCTTGGGAGGGTGTATGTGTCCAGGAATTTATCCATTTCTTCTAGACTTTCTAGTTTATTTGCATAGAAGTATTTATAGTGTTATCTGATGGTAGTTTGTATTTCTGTGGGGTCCAGTGGTGATATCCCCTTTATCACTTTTTATTGTGTCTATTTGATTCTTCTATCTTTTCTTCTTTATTAGTCTGGCTAGCACTCTATATGTTTTGTTAATATTTTAAAGAAAACAGGTCCTGGATTCATTGACTTTTTTGGAGAGTTTTTTGTGTCTCTGTCGCCTTCAATTCTGCTATGATCTTAGTTATTTATTGTCTTCTGCTAGGCAGAAAACAAGTTAGTTTGCTCTTGCAGATTAGTTTGCTCTTGCCTCTCTAGCTCTTTTTTTTTTTTAAAGGTAATTTAATTTTGGTCTTTTGTTTATTTGTTCAATTGTACACTTTCAGTTCTGGAATACATGTGCAGATCTTGCAGGATTGTTACATAGGTATACACATATCATGGTAGTTTGCTGCCTCCATCCCCCCTTCACCTACATTAGGCATTTCTCCCAATGTTATCCCTCTCTAACCTTCCCACCCCCTGCTATTACTCTCCTAGCTCTCAACGCCCCAGTGGACCCTGGTGTGTGATGTTCCCCTCCCTGTGTCCAAGTGTTCTTATTGTTCAACACCCACTTATGAAGGAAAACATATGGTGTTTGGTTTTCTGTTCTTGTGTCAGTTTGCTGAGACTGATGGTTTCCAGATTCACCCATGTCCCTTCAAAGGACATGAACTTATCCTTTTTTGTGGCTGCTCTAGGTCTTTTAATTGTGATGTTGGGGTGTCAATTTGAGATCTTTATAGCTTTCTGATGTGGGCATTCAGTGCTATAAATTTCCCTCTTAACGCTGCTTTAGCTGTGTCCCAGAGATTCTGGTACATTGCCTGTTTGTTCTCATTGGTTTCAAAGAACTTTTTGATATCTGCCTTAATTTCATTATTTACCCAGGAATCATTCAGAAGCAGGTTGTTCAATTTTTATGTAATCATATGGTTTTGAGTGGGTTTCTTAATTCTGAGTTCTAATTTGATTGCACTGTGGTCTGAGTTACCATTTCTGTTCTTTTGTATTTGCTGAGGAGTGTTTTACTTCTAATTGTGTGGTTGATTTTTAAATAAATGCCATGTGGCACTGAGAAGAATGTATATTCTCTTAATTTGAGGTAGAGAGTTCTGTAGATGTCTATTAGGTTCACTTGATCCCGAACTGAGTTCAAGTCCTGAATATTTTTGTTAATTTTCTGTCTTGTTGATTTGTCCAATATTGAGAGTGAGGCATTAAAGTCCCCCACTATTATTGTGTGGAAGTCTAAGTCTCTCTGTAGATCTCTTCTAAGATCTTGTTTAATGAATCTGGGTGCTCCTGTGTTGGCTGCATATATATTTAGATTAGCTCTTTTTTTTTAATTGTTCCCTTTATTATTATTATTGTCTTTTCTGATCTTTGTTGGTTTAAAGTCTGTTTTGTCAGAGGCTATGATTGAAACCCTTGCCTTTTTTTTCCGCTTTCCATTTGCTCAGTAAACTTTCCTCCATCCCTTTATTTCGAGCCTATGTGTGTCTTTGCATGTGAGATAGGTTTCCTGAATACAGCACACCGATGGGTCTTGACTGTATCTAATTTTCCAGTCTATGTATTCTAACTGGGGGCAGTTAGCCCATTTGCTCTTAAGGTTAGTATTGTTATGTGTAAATTTGATCCTGTCATCATGATGCTATCTGGTTATTTTGCACGTGAGTTGATGCAGTGTCATTTCTCTTTATATTTCGTTGTGTTTTTGCAATGTCTGTTTTTTCCTTTCCATATTTAGTGCTTCCTTCAGGAGCTCTTGCAAGGCAGGTCTGGTAGTGATGAAATCCCTCAGCATTTGCTTGTCTGGAAAGGATTTTATTTCTCCTTTGCTTATGAAGCTTAGTTTGGCTGGATATAAAATTCTGGCTTAAAAAATTTTTTAAGAATGTGGAATATTAACACCCAGTCTCTTCTGGCTTGTATGGTTTCTGCTGACAGATCTGCTGTTAGTCTGACAGGCTTCCTTTTGTAGGTAACCTGGTCTTTCTCTCTGCCTGCCTTTAACATTTTTTTTTAATTTTGACCTTGGAGAAACTGATGATTATGTGTCTTGGGGTTGATGTCCTTAGATCAACCCCAGGAGTATCTTAGTGGTGTGCTCTGTATTTCCTGAATTTGCATGTTGGCCTATCTTGCTAGGTTGAAGAAGTTCTCCTGGATAACATCTTGAAGTTTGTTTTACAGCTTGTTTCCATTCTCTCCCACTTCTTCAGGTACTCCATTCAATCGTAGGTTCAGTCTTTTTGCATGGTCCCATATTTCTTGGAGGCTTTGTTCATTCCTTTTCATTCTTTTTTCTCTAATCTTGTCTGCATGCCTTATTTCAGCAAGGTGGTCTTCAAACACAGATATTCTTTCTTCTGCTTGTTTGATTTGGCTATTGATACTTCATGAAGTTTTTGTGCTGTGTCTTTCAGCTTCATTAGGTTATTTATGTTCCTCTCTAAACTGTGCATTCAGGTTAGCACCTCTAACCTTTTATCAGGGTTCTTAGCTCCTTTGCGTTGTGTTAGAACATGCTCCTTAAGCTCAGTGGAGTTTTTTATTACCCGTTTTCTGAAGCCTACTTCTGTCAATTAGTCCATCTCATCCTCTGTCCAGGTCTGCACCCTTGCTGGAGACGTGTTGCCATCATTTGGAGGAGAAGAGGCACTCTGGCCTTTTGGGTTTTTAACATTTTTTTGTTGATTCTTTCTTATCTTCATGCGTTTGTCTAGTTCCAAACTCTGAGGCTGCTGGCCCTTGGATGGGGTTTTTGTGGGGAAAATTACTTGTTGTTGATGCTGTTGTTGTTGTTTTCTGATTGTTTTTCTTTCGATGATAAGGTCCCTCTTCTGTAGGGCTGCTGTGGTTTGCAGGAGGTTCACTTCAGGTCTATTCATCTGGTTCATGCCCGCACCTGGAGATGTCAGTCACAGAGGCTGGAGAACAGCAAAGGTGGGTGCCTGCTCCTTCTTCTGGGAATCTCTGACCTTGAGGGTCACCAAGCTAATGCCAGTAGGTTCACTCCAATACAGGGTGTCTGACAACCTCTGTTGGAGAGTCTCACCCAGTTGGGTGGCATGGGGAACAGGACCCACTTTACAAAGCACTTTGACCTGTCCCTTGGTAGAGAAAGTGTGCTTCACTAAGGGGAAACACCATTGTCTGGGCTGCCCAGATTCCTCAGAACCACCAGGAGGTGGTTAAGTCTGCCAGTCCACAGAGACTGCAGAGACTGTAGACATGCCTCCCCTGAAGGAATCAGGCCCAAAGGAGATCAGGATTCTATCCCTGAGCCTCTGGCTAGAGTTGTTGGAATTCCTACAGGGAGGCCCCACCCAGTGAGGAAGGATGGGTCAGGGTCAGGCCTGAGGAATAGCTGTGGCTGCAATCTGCCCCAGCCAGTGTGTTGGGCTGTGGGAGATAACTCTTAGGACTAAGCTGTCCAGCCTCCCTGGTTCTAGCAGGGGAAAAGCATGGCTTGAGCTACAGAAATGGATGCTACCCTTCCCCCACCCAGGGAGCTTAGTGTATTAGGCAGTTATGAGTTCCAGTGCTGGCTGCTGCTTCCCCCACCCCCCTGCAAGGAGCTCAAATGGCTTAGACAGCAAGAAGCCACAGCTGCGGTGCTGGTGACCCCTCCGCCCCCTGCCCAGGAGTATAGCAGGTTTAAGCAGATTCTAGCTGAGAGGATGTAGAGAATCTGTGCAGCTCCAGGGTTTGGCTCCTAGCCCTGGTGGAGAGGATTCATGAGTGGGATCTTTTGAGCCATGGGTTGCACAGTTCTGTGGAAAAGCACATTTTCCCTGGTTGGGCAGCATGCTCACTCACTGCCTTTCTTGGCTGGGGGGTGGGGGCTCCCCTGACCCATGTGGCTCTCAAGTGGGCTGCTGTATCCCATTGCTCTTTCTTCCTCACCATGTGTCATGCCAGCTGCCTAGTCAATTTTGATGAGAGAACTTGAATACATTGGTTGCCTGTGCAGGATTCTCATGCTTATTATGTTCTTTTTGATGGGAGCCTCCAATTGCTGCTGCTTCTCGTCGGCCATCTTAGCCCTCCCCCTTTTTTAGTGTTTTAAGTATATTATTAGTCATTACCCCCAGATAATCTACTGTTTCACTTGATCTACAATGTTTATAAAATGCTTCAAGAACACAGCATAATAATTGAATGTTGACAGCTGATATAAAGCACATCCACGTGCCTCCGGCAGCCAGGACGCTGCTGGCTTCTGATAGGCTGGATTCACCTGTGAGACAGGGGTTTGGAATGTCAGTCATTGATGCACATCCACAAGAATCCAGAGTGTTAAAAACTCTTGCAGTGAAATAATGTTGCCCACATTACATACAGTCCCTCACAGTTTTTAGCTGTCCTAAGTGAATGTCTAACAATTCAGTGAGTGATGCTTCTCCAGCACAATAACTTCTCCTAAAATAAATGAAAACACATGCTTTGTGTACATAAAATGTGAGGCACAAATATCTTCTGTCTTCATAGGCCTGGCTGGGATAATCAGAAGAACTTGGCTTGCCCCTCAAGCTGTCCCACTATTAAAGACTTCAAAGAGATCCCTCAAATATACTCCATATAAGGAAAGTCCTACACAGAGACCAGACTCTATCCTTTTGTTCATAATCCAGTCCCCATTGCTCACATCACCTTTCAAGGGTCAGCTGAAAAACCTGACCATCCTCATCAGCCATTCCAAGAACAGCACTGTTTCCATAGATGACGAAGTCTCTGGACACTCCCATAGTGTCTACAGTAGCCAGAATACAGAAGAGGAAGCTTTTTTCCCACATCTATGACATACTTTGTCACTGAGCTCCAAAGGACTTACTGGTCTGGGAATCTCACAAACTGAGCTTCTGACTGGAGCTTCTTCTTTCTATAGTGTTTCAAAGCTAGCAAAGAAACTTGTGCTGGAATGGTACCATACAACCACATCATACTCTTATCCCCTTTCCCCCAACTGCTACCTGAGGTGATGGCTGAATGGTAACAAGGAGGGACATATCTACCCTGCAGTATTAGTCAGGGTTCTCTAGAGGGACAGAACTAGTATGATATATATCCTGTTAGTTTATATATGTATATATGAGTTTAAAGTGTTATACATATATATATAAAGGGGAATTTATTTAGTATATATATCTTAGTTTATATATATACATATACACACACACATACATATATACACATATAAGTGTGAGTTTATTAAGTATATATATACACACACACACACACACACACACATATAAAGGGGAGTTTATTAAGTATTAACTCACATGATCACAAGGTCCTACAGTAGGCCTTCTGCAGGCTGAGGAGCAAGGAGAGTCAGTCCAAGTTTCAAAACTGAGGAAGGTGGAGTCCAATGTTCGATGGCAGGAAGCATCCAACATGGGAGAAAGATGTAGGCTGGGAGGCTAGGCCAGTATCTCTTTTCACACTTTTCTGCCTGCTTATATTATAGCCATGCTGGCAGCTGATTAGGTTGTGCCCACCCAGATTAAGGGTGGGTCTGCCTTTCCCAGCCCACTGAGTCAAATATTAATCTCCTTTGGCAACACCCTCACAGACACACACAGGATCAATACTTTGTATCCTTCAATCCTTAATCAAGTTGACACTCAGTATGAACCATCACAAGTCCAACCCTTGTCAAGTTGAATGCATACACGTCTCCTGAGATCATACATAATCTTCAAATAAAGACAATAATGTCATAACTATGCCTAACATAATACAACCATCCTTCCTTCATACAACCAGAAAGGCACCAGTCCCCAACAGAAATACTATTACATAAAGTTAACAATACTTAAATGCTGATGTGAAGTCAATAAATCTTATGTCACGTGATAAAGTAAAAAGGAAATAAAATGAAGATATTTTCTTAGTAGAAATGTATACATGCACAAACATGTTTTTAACAAAAGCAGGAGAAAATACTCATGACAATTACAGTCCTCATTTCTGCAGTTGATCACGTGGTCACAGCTGATACTGATGACTGCCTTTTTCTACTACCATTCTGTATTCTCTTTGCCTTCAGCAAGCACCTCAGCAGGTCATGGTTATTTTCCTATCAGAGTGGCCCAAACCTTCATTCCTGAAGGGTCTGGGCCATTTGTAGTCCTGGCTGCATTGGGCTGTTGTAGTTTCCCATTGACATTAATCATAGGGCATGGTAATACCAAGAGATGCCCTAATGATTCTCCTGCATTCCATGCATACTCTTCCTTACCTCCCTTGTGGAGCAGTAAACTGATTTCATCTGATAGTCTGGGTCATTCACCAGAGCCAACACTGTAACTCCCTTCTTTGCCTGTTGACTTAAAGATAGGAGGAGCCCAAAGTGTCCAGGTGGCAATCTTAACTTCCAATTTGATGGAATCATTGTCTCCTGGCAACAGCATTCCTCCCTCTGAAACTAATACCTCTAGGCCAGAAGAACATAAAGTTGCGGAAACAGGAAGCAAAAATTGTGCTAGTGGATCACTAGCAGTGATGATGTGTGCTGCCACTTCCACTTCCATCACTTAATTCCTGGACCCATGAATCCTGGCCATGGGAGAAACAGTACCATACATTGAATGTTGATTCATGGCATACATGGCCTTCTGAAAAACTTTGTCCCAGCCCTGCAAAATATTGTTACCTAGTTGGCATTGTAATTGTGACTTCAAAAGGGCATTCTACCATTCTATCAGTCAGCTGCTTCAGGATGATGGGGAACATGGTAAGACCAGTGAATTCCATAAGCGTGAGCCCACTGCCACACTTCTTTAGCCATAAAGTGAGTGTCTTAGTCAGAGGCAAATGCCGTGTGGAATACCATGACGGTGGAGAAGGCATTCTGTGAGACCATGGATGGTAGTCTTTGCAGAAGCATTGCATGCAGAATAGGCTAATCCATAACTGGAGTAAGTGTCTATTCCAGTGAGGACAGATATCTACCCTCTCCATGATGGAAGAGGTCCAATATAATCAACCTGTCACCAGATAGCCGGCTGATCACCCCAAGGAATGGTGCCATATTGAGGGCTCAGTGTTGGTCTCAGCTGCTGGCAAATTGGGCACTCGGCAGTGGCCATAGCCAGGTCAGCCTTGGTGAGTGCAAGTCCATATTGCTAAGGTCATGCATAACCTCCATCCTTACCACGATGGCCACTTTGTTCATGGGCCTATTGGATGATGACAGGGTAGCTGGGGAAAGAGGCTGAGTGGTGTCCACAGAACAGGTTATCCTATCCATGTGATTAAAATCCTCCTCTGCAGAAGATTCAAGATGGCACCATAGGAGCATCTCAGGATTGCAGCTCCCAGTGAAAGCACAGAGGGTGAGTGGATGCTGCATTTCCAGATGGATCTTTATTGCCCACAGACCAGGAGATTCCCAGGCAGAGAAGCCCCATGGGTCACCAGCGCGGCTGTTTCAGCCAACACGGCTGTTTCGGCCAGTGCCACAGCACAGCGGCTCTCTGTATGAAATACACTGGTCTGGCTGCCCTGTTAAACTGGCAACTGGAGATCTGGGAAGGCAGATTAGCCCATTCATCTGATTAAATGGAACTGAAACAAAGACTCAGGCCAGGAGATTCCCGGGCAGCGACATTATTTCAGCCGGCGCAGTGGGTCACCGCACAAGATAACACACAGATCCCAGTGCCCTTCAGCAGGTGACTGGAACACCTGAAAGAGAGTCAACTGTTCAACTTAAAAAAAAGGGGGCTTGGAGGCAGGGAGCCAGGTGATCAGGCTCGGCGGGTCCCGTGCCCACAAAAAACAAACAAAAAAAACCACAATTGGAAACACTCGGGGTTGAGAGTTCCACTGCAAGCACAGCTAAACCTGGGATGGTCCAGCTCTGTGGGGGAGGGGCGTCCACCATTACCGAGGCACTCCACCCTTAAGGAGGTAGTCTGCCATTGCTGACACAGCCTGCCATTGCCGAGGCAACCCACCATAACAAAGAGAGTCCGCCATTACAGAGGCAGGCCACCATTGCTGAGGCAGTTCTAACCACACCCAGATAAACAGGACTGCAGGGAAATAAACACAGCAGCAGGGCGGAGCCCATGGCAGCAGGGTGGACCCCACAGCAGATCAGCAAAGCCTCTGCAGGCAGTGACTAGGCTGCCTCCTTGCTGGACAGGACATCCCTGAAAAAAAAAAGGCATCAGCGGAACAGATACTCATAAATAAAGCTGTAACTCCCCAAGACAGAGCTCCTGGGGGAAAAAAAGGGGGTGTATGAGTTCTGCTGCAGTAAACTTAAATGTACCTGCCTAGCAGCTCTGAATGAACAATGGAGCTCACAGCTCAGCACTTGAGCTCCTATGAAGAACAGAATGTCTTGTCAAGCAGCTCCCTAACCCATGTATATCCAAAGAGTCACCTCACAAAAGGACTGATCAGACTGACATTTGGCGGGCATCATTCTGGGACAAAGATAGTAGAAGAAGAAACTGGTAGCAACCCTTACTGTTCTGCAGCTGCTGCAGGTGATCCCCAGGCAAGCAGAGCCTGGAGTGGACCTCAGCAGTCCTACATCAGAGGGGCCAGACTGTTAGAAGGAAAACTAAGAAACAGAAATAACTTCATCATCAACAATCTGGACTTCCACTCAGAGACCCAATCTGAAAATCAGCAACTACACAGACGACAGGTGGATAAATCCACAGAGATGGGAAGAAACCAACACAAAAAGGAGGAAAGCACCCAAAACCAGAAAACCTCACCTCCTACAAGGGATCACAACTCCTCACCAGCAAGGGAACAAAGCTGGATGGAGAATGAGTGTGATGAAATGGCAGAATCAGACTTCAGAAGGTGGGTAATGAGAAACTTCCGTGAGCTAAAAGAACATGTTCTAAATCGATGCAAAGAAACTGAGAACCTTGAAAAAAGATTTGATGAAATGATAACAAGAATGGACAACTTAGAGAGGAATATGAGTGAATTGATGGAGGTGAAAAACAACACGAGAACTTCGCGAAGCATGCACAAGTTTCAACAGCCGAATGGACCAAGCATAAGAAAGGATATCAGAGGTCAAAGATCAACTCAATGAAATAAAAAGAGAAACCAAGATTAGAGAAAAAAGCGCAAAAAGGAATGAACAAAGTGTCCAAGAAATGTGGGACTACGTGAAAAGACCTAATCTACGTTTGATAAGTGTACCTGGATGTGATGAAGAGAATGAATCCAAGCTGGAAAATACTCTTCAGGATATTATTCAGGAAAATTTCCCCAACCTAGCAAGGCAGGCTAATATTCAAGTCCAGGAAATACAGAGAACACCACAAAGATATTCCTCAAAAAGAGCAACCCGAAGGCACATAATCATCAGATTCGCCAGGGTTGAAATGAAAGAGAAAATGCTAAGGGCAGCCAGAGAGAAAGGTCGGGTCACCCACAAAGGAAAGCCCATCAGACTTACAGCAGATGTCTCAGCAGAAACCCTACAAGCCAGAAGAGAGTGGGGGCCAATATTCAACATTCTTAAAGAAAAGAACTTTCAACCCAGAATTTCATATCCAGCCAAACTAAGCTTCATAAGTGAAGGAAAAATAAAATCCTTTGCAAACAAGCAAGTACTCAGAGATTTTATCACCAACAGGCCTGCTTTACAAGAGCTCCTGAAAGAGGCACTACACATAGAAAGGAAAAACCAGTACCAGCCACTGCAAAAACATACCAAATGGTAAAGAGCATCAACAAAATGAAGAATCTACATCAACTAATGGGCAAAACAGCGAGCCAGAATCAAATGGCAGTATCAAATTTACACATAACAATATTAACCCTAAATGTAAATGGGCTAAATACACCAATCAAAAGACACAGACTGGCAAATTGGATAAAAAGCCAAAACCCATCAGAGTGCTGTATCCAGGAAACCCATCTCACAGGCAAGGATACACAAAGGCTCAAAATAAAGGGATGGAGGAAGATTTACCAAGCGAATGGAGAGCAAAATAAAGCAGGAGTTGCAATTCTCATCTCTGATATAATAGACTTTAAAGCAACAAAGATCAAAAGAGACAAAGAAGGACATTACAGAATGGTAAAAGGATTGATACAACAAGATGAGCTAATGATCCTAAATATATATGGACCCAATATAGGAGCACCCAGATATATAAGGCAAGTTCTTAATGACTTACAAAGAGACTTAGATTCCCACACAATAATAGTGGGAGACTTTAACACTCCACTGTCAATATTAGACAGATCAACCAGACAGAAAATTAACAAGGATATCTAGGACTTGAATTCAGATCTGGAACAAGCAAACCTGATAGACATTTACAGAACTCTCCACCCCAAATCCACAGAATATATATTCTTCTCAGCACCACATCACACCTACTCTAAAATTGACCACATAATTGGAAGTAAATCACTCCTCAGCAAATGCAAAACAACTGAAATCATAACAGTCTCTCTGACGACAGTGCAATCAAGTTAGAACTCAGATTTCAGAAACTAACTCAGAACCACACAGCTTCATGGAAACTAGACAACTGGCTCTTGAATGTTGACTGAATAAACAATGAAATGAAGGCAGAAAAAAAGAAGTTCTTTGAAACCAACGAGAATGAAGACACAACATACCAGATTCTCTGGGTCACATTTAAAGCAGTCTCTAGAAAAAAATATATAACAATAAGTGCCCACATAAGAGTGGAGAGATCTAAAATTGACACCCTATCATCAAAATTGAAAGAGCTAGAGGAGCAAGATAAAAAAAAAAAACCAAAAACCTAGCAGAAGACTAAGAAATAACTAAGATCAGAGCAGAACTGAAGGAGACAGAGACACGAAAAACCCTTCAAAAATCAATAAATCCAAGAGCTGGTTTTTCGAAAAGATCAATAAAATAGACCACTAGCCAAATTAATAAAAAAGAAAAGAGAGAATAACCAAATAGATGCAATAAAAAATGATAAAAGGGAAATCACCACAGATTTCACAGAAATTCAAACCATCATCAGAGAACATTACAAACAACTCTATGCACATAAACTGGTAAACCTGGAAGAAATGGATAAATTCCTGGACACTTGTGTCCTCCCAAGCCTAAACCAGAAAGAAGTTGAAACCATGAATAGACCAATAACAAGATCTGAAGTTGAGGCAGCAATTAAGAGCCTACCACACAAAAAAAAGCCCAGGTCCAGATGGGTTCACAGCCGAATTCTACCAGACACACAAAGAGGAACTGTTACCATTCCTTCTGAAACTATCCAAATAATCCAAAAAGAAGGAATCCTTCCCAAATCATTTTATGAGACCAACATCATCCTGATACCAAAAGTCGGCAGAGACTCAACAAGAAAAGAAAACTTCAGGCCAATATCCATGATGAACATAGATGCAAAAATCTTCAACAAAATACTGGCAATCTGATTGCAACAGCACATCAAAAAGCTTATCCACCATGATCAAGTAGGATCATGCTGCGGATGCAAGGCTGGTTCAACATACGCAAGTCTATCAACGTAATTCACCACATAAACAGAACCAAAAACAAAAACCACACGATTATCTCAATTGAGGCAGAGAAGGCCTTTGAAAAAATTCAACAGCCCTTTATGCTAAAAACCCTCAATAAACTCGGTATTGATGGAATGTATCTCAAAGTAATAAAAGCTATTTATGACAAACCAACAGCCAATATCATACTGAATGGGCAAAAACTGGATGTATTCCCTTTGAAATCTGGCACTAGACAAGGATGCCCTCTCTCACCACTCCTATTCAATATGGTACTGGAAGTTCTAGCCAGAGCAATTAGGCAAGAAAAAGAAATAAAGGATGTTCAAATAGGAGAGGAGGAAGCCAAATTGTCTCTCTTTGCAGACGACATGATAGTATATCTAGAAAACCCCATCGTCTCAGCCCAAAAACTCCTGAAACTGATAAGCAACTTCAGCAAAGTCTCAGAATTCAAAATCAATGTGCAAAAATCACAAGCATTCCTATACACCAATAACAGACTTAAGGAGATCCAAATCAAGAATGAACTGCCATTCACAATTGCTACAAAGAGAATAAAATACCTAGGAATACAACTCACAAGGAACGTAAAGGACCTCTTCAAAGAGAAATACAAACCACTGCTCAAAAAAATCAGAGAGGGCACAAACAGATGGAGAAACATTCCATGTTCATGGTTAGGAAGAATCAATATCGTGAAAATGGCCATACTGCCCAAAGTAATTTACAGACTCAATGCTATTCCCATCAAGCTACCAATGACCTTCTTCACAGAACTCGAAAAAACCACCTTAAACTTCGTATGGAACCAAAAGAGAGCCCACATAGCCAAATCAATCCTAAGCAAAAAGAACACAGCGGGAGGCATCACACTACCGGACTTCAAACTATACTACAAGGCTACAGTCATCAAAACAGCATGGTACTGGGACCAAAACAGAGATATAGACCAATGGAACAGAACAGAGGCATCAGAGGCAACACAACATAGCTACAACCATACAATGTTTGGAAACCTGACAAAAATAAGCAATGGGGAAAGAATTCCCTGTTTAATAAATGGTGTTGGGAAAACTGGCTAGCCATGTGCAGAAAGCAGAAACTAGACCCCTTCCTGACACCTTACACTAAAATTAACTCCTGATGGATTAAAGACTTAAACATAAGACCCAACACCATAAAAACCCTAGAAGAAAATCTAGGCAAAACCATTCAGGACATAGGAGTAGGCAAGGACTTCATGACCAAAACACCAAAAGCATTGGCAACAAAAGCCAAAATAGACAAATGGGACCTAATCAAACTCCACAGCTTCTGCACAGCAAAAGAAACAGTCAATAGAGTGAATTGGCAACCAACAGAATGGGAAAAAATTTTTGCAGTTTACCCATTTGACAAAGGGCTGATATCCAGAATTTACAAAGAACTAAAACAGATTTACAAGAAAAAAACAAACAAGCCCATTCAAAAATGGGCAAAGGATATGAACAGACACTTTACCAAAGAAGACATACATGAGGCCAACAAACATATGAAAAAATGCTCATCATCACTGGTCATTAGAGAAATGCAAATCAAAACTACATTGAGATACCATCTCACGCCAGTTAGAACAGTGATCATTAAAAAATCTGGAGACAGCAGATGCTGGAGAGGATGTGGAGAAATAGGAACACTTTTGCACTGCTGGTGGGAATGTAAATTAGTTCAACCATTGCGGCAGACAGTGTGGCGATTCCTCAAGGACCTAGAAATAGAAATTCCATTTGACCCAGCAATCCCATTACTGGGTATATATCTAAAGGACTATAAATCGTTCTACTATAAGGACACATGCACACGAATGTTTATTGCAGCACTGTTTACAATAGCAAAGACCTGGAACCAACCCAAATGCCCATCGATGATAGACTGGACTGGGAAAATGTGGCACATATACACCATGGAATATTATGCAGAAATCAAAAACGGTAAGTTCATGTCCTTTGTAGGGACATGGATGAACCTGGAGAACATCATTCTCAGCAAACTGACACAAGAACAGAAAATGAAATACCGCATATTCTCACTCATAGGCAGGTGATGAGCAATGAGGACACATGGACACAGGGAGGGGAGCACTACACACTGAGGTCTACACAGGGAGGGGAGCACTACACACTGAGGGGAGGGACAGTAGCGGGGGAGTTGGGGAGAGAGCATGGGGAGAAATGCCAGATATAGGTGAAGGGGAGGAAGGCAGCAACTCACACTGCCATGTGTGTACCTATGCAACTATCTTGCATGTTCTTCACATGTACCCTAAAACCTAAAATGCAATAAAAAATTAAAAAATTAAATCCTCCTCTGCTCAGGTCACCCATTGGTAAGCATTCATATGAGATACAAATATCTTCACAGTTTTTGATCACTCAGAGAGGTCCATCCACATACCTCTTTCTCAGATTTCTTTGTTACCAACTTTCCAGTCATGCTTCTTCCAAGTCCCTGACCATCCAGCCAAACCACTAACTACAGACCATGAATCAGTATACAATTGCACAAATGGCAATTTCTCCTTCATGTAAAGCGTACAACCAGGTGCACTGCTCAAAGTTCTGCCCACTGGGAAAATCTCCCTTCACCTTTGTTCTTCAGGTATGTCCTAGAAAGGGACTATAGTGCTGCAGCTGTCCACTTTCCAGTGGTGCCTGCATACCATGCAGAGCTATCTGTGAACCAGGCCCTAGTCTTCTCTTCCTCTGTCAACTGAGCATAGAGAACTCCCCATGAGGCTCTCAGTGCAGACTGAGTGAGAGAAGGCAGGGTGGCAGGAGTAGAGACCATGGGCATTTGAGCCACTTCCTCATGTAACTTACTTGTGCCTTCAGGACCTCCTCAGGCCAGATCACAGATACACCACTTCCATTTGATCCACTTTATGGCTGGATTAGTCAGAAAGCACCCAGTTTATAATAGGCAGTTCAAGCTGCAGGGGGTCTTGATCACCCATAGTCAAATGTTCAGTTTCTACCAAAGCCCAGTAACAGGCCAAGTGCTGTCTCTCAAAAAGAGAGTAGTTATCTGCAGAAGATGGTAGGGCCTTGCTCCAAAATCCTAGAGGCCCCCTTCACCTATGAGGGCCTGCCAGATGCTCCAAACAGCATCCCTATCTGCCACTGGCACCTCAAGCACCATTGGATCTGCTGGGTCATATGGCAGCAGGGCAGCTTGTACAACAGCCTGGACCTGTTGCAGAGCCTTCCCCTGTTCTGGGCCCATAAAAAACTGGCAGCCTTCCAGGTCACTTGATAAATGGGCTGGAGTACCACAACCAAATGAGGAATGTGTTGCCTCCAAAATCCAAATAGGCCCACTGGCATTGTGCCTCTTTCTGGGTTTTAGAAGAGGCCAAATGCAGCAACTTATTCTTCATCTTGAGTGACTGCAGTTCCCAGTGTTAGATCTGACAGGCCAGTGATCCCACCACTGGACCCCTAGAAATTTTGCTAAGGTAGAAGTTCCCTAAATTTTAGTCAGATTTATTTCCCATCCTCTGGCATGCAAATGTCTCACCAATAAGTCCAGTGTGTTTGCTACTTCTTGCTCACTGGATCCAATCAGCATAACATCATTAATGTAGTAGAACAGTGTGATATCTTGCAGAAGAAAAAGTGATCAAGGTCTGTCCAAATAAGATTATGACACAAAGCCAGAGAGTTGATATACCCCTGAGGAAGGACAGTAAAGGTATTTTGCTGGCTTTGCCAGCTAAAGACAAATTGTTTCTGGTGGGTCTTATGGACTGGAATGGAGAAAAAGGCATTTACCAAGTCAATGGCTGCATACAGGTACCAGGAGAAGTGTTAGTTAATTTGCTCAAGCAATGAAACCACATCTGGTACAGCAGCTGCAATTGGAATCACCACTTGGTTAAGCTTATGATAATCCACTGTCATTCTCCCAGATCCGTCTTCTGCACAAGCCAAATGGAAGAGTTGAATGGGGATGTGGTGGGAAGCCCCACCTCTGCATATTTCAAGTTCCTGATGGTGGCACTAATCTCTACAATCCCTCCAGAGATGGGTCATTGTTTTTTATTTACTATTTTTTTATATATATATAGGCAGCTCTAATGACTTCCATTTGGTCTTTCCCACCATTATAGCCCTCATCCTACCAGTCTGGGAGCCAATGTGACGGTTCTGCCAGTATGTGTGTCTATGCCAATTATGCATTCTGCCGCTAGAGAAATAATCACAGGATGAGTCTGGGGACCCACTGGACCCACTGTAAGTCAAACCTGAGCTGTAATTCCATTAATTACCTAAACTCCACAAGCCCCTACTTTAACTGGAGGACCACAATGACATTTTGGGTCCTCTGGAATC
The DNA here is from genome assembly GCF_049354715.1 of Callithrix jacchus. Lineage (NCBI taxonomy): Eukaryota > Metazoa > Chordata > Mammalia > Primates > Cebidae > Callithrix > Callithrix jacchus. Next base: position 134,812,149 of record NC_133502.1, on the reverse strand, counting down.
AACGTCAGCTCAGAGCCAGCATAGTAGTCCCCATATTTCCCTTTCCCAGTGTACGCTTACCCTGGTAAAAGGCCAGAGGTCTCCTCGGGGAAGGATGAGAAAAAGATTCACTGCATGAATTATTAGTAATGTAGTGAGATCCTTCCTCAGGGGGACCCAGCCTCCCTTCATTCAAGGGGTTCTGGGTCTGTAAGCTGGCTCAAGTCTGGAAATGGATTGAGGAGCTATGATTCTCTGTTTTTATAATTCAAATTAGTCTTTTGTCTATTTGACCTTTTCTGCTTGTGTAAATTAAGTAGCAATATGGTAAGCTTCCTATCAATTTCACTTCTAGGAACACTTTGATTAATTAGCCAATACCAGCACTCTACATGAGTCAGACTTTCTGATTGCCAGTTCACATCTGCTGTCCATTACAGTAGCTACACCCACCTTGCCTTTGACAGTTAAGTGCTGCCACTTGGCTCCTGCCTCCTCAGAATCTAATGACTCCTATTGTATTTAAATTTTGTAGTTGAGTGACTGCAGTTCCCGCTGTAAAATCTGACATATGGAGAAGAGCAATTATAGGGCTCTTTAAAGTTGCAGATGCTGCCCTCACAAATCTGTTTCATAAGGCATTAGTCAAGGGTGTATAGTTGAGTGACTGCAGTTCCCACTGTAAAATCTGACATATGGAGAAGAGCAATTATAGGGCTCTTTAAAGTTGCTGGTGCTGCCCTCACAAATCTATTTCATAAGGTATTGGTCAAGGGTGTATCTTCTGGACCCTTCCAGCTGGGTTGAGTAGGTCTAAAGTGACTAATCCACTCCACCATCCCAATCTCCCTAAGCCTTTGGATCCCTTCCTCTTCATTAAACCAAGGGATATCAAGCATTTCCAGCTCGTTCACAGTGGGCCATCTTCTAACCCACATTTCAGCTAACCAAGCAAATAAACTATTAGAACCTTTTTTTAACTCCCTGAGCTGCAACATTAAATGCAGAGTCCCTAATTAGTGGGTCCAAATCAGTAAATTCTGCCTGATCCAACTCTATATTCCTTCCACCATTATCCCATACCATTAATATCCATTCCTATGCCTGTTGTCCAAATTTCTGTTTGTATAAATTAGAAACCTCAAACAGTTCTTTCTGAGTGTAGCACTCTCAACCTCACCTCTAGGGGCCTGCTGGGACTTTAGTCTAGTTATAGGCATAGGAGCAAACAGGGGTGTTGGGGGTGGCTCCTGAGGAGAATCAACATTATCTTAACTGGCAACTGCCTCAGGAGAGGCCATCACTGTTGCCTCAGGAAACACAGGGTTTATCTCCTCAGTCAATAGTGGAAAGGCTGATGGCAGCATAGGTCAGGGAGGGGATGTTCCTCCCTATTGGGGATGGGGAAGCTGTTTCCTCCAGCAAAAAAGTTTCATCAGAGTTTACAAACTCTGTGTCCCCAGCTTCATCAGGGCCCCCCCACACACCCCTATTCCAAGTTTCAGGGTCCTATGCTTTTCTAATCAATGCCCTCACTTTAACAGTAGACATCTGGTGAGGCTGTGCATGCACATTTCATTGCAAGTCAGCCACTCACATTATAAGAGCTTGTGTCTTTTCTACAATTTCAGCTCTTTCCCTACAGGAAGTTAGATGCTCACTCATGGCAATCTTAGAACACATGAGGCTCAGTATATGCTTCTGAAGCCAGGAGACAGAATCCCTAAGTTCACCATTTTCTTTCATCACTTTGTCCACTGAACTTAGAAACAACCAATCAATCACCTTCATTATGTTCCTTGGTTCCCTACATATGGTCAAATGAATTATGTATGGAGTCACTAAACTCCTCGCCTCTCACAAGCAGTGAATCAGGAGTGTCAAATGCATTTATTTTGCATAACTCTTTAAATGGTTCACACCAAGGACTATCAGTGTTCTTTATACTATTAAAAGTAGAGTCTGTAGCATTTGGGGTCTAATCATATTAAGCAGCCAACTTCAGAAACCCTAAAGCCAACAAAATGACTCCATGCTTAATATTCTGTTTCTCTAGAACCACTCCTGATACCAAAATCTGTATTAGTCAGAGTTCTCTAGAGAGACAGAACTAATAGAACTTTATATATATGGGAGTTTATTAAATATTAACTCACATGATCACAAGGTCCCGCAATAGGCCGTCTGCAGGCTGAGGAGCAAGGAGAGCCAGTCCAAGTTCCAAAACTGAAACTTGAAGTCCCATGTTCAAGGGCAGGAAGCATCCAGCACAAGGGAAAGATGTAGGCTGGGAGTCTAGGCCAGTCTCTCATTTCACATTTTTCTGCCTGCTGACATTCTAGCTGTGCTGGCAGCGAATTAGATTGTACTCACTCAAATTAAGGGTGGGTCTGCCTTTTCCAGCCCACTAACTCAAATATTAATCTCCTTTGGCAACACCCTCACAAACATACGCAGGATCAATACTTTGTACCCTTCAATCCAATCAAGTTGACAGTCAGTATTAACCATCACAACTGGCAACACACCCTATTACACCAACACTTACGTAAATGGGTACAGAATCAAGGGACACATCTATTTTTATCAGTGTGTTGATCCCTCATAACCTGCACAGAATACTTGGTTGCTAGCTTAAAATGCATATTTTTCCTCTGATTCCATCCTAGACCACTGTATCAATCACCCGGAGAGGTAAATTCTCAATTTTTGAATAAGATCACGAGATGATTTTTGCAGAGACCTAAGTCTGAAAATCTTTGCTCGATAGTCTGAGAAAAACACTGGTACAATTCAAATGTTTTGAGATAGGCAAAACATGGCTATTCTCATTCATCACTGAGGCTTTTCCTCAGCAAATAGAATACCACTAAATCATATTGACATTTGACTAAAATGGGGGTAATTGAAAGGATACAAGCCCTAAAAAAATAATGCCCAGGAGGAACACCCTGTAGATATTCACAACTTTCATGTGGATATTTCCTAACGCAAAAATTGAAACTGCTAGAAATTTTTAAAATGATAATGAGGACACTGGATATTTAATTTTTTGCTTTTAAAGAAAAAACATAGAAATATCAGGAAAAATGAGATTTATTTGTAATTCTAGTTTTCAATTCACTACTGATATTAAAGTTACAAAATTAAATTTAAAAAAGTCATTTGTTTAGAAAGATAAAGAATATGTTTAATTTGCTTTGCTCTATCAGCCTAAATGGCAAATGGAGTGAGGTTCTCTAGAAAAGAGTGATATTTTATGCATGCTATAGTAAACTATGTACATATTCAGGAAGATAAAGTAAGACAAATGTTTTTAAAGGAAAAATGAGGAGGACTCTATAATGTTTTGAGATGATAATTCTTGACTACCTAGACGGATAACAAGAGTGAGACAAGTCCAAGGTTGGGTAGGCAGTTGCAGGGCAGACCTTGCGGAAGTACTTTTTGTGTAAGGTTGTGATGGCCTTTGTGCAAGGTTGTCGTTCTTGTAGAGTCTGTGTGATAGGTTTTTTTATCAGACATTTATGCATGATAACCTCTCTCTTTGAAGCCTTCTTATATTTGTTAGAATTTTTTTTTACCACAGTTGACCTCATTTTGATTCTGATAAATTCTACAGCTTTTAGAAAATATTGTTATATTTGATGTGTTGAACTTAAGAGTACAGTTTGTGTCAAGAATACTTATTAATGCGCTCACTGAATTTACCTTTAGATGTTTTAGGAATACCAGTATTTTATCTCCATCTCTTTCAGTTAATAAATAACAAGCAAATATCTGAGGGACAAGAGAAGGGAAGCTAGTATTTATTGAGTAGTTATTGAGTAGTTACTATATATCAGTCCTTGTATTAAGCAACATATAGACTATGTCTGAGAAGAGAAGAAAGTGTGAAAAGTGTTTTTTAATACACTAGAAAAAGTTATGTTTTCAAAATTTAGTAGTTCTCGTGTTGACAAGAAGCTACAGAAAGCACTAGTGTTCAGAAGAGCAAATGAGGGCACAGGATAATTTATTGAATCCAACATTTGCCAATAGTAGCTAGTAGCTTAGCCTAACTCAGTGGTTCTCAAATCTGGGGGTGCATCATCAGGATCATCAGAGGAACTTACTAAAACATGATTATGCCCCCTCCCCCACTTTTGGAGTCCCTGGTCTATAGATCTGAAGTGGGCCTAGCGAATTTGCACTACTAAGTTCCCAGGTAAAGCTGATGTTACTATCTGGGGACCACAATTTGGGAACCACCGATCTAACTAGTTTCATTTCCTCAGTTGTGGCTGATCCTGTAACCTTGTCCCCATGTTGCAAGAAGTGTACATGCAGATAATGCCAGGTGCATCCTGGAACTAATACCCTAAAGTATTTCTGATTCTGCAATTGGTTTTGATAAGGAGAGAGAATTCTTATTTAAAGGTAGATTTTGTTCAGGTTAGAACATTTGGAGAAGAAAAGAAAAGTGATCTTACAACAACTGAAAATACTTTTCCAACCAACATGAAGGCTTAAATTTGCACCATGTTTTATAATCAAATCAAGTAAAGAACTTGCTTTGTTTATATTTCTGCTTTTGAAACTTGGCTACCGAAGATTAGTACAAGCATAAAATGGCTGACAACAAAATATACCTGTTTCTTAAGTTTTTTACTTTTTTGTGCACTTTTCAACAAAAGATGCACCTTAAAGCTCAAATATATTTTGCCCTTGGCAGCCTTCAGCTGTGGTGCCTCTTAAAGAAATTGGCTTCATAACCCACAGAGAATTCTGCAGTATTCATCACCATCAAGCATCACAGTTCTCACACTTCTGAATACTTAAAGATCCCCAATTACTAATCTTCTTAAGGAGCGTTGTTGTTTTCTAGCAAAAAGTATGTTATCATTTTACAAACAGAATTCAATCCAAACTTCATGTCATGTATTCCTTGCATCTTTTCCTTCTTGGAGCTGAATACTATAAGACTGTTTTTCATTTGTAACTTTTGTTCTTTTCTCCACATATTTTCAAGAGTGTTTCACATCATAATATCAAAAAACAAATCTTGGCCACAGAATGCACATCTTAATAGTGTCATGGAATAGTTGCGTCTCATGGTTTCTCTTACGGCCTTCATTTTATTTACATCATTAATCAACAAATATAGCAGATCTTAATATTCAGAGGATGTTACAATAAAATCGGCAGCTATTTACACAAAGAAAAAAAATGTTGTGCCACTTTTTGAGAATTGCAAACAGTAATAGAGAATAAAGCCTTGACTGAAAAACAAACACACACCAGGTTTGAGGTTTCGTAATACAAGTGTGGAAGTGCAGTGATGTGGCTCAGATCAGACTGTTGAATGGGGAAGCTGAAGAAGGAACTCACCACTGGGAGACAGGGTACTGTCGGGAGGGGTAAAAGCAGCCCAGCTAGGAATGACTCAGCCAGCATGGGGTAAGGAGGGTATACTGTGAGAAACTGCAGAGGCAATGGGAGATTCATCACATGCAGGACTATTGATCAAGTGTTATATAAGGCTAATGGGGGTCAGGCTTCTCACTGTTGGAGAAGGCAGTTACAAATATGGAAAAGAAAAAACTAGAATAAACTTTGTGGTATTGGATTGAAATTTGAGGTACTCATTGAATATATATATTGGATTCAATATATAGTGAAACTCATTGTTTTCAATATGGATAGATATGAAAATATAGAGGTAAATGTGAGGAGAGATATGCAGACACACAGACAAATATTTCCTACCTCTGTCCACCAAAAGGGCTTCGGAGTAGTAAGACTGCAATACCAAAGGGAAAACTGGTCTCCAAAACGTAGCTTCTAAATACCTTTCTCTGCTGGTCAGGACTCTTGGCATCATGAGTGATTTCAGGATTGTGCGAGGAGAAAGTGCATGAGCCTGGGTATCTTATTGCTCAGAAAGTAAGGGAGTGCTCAAAGAATTATGGAGCTGTGCCAAGTACACAGAAGCCACCCTAAAGCAACTTCCCCTGGATACATTAAGGATAATTTGAACATTAAAATAATTACAGTGATAGATTATAATCCCGAATTTAAAAAGAAATCATGAGTCCACACTGAATAAGTAAGCATGGACTCATGGTTTCTTTTTAAATTCCGGATTATAACCTATTACTATAATTATAAAGATAAAAAGTGTGATGAGGAATGAGATGTTTACATGGTTTTAAAATACCTCTTCACAGTAACATTTATTAATTACAAAAAGGAAAATGATAACTTTACATTACAGAAGTCCTGGCAGATACTTAATTCAAATGATCAAAATGAACACAACTAATAGGCAAATTGAAATCATGAACTACTAGATATGATGTCATAATAATAATACATTATTTCTGTGATATTTTTGGAAAAGATTCTTGATTATAATCATGAGGAAGCATCAGACAAACCCAAATTTAAAAACGTTCCACTAAAACATAAATGGAGGAACATTCCACAAAGGAATAATCTTCAAAAGTGACAAAGTCACAGTGGAAGACAGACTGCTAGGAACACCAATAATCCCTTCCCCTTGAGTTGGGCAGAACCTACCCTCTTTTAACCAACTTTTAACTTACTTACTTTTAACCAATAAGATATGGGAAAGTTGATGGGATATCAGTCCCATCATGACATTATGGCATGTTTAAGATTCCCTCTTGCTAACAGATGTGCTACAAAGACTCCACCTCCCTGTCCTTGAAAATGTGAACTGCCACAAAGTTAAGTGGTCATGTTGAAGAAGCTCACATGACAATGAACAGCAGGCAGCCTCTAGTAGCTGAGGGTGATCTCCAGCAAGAAACTGAAGCCCCAGTCTTACAGCAGCAAATAAATACATTTTGCCAACAACCTAAGGGAGCTTAGAAGCAGATCTTTCCCCAGTCAAGCCTCTGATGAGACCGTAGCACTGGTTACCTGTGGATTGTCTTCTGATGAGACTCCGAAGCAGAGAAGCAAGCTAAGACATGCCTGGACTCCTGATCCCTGGAAACAGATAGTGAGTGAGTGTGTGTGTGTGTGTGTGTGTGTGTGTGTGTGTGTGTATTTCAGGCTGCTAAGGTTGCAGTAATTTGTTATGCAGCATAGAAAACTCATGTAGTCATGAAAGTCTATGAAAGATTGAGAAGTTACTCCACACTAGAGGAGACTGAAGAAATGTTACAAACCAATGCAATGTGTGATTCTGAATGGAATCTCTTTGGATGTTATTGGGATAATTAGAAAAACTTGAACATGGTCTGAGAATTAGAAGGTAGAAATAAATTAGTGTTATTTTCCTGATTTCGATGGCTGCTTTGCAATTATGTAGGAGATTATCATTGTTGGTAGGAAATAAACACTAAAGTTTACAAAAGTGATGAGGCATCAGGTTGGCAACTTACAAATAGTTCTGAAAAAATGTTATTTGTATTAGACTCATAACTCTTTTGTAAATTTGAGAGATTGCTTCAAAACAAATTCAAACAATACATTAAAAAGCTGTTCCCTCCTTTGTCTTCTCTATCTCGATAAATGACACCTTCTTCACCCAGTTGCTCAGGTAAAAATCCTAGACCTCATCATCAAGTCCTCTATATCCTGATACTATTCATTCAATTACCAAGTGATCCAAGTATTCATCGTCACCTCCACCATTGCCTCCTTTGTTCAAACCAACATCTTCTTTGGCCATCTTGTTTCAACAGACTCCTGGCTGCTCCCAGTGCTTCACTCTTGCCCTCCAAGGATCGATGCTCTACACAGTAGTCAGAGTGATGTTTGAGAATTTTAATTTAGAACCTGCGATTCTCCTGCTCAAAATCTTCAGCAGCCATCACGACACCCCTTTCATGGGCTACCAGCCCTTGCATCATCTAGCCCTGCTTACCTCTCTGACGCACCTCCTACCACTCTCCTTCATCTCCTTCAGACTCTACGGCCTTCTTGCTGTTCCTTGAGCGCCAGCATTTGCATTTTTTTGTTCCCCCAGACAGCAACATGGCTTCCTTCTTCCCTTCAGTGAGGTCTCTGTCAAGTGCCACCTCCTTTGAGAACTCTTCTCTAACCACCATGTTTAAATGTTCAAAATGCACCCTCCCTCCCATCATAACGTACATATATCTCTCACTCTACCTTATTTTTCTTCATGGTACTTACCACCAAGTGAGAGTAAACATTTTCTTCTAATTTACTTATTTTATTATCTGTCTCCTGTATGACGTCAAGGCATGTGCACCTGTGAATCTCCAGGACTAGAATGCTGCACGCTGAATGAGTGAGCATGGCAGTACTGACATTCAGTGTCTGAGAAGTCAGCTTGGCTTACTCACTAACTACATATCCTTGTCCACAAGCCTGACAGTACTCATGACCAAATTTCCTGCCTCAGAAAAATAAATTACTGCTGTGCAGAAATGCTAGGGTCATATAAAATAGGTAAAACCATAACCTTCAAATTACAAGAGCCCATTAAAATTAACTTTGTCTATCCTAGAGAATGCCATCTGCTTAATACTGATGGCAGTGCTGTCTCATTGGCTTCATGTGCCTATGAACTATATTTGTTGAGTAGAGAGCCTTGAGCAAAAAGAAAATCTCTGAAACAGGAAGACAAAAAGACATCATGAAATTAAGTTAATAAATGAAGGGGACACAGAACTTGAGGAAAATTCATAGCTGATGGAGACAGAGAGAAATCATACAAGGAAAGGAAATAGGACTAGAAAATGTTTTACATTCTTTTGACTACTAGAGTAAGAGGAGTCAAGAACACAAAAGGAATCTTAGTAAGTGGAATTTAAAAGCTTTGTCAAAACTCTTTTTTTGAAACAGAGTCTTGCTCTGTCACCAGGTGCCAGGCTGGAGTTCAGTGGCACAATCTCGGCTCACTGCAACCTCCACCTCCTGGGTTCAAGCAGTTCTCCTGCCTCAGCCTCCTGAGTAGCTGGGACTACAGGTGCACGCCACCACGCCCAGCTGATTTTTGTATTTTTTTTTAATAGAGACGGGGTTTCACCATGTTAGCCAGGATGGTCTCAATCTCTTGACCTCGTGATCCACCCGCCTCGGCCTCCCAAAGTGCTGGCATTACAGGCACCCAGCCAAAACTCTTCTTTACAGATCTATTCCTGGTTGACTTTGCAATGGTTCCCTACATTATGGAAATGGTATTGTGATGAAGGAGAGAAAAAAAAAAACTCATTCAAATAAAGTAAATAGAGGCAAGACCATTTTAGGTCTGGTTAGCTTTACATGGTCAGGAGATGGGGCTATCTGGATAGAAATTTTCCAGAGGTTTGAACTATGTAGAATTGTTTAGTGAAGAGAAAGGATATGAAGGTCATAAAATGATCTCTTAAGCATGAGACTTGAAAGAGCCTGTGGATGAGCATTTGAGAGCCTCTGGGTACTGCTCACCTGTTACTTCTGTCAACTGTTAGGTCAGTGGTGGGTAATAAATAAGATAGTTGCAGTTCTATGTTATTCTATTAAGTCTACTCATCATTTCTGCTTGGAAGGAAATCCCAGATTAGGATTGCCAGATAAAACATAAAATGCCCAATAAAATTTGAGTTTTCAATAAACAATATTTTGGGGGGATTTGTTTTGTTTTAATAAACAATAATTTTTTTAATAAAAGTATGTCCCATGCAATATTTTGGATATAAGTTTAAGAAAGTATTTATGGTTTATCTGAAACTTAAATATAAGTAGGTGCCCTGTATTTGTCTTTGCTAAATCTGGCAATGCTGTTCCACATCAGGTACTGAAAGCTAAGAAAGGATGGACTTTCTGGTGCCCTTGGTAGGGATTCAGCGAGCTTGGATGGCTCTCTCTGCTGTGCTCACCACACCAAAGGCTGCATCCTTCCAGGAAATGATGCCACACTGAAGTTTATGTGTCTTCTTGTATTTGTGTTTTGCCCATCTGTCTCTAACCCTGCAAGGAGCTGCTATTCATTCATTTTTTTCCCTTTCGTAAGTGATCTTTTATTCAGACTTATTCTGATTCTAAAACAGTCTGCTCAAAGAAGGTCTCCTGTGGCAATGGCATGCCTGGCTTACTTATTTATAAATTTCCTGCTAGTGTGCATTTTCATTATTGACAGTTGTGTTTCAGAAGAATTTTTCTTGCAAATGCTGGCCAACTTTTCCCTGAATTTTTAGGTGACCTCTTATTTATAAATAAAAGCCACTGAGAGGGTTTTTTGTGCCGTTAGTTAATAATGTAGCCACAGAAAGGAAAATAAAACATCAGAATGCATATTCCAGGATTGAGAATTTTGTGAGAAGAAAAACAACTGGCAAGAGCAAGTCTGAGAGGTGGTAACATTTGTATCCCAACAGATGGACAAAGCTCAGTAATGGCCAGTTTAGAACAATAATTCTGCAGCTAGCCACACAGCAAGAAGACAGTCAGCGTTTTGAGATCTTTCGTTCTTCTAATAAATGTTAAGGTTTAGGGATAAGCACTGGTAGGAATTGAAGCTTTTAAAGAATCCAAATATCACAGCTGGAATATGCTATTAGAATCTCAATAGCATTAGTTTAGGAGTAACTACATACAGTGTTTTAAAAATTATTTTATTTTTAATTTTTGTTGGACTTATGAGGTTTATATATTTATAGGGTACATGAGATATTTTGATACAGGCATACCATGCATAATAATCATATCAGGCTAAATGGGATATCCTCACCTCAAGCATTTATCCTTTCTTCATGTTATAAACAATCCTATTATACTCTTTTAGTTACTTTAAACTCTATAAATAATTGTTGACTGTAGTCAGTCTGTTGTGCTGTCAAATACTAGGTCTTATGAGTCAGTCCATCTAACTATATTTTTGTACTCATCAACAAACCCCACTTCCCCCATCAACCATCCCCACTTCATCCCCTTCACCCAGAGGGTGGTGGGAGTGGTGAAGTGGTGGGGAGAAGTAGGGATGGTTGAAGAGTACAAAACTATAGTTAGAGTGAATAATGGAAACCATCATTCTACTCTCTATCTCTATGAGTTCAATTATTTTAATTTTTAGCTCCCACAAATGAGAACATGCAAAGTTTGTTTTTCTGACACAGGTTCTTGATGTTAGGCTAAATCCGACTTTCCACACCTTGGGATGATTGACATTTTGGACCAGATAATCCTGTTGTGGGGGACTGTACTATGCATTGTATGATATTTAGCAGCAGCCCTGGCCTCTATTTACTAAATGCCAGTAGCACTCTCCCAGTTGTGACAACCAAAATTGTTTCCAGACATTAACAAATGTCCCCTGCAGGACAAAAACTACCCCTAGTTAGGGGTAGCCACTGGTCTGGAATACAACGGTAATGTTTAATCCTGAAGGAATGTTAGAAGAACCTAGGGGTCTTTAAAACGTAATTTTCTGACACCACCCTGAAGATTCTGACTTAATTGTTCTGGGAGAGAGCTCACTTTGTTGTTGTTCATATGCAAGTGAAGTTAGGAACTATTGAGCTAGATCTAAAAAAGAAAAAAAAGTCCTGTTTGCAAAAGGAATGTTCTTGGAAACTTGGACAGAGATGAGTCCACAAGTGTGAATTTAGTAGCCCCAGCTATTAAAAAAGAGACAAGGGGGTAAGGCTTGGTAAAGCCTGGGCCTGGAAGATCACATTCGCTTTCCCCAGTTAAACTTATTTTTAATGCCAATTTTTAAAAAACAACATTCAAAATTTAGGCTGCAAGATAGAAAACGGAACATTAAAAAAAGAATTAAAAAATTGTAAAAATGGTTTTTCCTTTTTTTTAAACAAAAAAGTTTTTTACTGATTTTTTTTTAAGCCTTCCACTAAGCTTATCAAATGAGACTGCCAATGTGGGCGCATCAGCAGTCATGGGTGTACCTTTGTGGTGCTCAAATATTTGAAGGCATGCTACTTCACATGCCTTTCCTAAATCTTACACAGAACAAATAATAAAGAGTTAACGAACAGCCTGCGCTCAGTTCTGGGATTCTCACACAGCTAAGCTTGTACTTCTGCAGAGCTCTTCTAAGAGAGACAGCCTAGAGGTATTCTAGGGAACGGGTTTGTGTTGCTTACCGTTAACAGTTTTCCTAGGAACATTCTGCAAGGCATAAAATGTTCCTCTCACAGTACAGAGGGGACTTGTGGTCAGAATGTGCAAATTTAGTGCAGAGACAGGTGGCCAAGAGGGTCTTTAAAATTCGGATGCTTACTAATGGCTGAACTGCAGTCACAATCTATCCCTACCATATTTCAACAGTCCTCATATCTTGTATTTATAATGTCACTAAATATTGTTTAAACAAATGCTAGATGATAAACTATGACTTTATAATGAGTAATGCGCTCATTGTTCTTTGAGGAGCAGGGCTAATGATTACTCCTCACTTGATTCTTTATGCTAAGACTTTCAGATGGACCCAATTCTTCTTACATTTTGGACAACGCTTTGCTTTCACTTCTGCTGTAGAAATCTTCAAGACCCACTTTACTGCTATCACCGGGAAAGAACTTTACAATGAAAACTTAGAACTTGAGGGTCTTGTTGGGACTCTCCTGCTTCTCAACTCAATGAAAATCAGTGCATCCAGTGAGGTATGAGCTATCTGACAAAGAGTGAGGTCAGTCCAGGGCACAGAGAGAAGTGTTGGGGACAGCTTGGGCAGTAGAGATGCAGTACCAGCAGCAGCAGACCAGTAGCAAATGTCCAATGTGCAACTGCAGGAGAGAGAATGTAGGTACGAGAGAGAAGTCAGAGAATGACTGAATTATGAAAGGCCGGGGGGTGAAGAAAATTTAATCATAAGAGTTTAGAGCCAACAGGGCAAGTAATAACATGTAATAAGCCCAAGTAATACAGCACCCAAAGAATATAGTAAAAAAGAGAAAACAAATGCATACAGTAAAATGAGTACAAATATTTACTAAGATTTAATTACATTTTTTCAAAATTGAAAGGTTAACTTTAATTAAATACCTTTATTGTAAATACAGTAAAAACAAATGTATCAGTAAAATGAGTCATACTTACTGATATTTCTTAAATGCTTCCTTGCACCCTTTTTGAAGCTGGCACTTCTAGTACTAAGGTAATTCAGTGGACCCTTTGTAATATAACTCAACTCTGAAGAAAACAAACATTCTTTTAGCAGAATCAGCTAGCAATTAATCTTCACAACCTGGAAGATCTGATGGTGTGTTACATATTTCAGTACTGCCCTGAAACCCAGGCAAGAGGTGCCATTTATCTGTTTCCTGTGTTTTAGAGTGTCTGGCATATAAGAGACTCACATAAATAAATGTATTAAGGAGCACACAGGTGTCTGTTTTTTTGGGATACAGTACTCAGCCCTGGCACCACTTGACCCACAACCATAAACATCTGCTTCTATAACTCATACCAGTCAGGCCCTGGAGAAATGCTCCCCACATCTCCTGCCCTATGATTCTAAAACAAAAGGCAAGTACATTTGAATTCTGTGAGGGTTTGTGTGTTGCACCACTGCTGAAATCAGAGACAGGCACTGCCTTAGGTGGTGGGGAGTGTTTGAGTGACAGAACCACTTAGGTAGGAGAAAAGACAAATTAATTAACTTGTCAGATCATTCCTCTCAGATAACATGATTGCAGTAGATTCTTGCATAATAAGTATAGTTTCCCAGGAGTACCATGCATCTAATTTTTTTGCTTCTCTTCATGTTCCAATTCATAGTTCTAGAGGTACTTCTGAATTAAATCAGTTTTGTAAAATTAAACATGGTTGTTTAAGGACATTTTACAATATCAAGCATTTCATATTTGTCTTGAATTTGTATATATAGAGAGAGGCTTAGTTGTAATGATTTATGTATTGGCAATTAGATGAACATAAAACACAGGAATTGCTAAAACTTTTACTATCATGAAAATATTTACTAAGATTTAATTACATTTTTAAAGAATTAAAAGTTTAACTTAAATACCTTTATTTTAAATTTTCATATTTATATGTTATAATTTGTAAATTTGCTTTTAATGTTGGATGTTTGATAAGATTATCAAATATAAGATAAATGTAATATTCAAAGAAAACCTTTTTGAAAAGGCATATAAAAATAATTTTATTTAAAATTTTTATATTTATTTTAATTTAAAATTTTAATGAAAATGTATCTAAGTTTTGTATATTTTAAATGATGTCGTGTGTTAATTTAATCATATAGTATTAGTTTTCTATTGCTACCCTAAAACTTATTATAGTTTAGTGGCTTACAAAACACAAATTTATTATCTTACCATTCTGGGGGTAAAAATTCTAAAGTGACTGTCACTAGTCTAAAATGAAGGACTGCATTTCTTTCTGGAGGCTCTAGGAAAGATGTGTCTCACTATTTTCGGCTTCTGAAGGCTACCCACATTCTTTGGTTAGTGGTGTCCTTCCTTCATCTCCAAACCCAGCAACAACAGGTTGAATCCTCATGTCACGTCTTTCTTACCTTTCTGTCATCTCATTGTGCTGACTGCTGTTGGGAAAAATTCTCCACTTTTAAAGACTCTTATGACTAGATGATGCTCACTAGATGATACAAGATCCCAGATCCTTAACCTTAATCACATCTGTGAAGTACCTTTTGCAACATAAAAAAGTCTGAAGTTTAGACAGAGAGATCTTAAGGGGGCTATTAATCTGCCTACCATAATCACTGAGAATAAGTATAAGTCGAGATTATACAATAAAATATACAAGTGTGAAACTCCAAAAGAACAAAAAAAAAGGTGAAAAGGAAAAAGAAACAAAATACTTAAAGAGGAGTCTGTTTAAATCTATAGAAACTGGAAAAAATGAGAGTAGACAAATATCTGGTAGCATAACAGACTTAAAATTTGTGACTAAGGCATTACATTTTTATATTAATATAATCAGACTGAATTACTGGTGGATACAATTAAAAATTTTAAAGCAAGGCAATTATTCTCATCAAATCTGCAATATGAAAAGGTCAGACAAAATTTCAACTTCACATTCTGAACTAAATGAGGACTAATTACCAATTCGAAAAATGAGAATGTATGAGGTCCTCCATTTGCACTTTTGCCAGGGTTCTGAAAATGCTGGGATAGGTCAGCTTCACCCTGAAGCCAGAACATACATAGCCACTTTCACTCCTTTCTCCACTACAAGTAAATAATTAGCAAAATTTATAAACACTTACAAAATGCTTGTGTGATAAAGCTTTGTATCCAAAATATATAAAGAGCATTTACAACTCAGTAAAAGGAAAACAATCCAGTAGAAAATGATCAAAAGATCTGAAGAGGCGATTCAGCTTTTTTTTTTTTTTTTTTAATGATGACTGAAATGAAAGATTTTTTTTTCTGGGCATTTATTTAGTAAATAGCTATGACTGAAGTTCCATCCAGATGTGGTTATTTTTCTTATAATAAATGTCCTTTTATGGTTATTTTCTGGAATGTATAATAAAAAGTGATTTGCTTGAGAATGGCTCATTTTTCACTACAAGTAAATAATTAACAAGATTTATGACCATATACTTTAAAGTATAACGAATTGGAAACGCCCCATACAGAGTGTGAACTAGCTTTGTCATTCCTTCCTTGACAAGGAATTCAATGGAAAGGATGATTAGCAAGAGTCTTAGCTCTTTTTGCTTGGCTATTTCCCCTAAGTTTAGCAAAATAAGAAACTTAAGAGGACTTAGGCCCTCATCCTCTCCAGCCTCAGAACTAAACTCCAAAGAAGACAAAAATTAGAGGAGGGAGTAAATAGTTGAATAGGATGAAGGAGCTGTGGGGGAAAGAAAAAGAGAGGCTGCAAGAAAGGGTCTTGGGGATAACTCTGCTTTTGGAAAGGTGGCCACAAGGCATGTGAACCTAAGGAGCAACAACTAGCTAAGGAAGCCAGAGAAACCAGGTACAATCACTGCTACTCTGTGGATTCTGTGTTGTTTAAGAAATATTACCCACCCGGAGTTCCCCAGAAACATTCTCTCTGGTTCCATGCAAGTGTTTGACCAGCAAATGGTAATACCATTTTGGTTTAGTGTACTCCAAAATAAAGGGAAAAATGGTGGGTTTATATCTTAAATTTCCTACTTTGCTAAACTCAGGGGAAATAGCCAAGCAAAGAGAAGAGCTAAGATTCTTGCTAATCATCCTTTCCATTAAATGTTTGCAATAATTCCTTGTCAAGGAAGGAATGACAAAGCTAGTTCACACTCTGTATGGGGCGTTTCCAATTAGTTATACTTTAAAGTATATGTTTATAAATCTTGTTAATTATTTACTTGTAGTGAAAAATGAGCCATTCTCAAGCAAATCACTTTTTATTACACATTCCAGAAAATAACCATAAAAGGACATTTATTATAACAAAAATAACCTGGATGGAACTCTAATCACCAGCTATTTACTAAGTAAATGCCCAGAAAAAAAAATCTTTAATTTCAGTCATCATTAAACAAAAAAAAGCAGAAGCATCTCTTCAGATCTTTTGATCATTTTCTACTGGATTGTTTTCTTTTTACTGAGTTGTAAATGCTCTTTATATATTTTGGATACAAAGCTTTATCACAAAGGCATTTTGCAAATATTTTTTCCCAGTTTGTGTTTTATCTTTTCATTTTCTTGATAATATCTTTCAAAGAACAGGAATTTTATAACTTTTATGAAGTCTATTTATAGTTTTTTTAATGGATTGGTGGAGGTTGGGGAGTTGTGTTGTCCTAAGAAATCTTGGCTTAGCTCAACACAAAAAAGTTAGTTCCTATATTTTCTTCTAGAAGTTTTATAGTATGATCTCAGATCCATTTCACATGACAAATAATCACATAAAAAGATATTCATCATTAGTCATTAGAGAAATGCATTTTAAAACCACAAGGAAATACTACTATATACACGTATTATGTAGGATGAAGAGCAATGGAATTTCATACAGTGTTGATTGAAATCCAAAATGGCACAACTTTAGAAAGCACTTTGAAAGCAGCTGTACTGACATGGAATTTTGAGCTGGAAGAATCTTAGAAAAAGATTACTTACCCCCTCCCCCGTTCTCTCCACCCTGGGGAACTGTTAAATGAGGAAATTGTGGTTCAAGGAGGAACTTGTCTATATCCTTTCTCAGCTTTCCCATAGTAATTACCATCTTGATAATATAACATAATGTATGTATATGTTATCAAAATAATATCTTCATCATATATTTATCATCTTCATAATATTAGCTGTCTAGTGGTAAAATATTTTTTGCTCTTTATTGCGTCCCTCTTTTTCCCCTCTTTGTTGTTTTTTAATCATACAATTATTACAGATTTTTTCATACCATTATTATATATGTGTATACATTCTCACTGTAAAGATTTCCACAACACAAAGATTAGTGAACAAATCATGAAAGTAACCTTTCATTCTTACTCTATCAACTCCCATTTCCTCAGAATATACCATTTTAGTTGATAAATGTTTTTCTAGCTCTTTTCAAGTGTTTCTACCTATATGCATGTATATACATATATATATGCATACACATTGATATATACATATAGAAAGGTGTGGTTTTTTAACATAAATGGAATTGCATTGTGGATATTGTCCTGTGACTTGCTTTCAATCAAATTATAGGTCTTGGAAATAACATATATTTTTTAAAGATATGCATATGTAACATATTATATATGTATAATATATATTATATAGGTATAAGGCCTAGGGAAGAAATTGTCTACAACCTTTAGTATATATTCTGCTATATATACTGTATATACATATAACTCATTCTTTATATAAGTTGCAAGAGTAGTCCAAAATATGGATGGACTATAGCTTCATTACTTATTCTCCTATTGATAGGCATTTAGGACTTTTCTAATTTTTATAATTTAAAAATATGCTGCAATTAACATATATTATTGTGTACCTTTATGCAATATGTATGCATATTTCTTTAGTATGGGTTTCTGGAAGAGGAATTACAAAGGAGTCATAGAATATACATGTTTTCATTTTGAAAAGTAGAGCTGTATTTTAATGACCCACCAAAAGATTCTAACAATTACTTTCACATCAGCAGTGTAAGAGCATGTCTGCTTTACTACACTCTTACCCTAACTAGTTATAATAAACACTTTTAATTAACAATCTTATGTATAAAGAATACTGTCACAATGTTGTTTTAATGTGCATTTTTCCAATTACTAGTGAGATTGAATATTAATTCATTTGTTTTACGGATCACTGGCTTTTCTTCTTCTGTGAACTACCTGTTCATATCCTCTGACTTTCCGCTCTTGAGCTGTTATATTTTCCTTACTGATTTATAAGAGCTTTTTATGTATTCAAGATGTTCATCATTCGTATTTTATGTATATGGCAATTATTTTCTTCCAAACCAATGCTTGTCTTTTTATCTCTGTTTATAGTATCTTTCATACTATGGACATTTTAATTTTTTATTTTTAATGTTGATTTATTCTTGAATTGTATACATCTTAATTATACCTATGTTAGTTAATACCCTTAAAGCCAAGTGCTACACCTATATTTCATTTGCTTTCCCAATAGGTCCCTGAGGAACACATTTTTTAAAAATCAGACACTTTGTTTCATCTTTTTTAGGCAATGATCAATTATTAAGGAGTTTGAACTAATCATTTAAAAGGAATTCTTCATATGAATAACATAAAGACATTTCTGGGGTCAGAGTGTTGGTTGGTTCATATATTCAGGATCAGTGGCCTGGGTGGGACAGCACTGGGTGGATGCAGAGCTGCAGGTGTTGGGAGAGAGCCTAGTTGGATATGTAGTTTCCAAAGATCAACTAGGCAGATAGCTGAAGGGAAACCATGGGAAACACCTGCTTTGGACCATCTAAGATGAGATGATAAAGTAAGGAAAGAGTTGAGCCCAACACAGTGATAGCCAATCTGAAACCAGACAGAACTGCCAGACCAACAAGCGGGTGGACTGGCAGCAGGCAGCCACCACGGGGGCAGCGTGTGCTCCAGGGACAAGCTCAAGGCTACAGGTCACCAGGGTGAGAAGAGCAGGAACTGAGTTCCATACCAGTGCTTCTCAAAAGCTCATGTGCATCCTAATCACCTGGAAATCTTATAAAAATGCAGATTCCTCACGCCTGTAATCCCAGCACTTTGGGAGGCTGAGGCGGGTGGATCACCTGAGGGTCAGGAGTTTGAGAGACCAGCCTGGCCAACACGATGAAACCCTGTCTCTACTAAAAATACAAAAATTAGCCAGGTGTGGTGGCAGGCACCTGTAGTCCCAGCTACTCAGGAGGCTGACATAGGAGAATTGGTTGAACCCAGGAGGTGGAGGCTGGAGTGAGCTGAGATTGCACCACTGCACTCCAACCTGGGTGGTGGAGCAAGACTCCATCTCAAAAAAAAAAAAATGCGGATTCTGATTCAGTGAGTCTGAAGCAGGGCTTACGCTTCTACATTCTTAACAAGATCCCACTTGATGCTGACACTGCAGGGCCCTGAAACACTCTTTGAGTAGCAGGCTTCTGGATGACTTGTGTCACTAGGCACAGAGAAGCCTCACTTACCAATTCTGAACCACAACAGGAAAAATAATGTGAAGATGAATGTGATGCACAGGTCAGAGTGTGAGGCAGTCACATTGTCCCTGAGGTTGCACTCAGGACAGCTTCCTAAAATGGGAGTAGGCTAATCTTGTGTATGGGTTCCTGGAGCCTTGGGCCACGAGAGAGACAGCCTCTGCAGAGGCTGGGAGACAGGCATGGCAGGACTGCAGAGGCTGGGAGACAGGCAGAGACAGAACAGTGACATCCTGCTGCTTTTGAATTTGCACATTCTGTAGAATAATAACAGCAGTAAATTGCTACATAATATCTATTCTCAGCATCGTGAAGCCCTTTCACATATTGTTACTTCCATTAATGGGGCCCTTTGCTGCTATTTCTACTTTTCTCTTCAGCTATCCACAATATGGCTTTTCACACCTCCATCAGATAGTGGCCAGATGAAATAAAATGTGCCAGAATGAAAACTTGTTCATTTGTCTACTTGTTGCCAAGACTAGACAGGCAGGAAATTGAATGTGTTTTTAAGGAAAAGGTTTTCAGACTTTTTTTCCCCCTGTGGCTCATTTAGGCAAACCAAAGGGCCTACGGCCCATCTGCAACATGGGTTCCCACGTTTTATTAGCGAAAGAACATAGTACTTTAAAAATAAATACATAAAATAATAAAAAGGAAAGACAAAGATAATGAAGGTTGTAGATGGTATCAAATTTTTGTACCCCATAATAACACATGACTAGATCACTATTAAGTAGGTTTTATTGACATATAGGGAACATTAAAATCTATAGAAATTTGCATTATTTTCTTTTGAAAGGATCATTTCACAACCATCTGGGAGGAAGCCCATTGCCCACAGGAACTCAGGCATACCAAGCTTCGAGGATCACTAGGTCTAAGAAGCCTTGACGTTCCTTGGAATTGCTAGCCTCCAATCCTTATTTTAATAAAAGCAGCTCCACTTTTATCTGTTTCTGTGTCAGACTACCACACAACATTGGGCTTAAGGAAAGGTTTCCAGGGCTAAAGCAGGCTTCGAGGATCACTAATTCAGAGTTAAATTTCTGTGTATTATTTCTGGATTTGACTTATTCACACTGGACTATCACCCATAAATAAAGATAATACTGAGTTAACTATTTAAATTTATAAAGAGAGTATTTTTCTTTTTTATGAAGTAAAAACATGCTGCCAATTACTTGGACCACATACTGATTCATAAATACTGAGAGCTTTGTAATTGGGAATGATAAATACACACTTAAGAAGCATCTTGAAAGGAAGAGCCACAGGTAATCTGAGAGGTTAGGCTTTGACCATTGTTTTTTATCACAGCTTTATTTCAGTGCATCTATAAACCCATGTCCAGAAGTATGAAGTGGTTCTACAGTGGTTCTATAGAACAAGATGCTATCGATAATGGGACTAAAAAAAAAAAGACACTATAGATAATGACATAGACTTCAAGTCTTATTGTTGATGGGAAGAGGTCAATAATGGGTGACATAATATACTAGAGCAATGAGAATTATTAAATGTTTTCTAGACTTATTTGTGTAATTGGCCGTAATAGCAAACAAAAAAAATAGCTTCTGGTAGCAAAATGATAGACAATACTGACAAATGAATCTTGAGGTGAACCTTCTCTTTATAAATTTATAGTTCACCCTTTACCTTTTTCCATAGTAGAGCAGCCTAAAAAGTATCTTTTGGTAGAATGTAGAATGCTAGTGCTTATGAGGTTTTCTTAATATGCCATTTTTCAATTAAAATTTATTTCACAGAAGACTTACATACTTGCCAGCATTCAGGGTGAGAGCTGATTCAGGATCTGTCCAACAACAACGACGAGTGAACTTCTAAACCTCAGAATCACATGAGCATTCCTAATATGTTTTATGAATGTGATACCACCTTTATTATTAGGATATTGTATCCCTATTTCCTGTATTCAATGTCCCTTCAAGTCCTAAGTTTGTCTGGGTTGAAAGCAAAGATCCAAATAATCACATTTGTCATTAATAACTGAAACTGGGAGGACTGGGACTGTCTCGAAAGTTCTTCATGACTGTAGGTTGCAAGTACTGTGGTCGCATCTCCAAATATTAACCAAATGCAGGTGACAGTTCAATGGGGTCTCCCAAACCACGATCCTCATGTCTCCAGTTAAGGAAATGTGTAAAGGAAACTCAAAAACCCCTTTTGGAGGAATAGGAAACTTCTGCTTTCCTTCCTTTGGTAACACTTACGCTAGAACAAAGGCTCTTTTAGAATGGAACAACCAGATACTTCTTTGGAATCAACTTAAATGTCAGTTCTTCTTTTACTACTTTTATCTATGTAATCATATTCTTTTCTATTGTGGATTGAATAGTGTCCCTCAAAAAGATAATAAAATCAAGTCCTAATCTGAGGTCCTGTGGACATGACCTTATTTGGTATTAGAATTTTTTGCAGATACAGTTAAGTTACAACAAGGTCATACTGAGTTCGGGTGTACTCTAAATTCAATATGACTAATGCCCTTATAAGAGGACATAGAGGGAGACCCACAGGGAGAACACCATATGACAGTGGAGGAATCAGACGCATTTATGCTGCCACAAGCCAAAGAACACCAAGGATTGTCAGCAGCCGCCAGAAGCTAGGAGAAAGGCATGGCACCTACACTCCCACTGAGCTCCCCAAAAGGAGCCAAGCCTGCCAATACCCTGATCTCGGATCTCTGGTCCTAACAGTGAGAGAATAAGGTTCTGTTGTTTCAAGCTACCTAGCTTGTGATATTTGGTTACAGAAGCGCAAGGAATCAAATGTTTCTTTCTCAGCACTTGTGATAATTTGATTTTCTCTTTACTTAGTGGTTGTTGTTTCTCATCTATTTCCCCATCAGACTGTAAGGTTAAAGTGACCTGGATCTGGTCTGTCTTCACCACTGCCGACTCATCACCAACACAGTTTCTGGCCTGTTGAATAAACATCTGTTGAGAGAATGAATGTGCTTAACCAGAAGAACAATTGACCTATTAGGCCAAGTTCAAGGTTCCTAACAGCTTCAGCTGTGAGGGATACCTCTCCTTTCAGTCCTCTATTACATATGTCCCTGATAGATGTGTTATTTGTGTCTCCTCCTGATCCCCAAGTTTGTTTGAGGGCAGGACCTTTGTGTGCATCTGTAGAGCTTCATAGTACCTAACATACTACTTTGCATATATGATAAACGTTCAATAAATGTTCATTAAACAAATAAATGAAATGACTAAGTTTTCTAAGATGTTACTAGATTGAAGATATTTAGCCCATTATTTAATAATAAAACTATGGTTAATTATGGTGTCCTGTGTGAAAATGGTTACAGTTTTGTTTTTGTTTTTGTTTTTTCATTTTTTTGAGGCGGTCTCCGTCGCCAGGTGCCAGGCTGGGGTGCAGTGGCACAATCTTGGCTCACTGCAACCTCCGCCTTCCGGATTGAAGTAATTCTCCTGCCTCAGCCTCCCGAGTAGCTGGGACTACCAGCGCGCACCACCATGCCCGGCTAATTTTTGTGTTTTTAGTAGAGACGGGGTTTCACCATGTTGGCCAGGATGATCTCGATCTCTTGACCTCGTGACCCTCCTCCTGCCTTGGCCTCCCAAAGTTCTGGGATTACAGGCGTGAGCCACTGCGTTCAGCCTAGCTTGTTGTTTTTAATTAATATAAGCATGTATGTGCGTTATCAGTATACACAACTTGTGGTATAAGTGTTTTGCTTCCCTGCCCATAGACCATGGAAATCCTGAGAAACAAACTACCACCCTAGACCAAGTGTCTAACGCAGGCACTTTTAATCCTTGAGGTTTTTCTATAACTAAGCAATGTTTTTTCAAATGCAGTAACATTGATATGCAGACATATTTATTGTCCGCTCACAAAGCCATTCCTCAGTATCATTACAACATGCCTCTTTGAACGTCATTAAAAACCAGTGTCTCATTTTTCTAGGAAGAGTTGGCTGAAGTTCTGCTTGAAAACTGATAATAGAAAATATAATTTCTCAACCCCCTTTGGCCTTCTAATTCTGCGCTACAACCTTTCCAGTTCACTTTCAAAGTCAAGGGATTCATCCTGCAAAACCATGACATCTTTTGAGTAACTTCTTTTGTTCTTAACACATATTCCCAGGAGGTTAATAAATATTGTTTTTGCAACTTGTTTAGTGGCAAAATAATGAGTCCTTGGTGTATGCTTATCCTCTGCTTTGCTGTTAAAGAAATATATTCACACTGTTTTAAACAGAACTCAATTCAAGGGCAGGGAGCAGTCCTAAAACCTGTCAAAATTCAAATATTTGGTAACTGTATGTGCAGCATGTGTGTTCTAGACAGGCCTATTATTTTAAAAGATAAATTGAATCTTGTTGAGAAATTAATGTCATCTGAATATATTAATAACTAAAATGCTCCCAAGTTTACAAAAAGCTCTCAATGAAATTGTGACCTTGTATAGACAAGGGCCAATGGAGGGACATTTTTTAATCATCTCTTTTTTTATTTCCTCATGAGATCTACAGTGTAAGCGCATTAAAGCTGATAAATGAATTGCAACGCAACTTTTCCAGCCTCTTTTGCCTTTCATTTGTCTATATTTCAGGCTTCACTGAAGTGACAGATTTTATGCTTTACCACATTGTCCTCTGATTGCTTCCCTTGGTTCCTCTTTTTCCTAGTGAATCTTTGTTTTACTGGTAGAAAAATCTACATCTTTGCATCTTGGCCTTTTATTTTCATATTATCTCATAGATTTTATTTCAAATTGCTATAAAGTTATCAACTTTTATTTTTAACTAATACTGTTTTTAACAATTAGAAAATTGTTGACCAGGTACAGTAGCTCATATCTGTAATTCCAGCACTTTGGGAGGCTAAGGCAGGGGGATCACGTGAGCCCAGGAGTTTGAGACCAGCCTGGGCAATGTAGGGAGACTCTGTCTCTACAAAATATAAAAATACATTAGCCAGGTGTGGTGGTGCATGCCTGGAGCCCAGATACTCAGGAAGCTGAGGTGGGAGGATCACTTGAGCTGGAGAGGTTGAGGCAGCACTGAGCCGTGATCACGCCACTGCACTTCAGGCTGGGTGACAGAGCGAGACCCTATCTCAAAAAAAAAAAAAAAAAATTGTTAATCTATCATTTAGGTACATCATCAATTGTTTAACCATTCCTCTCTTATTGAACATTGGGTTGTTTAAAACGTGCTGCTATTTTTCAATAATGGTTCAATGAACAATTTTGGACATACAACTTTTTTTTTCTGATGAGTTATTTCCTAAGGAGTATAATTACTCAGAAGTATATTACTCAGCACATAAATCTAATAAGAAAAAAAAAACAATTTGAAGTGACTAATCTCTTACCTCAATAAAAATGTTGTATTTATATTCAGATTTAGATTCCTCTCAGTGGTTGTACCTTCGCCTAACTTGTATGGATTCT
Organism: Callithrix jacchus; assembly: GCF_049354715.1. Classification (NCBI taxonomy): domain Eukaryota; kingdom Metazoa; phylum Chordata; class Mammalia; order Primates; family Cebidae; genus Callithrix; species Callithrix jacchus. The sequence goes on along the minus strand of NC_133502.1, from coordinate 134,787,153 downwards.
ACTTTTAACATGTAGAGTGACTGTTTAAATCACCTAACTTCACTGAGTTTTAAATTGCTTTTTATTCAGCAAGACCAAATTGTGTGTTCCAGTTCCTCAAACTTAGATAACAACCACCATCCTAGAGAAGTGAATTCATATGAGACCTATCCAGAAGAACAATTTCCTTTTCAGTGTCCTCTTGTATACAGTGTCAGAGACCAACCTTGATAAATTATGGGAAAAGTACAGCACATTCTGGAAGTGCCATGAAAGGTCCAGATCATCTGGTGCTGGATAAGAATATTAGTGGACAAAAAGTTTAATGAAAGAACATATTGAAGCATCCGATTACCTGGTGTCTGCTCAAATGAGGAATCAGTTACATAGGTCAGTTATCAGTCAAGATTTATAAAAAAGATGATGGCCTTGGAAGGGGATGCCCTGCTGGAGTTTTTAATGGTTAGAAGCTATTAAGGGCTCAAGCTGGAACCCTTCAGTAGAATTCAGTAAGGATCCCAATTTGGGGTCCAAAAGTAAATGACAAGTCCCAGGAACAATTAAGAATAAAAATGGGGGAGCATTACTGAAAATTTATATTATCTAACTCTGAGGGAAGTTAATATTAAGGAAGCTTTGCAAAAGTATAATATTTACACTGAATTCCAGAGCACCATGCTGTAAGACAAAGCATTCTGGTCCTGCCCCTCTCCCTTCCTCATGTTTTTTTGGGTCTTGGGATCCTCAAGGTTAATTGTTATTCTTAAAATATAGAGCATCTGGGAAACTGAAAAAGTTGAATTCTGGTGAATCTACTGGCAGTATTGTAGCTCATGGAGTATAACATAAATACAAGAATCCCTAACCTCTTCCAGCCATACTTTACTGAAGACATTATAGAAAATGGGATGCAATGGTAAGGAGAAAGGATAGAATTTTGAGAAGTCTGGAAAAGATCATGTGTGATAACATGATCTTCTCATCTGGAGAAGCTTTGCCTAAGTTACTTTTGTTCAGGCTTAAGATAAAATCTAGCTTGGACCTGTGCTGTCATCAGGTATCACGAAAGTAAATAAAACCTTTAAAGATTCTTCCAACCAGACAGACCTCTGTCTTCCCTATACTGTCCTGTGATTCTAAACTCTTAACTGTTACTACATATAATTTCCCCACATTTGCTACTACTGTTTGATCATACACAATATTACACTCGATATTTCAAAAGTGGATGATTCATCTCCCCAAGAGACTGTAAAATTCATGAGTTAAGATTTGAGAATTTTATTTTAGACAAGGTTTAGTCAGATTTTAGAAAGTTGGAATCCCTGTTTTCTCTAACAATACTGCTTTCCCTTTTATGTATTGAGGAATTTTTGTCTATCAAAGACAGTATGAGGTAGACCAGAAGATAACTTGTCTCAAAATATCTGGAATGTAAAATGGCCACAGTAGTTTTTGGAGACTTCATAGGGGATGGCCAATATACTCTCATTATTAGAGGTACTGATGATACAACATATAAGACAAAATCAAAGTCTCCATCACCATATCACATTTAAAATGGCAAAGGAGGAGCAGAACAAACACCCTTTGCGAATCTCTTCACAGAATCTGCTGTAATAAATTTGTACTTACTTAAAATGTGTTTCTTCAGTGGTCTTATTCCCCACTACTTTGGGGAAATGAGACTGCTTAAAAGATTAACAGAGATTACATTTTACATAACTGTGGCAGAGAAAACACTATGTATTCACCAAACCACTTCTTTTCCTTCCCAGACACTTGGAAAGAGGCAATTTCTTTGTCCCCTTTCATCTACTTGAGCTGCTGTGACTACTTCTAGGCAGGCAATGTGAGCAGAAGATATGGACACCACTTATAGGCCTGGTCTTTAAAAATCCTTCAGATATGATCCTCTTCTCTGTTCTCTTTCATGGACAACTTGGAGGCAATGTAATAAGCATGGTGGGATTGCAAATTCAAAGAGTCTGGATTTCTGATTTACTGTTTTGAGAAAAGCTCACCAGGGAACAGCCTGACGGGGAAAATATGCACAGGACCCTGTGTGAGCAAGATCTAAAGATCTACTTACACCGGGCCATTAAGGTGAGAGTATTGTGCTTATAGTATCCAGCATTAATTACCCTCTCGACTACAACTTCTTTGTATCCATCTTGTGGAAAAGTAAAGCATTTAATAAATGATTTTTGAGTTTGTTACATTTTTTTGCATTCCGATTATTGCTAATTCTATTTTACCTCATTTCAAGGTAAAGGTGACCAAGGGCTAAAATAGTGCTACCCAAACCAAGCCAGACATCAAAATCACTCAAAACCTTTTGAAAATGCAACTTTAAAGATGCCATTCACACAGATATTTATTCAGTGCGTTTTCAAATGGAACTCAGAAATCTACACCCTTTAACAAGCCTTCCCAAGTTATTCCGATATACAGCAGGCAAATCTGAGAACCACTGGACCAGAACTTTAACAAGAAGAAAATAAAGGATGGCCCGGCGCGGTGGCTCAAGCCTGTAATCCCAGCACTTTGGGAGGCCGAGGCGGGTAGATTACGAGGTCAAGAGATTGAGACCATCCTGGTCAAAATGGTGAAACCCCGTCTCTACTAAAGATACAAAAAATTAGCTGGGCATGGTGGCGCGTGCCTGTAATCCCAACTACTCAGGAGGCTGAGGCAGGAGAATTGCCTGAACCCAGGAGGCAGAGGTTGCGGTGAGCCAAGATCACGCCATTGCACTCCAGCCTGGGCAACAAGAGTGAAACTCTGTCTCAAAAAAAAAGAAAAAAGAAAAAAAGAAAGTAAAGGATATACCTTTTGGCATCAAGGACAATGCCTTGAACATAGAGTGCATTCAATAAAAGCATATAGAAAGGTAGGTTTGTGGACAGGTAGGTGTAGGGACTAGCCTCAAGCAAATTAATAAGGGAGGCAATGTTTTTCATTGAAATCTTTATTCCCCCTATTTTATTTCCTCTAGGGCTCTGTGTTTCCTTTCTTCTATCAAAATCTATTCTAAGGTTGGGGATGGGGAGTAGCCTTTGCCTACTCCACAGAGTAAGGAATAAGATTAGTGTTTCTCAAACTATCTGTGACAACAGACCCATTGAAGGCAAGTATTTTTGTAAAATGCAATAAAAATTAATTTTCGGAAAATAAAATTTTAAAATCACATTCAAAATATAAATTCCAAATTTTTTATTATTAACTGTAAGAAACTTAAAATTACATTGCAATAAATAAAATTAAAGCAAACATAAGATAGAAAAAATATAAGCATTATGGATTGACCCAGTCTGCAAACTACATACACTTTGCTAAACATGGGCATAAATTAGTAAGAAGCAAAATCTTCCATCTGTAAACATTTCCATTTCCATTGGAAAGGAGGCATGCTTTTGTTGAGAGTACCAGGCATAAGCTAACAGGTGACAAATATGTATTGAGACTGAGGTCTCTCAAGCCCCTCAGTAGTCGGCATGAACATATTGAGTCCTGTGTCTCTTGATGAAAAATTTGGCTAGGGCCTGGGCAACATGTGCAGGTCCTGAATGAAAAAAACAGCAGCAGAAATTTAACAGAATTTTCACAGCTAGGTCACAGTAAACTCTCAAGCCCTTCATCAGAAGGCACTGAGGGTCCTCATTTGTGCCTTTGTTTTTATTAAATTGGATGTGACCTTAAGATTCTTCTGTCAAAATTCCACTAGCATGTGAAGGCACCAAAAGTTAAAAACGTGGAGATGTTTAAAATGTAAAATTAAGCCAAGTTAAGCAATTCCATTCAGTAGCAGATATATTCGTTATTAAACGAAAAGAAGTTATCAGGGAGCTAAGATTGATGTTACTGATAAGAAACAGAAACAATTGACAGTTTCTCGATAAAGATTGTAAGATGTCTTAAAACATTAGGCTGTATGGAGGTAACATTTGTAACTTCAACTATATATAATGAAAAAATTCAAGGAATTTTGTTTATTGGCAGATTTCTAGAATTATAATTCCATCATTCTGTTCGGGGACCTTTGCCTTGATGTAAATTGGTAATAGGGCTTGAAATAGTACACCTCAGCATTTTGTTTATAAAATTGTGGAATAGGTAAGGTTTGCATTGTGACTGAACAAAGGTTCAGCTGCTCACAGCTCTAAAGCTACATGTGAGAGAGGAAGATTGGTGGGAGGAAAAGCAGTTTGTTTGTTTGTTTTTGAATAAAATATTTTTAATGTAATATATCAATAATGTCATTTCAACATGTAATCAATATAAAAAATTACAAATGAGGTATTTTAAATACTTTCACACTAAGTCTGTGAAACCTGATGGGGTTTTTTCTTTTTATACATATAAATATACATATTTTTATTGCACTTTAGGATCTGGGGTACATGTGCAGAACATGCAGGATTGTTGCATAGGTACACACATGGCAATGTGGTTTGCTGCCTCCATCCCTGTCACCTGTATCTGGCATTTCTCCCCATGTTATCCCTCCCCAGCTGCCTATCCCCCACTGTCCCTCCCCTAGTCCCCCCCAACAAACCCCAGTGTGTGATGCTCCCCTCCCTGTGTCCCTGTGTTCTCATTGTTCAACACCCACCTATGCGTGAGAACATGTGGTGTTTGATTTTCTGTTCTTGTGTCAGTTTGCTGAGAATTATGGTTTCATCCATGTCCCTACAAAGGACACATGAACTCATCGTTTTTTATGGCTGCATGGTATTCCATGGTATGTATGTGCCACATTTTCCTTGTCCAGTCTATCATCAATGGGCATTTGTGTTGGTTCCAGGTCTTTGCTATTGTAAACAGTGCTGCAATGAACATTCGTGTGCATGTGTCTTTATAATAGAATTTATAATCCTTTGGGTATATACCCAGTAATGGGATTGCTGGGTCAAATGGAGTTTCTGTTTCTGGGTCCTTGAGGAATTGCCACATTGTCTTCCACAATGATTGAACTAATTTACACTCCCACCAACAGTGTAAAAGTGTTCCTGTTTCTCCACATCCTCTCCAGCATCTGTTGTCTCCAGATTTTTTAATGATCGCCATTCTAACTGGCTTGAGATGGTATCTCAATGTGGTTTTGATTTGCATTTCTCTAATGACCAGTGATGATGAGCATTTTTTCACGTTTGTTGGTCTCATATATGTCTTCTTTTGAAAAGTGTCTGTTCATGTCCTTCACCCCACTTTTGAATGGGTTTGTTTGGTTTTTTCTTGTAAATCTGTCTTAGTTCTTTGTAGATTCTGGATATCAGCCCTTTGTCAGATGGATAGATTGCAAAAACTTTTTCCTATTCTGTTGGTTGCTGGTTCACTCTAATGATTGTTTCTTTTGCTGTGCAGAAGTTCTGGAGTTTGCTTAGATCCCCTTTGTCTATTTTGGCTTTTATTGCCAATGCTTTTGGTGTTTTAGTCATGAAGCCCTTCCTATGCCTATGTCCTGAATGGTTTTGCCTAGGTTTTCTTCTGGGGTTCCTATGGTGTTAGGTCTTATGTTTAAGTCTTTAATCCATCTGGAGGTCTAGTTGGTATTATTTTAAATTCAGCCCGATGGTGGTAGACTAATTGTTACTGACTGTTCACTAAGCTGGAGGATTCTGCACTCAGGGCTCCACGTATGGTTTCTTTCAAGATTGGCTATGGATTTCTCAAGATTGGCCTCTCAATTTCTCAATAACATAATTAAATAAGCAGGCATTGCCAGAGGGGAGTGTCTGGAGAGGGAAGGAATGAAGAGATGAGAGTGGAGAGAAAGAAGAAAAGGAAAGTGGGTGGTTAAACTACATTTTTTTAAACTGAGCTTCTCAGTTATAGCATGCTCCCCACATTTTAGCACCCCTGACAGAATTTCGTAACCTCCACATCTTGTCCTCTGCTTCAGGTCCCCTAACTGTCCTTGTACTCTCTAGAGTTTCTTTTCTTCCTCATGACCTTCTCTCCCTGCAATTTTGTAAGCTGTTCCTATCCCAGTGGTTTAGTTCCAGCTTATAAAATTGTGTCTTTGCCATTGTAATCGAATTGGAGGGCCTCTGCTTCATGGTTGTATTCTGTGACCAGGAGACTCTTACGTCAGGTCTCTGTTAGGAAAGTAAAAAAGAACAATGGAGGCAATTATTCCAGTGATTTCAACTATAAATCCTATTTTGCCTGAATTGTCTGAACAATGAGTATTCTGTGAAAATGCTGCTCTCTAGTGCAATAGAACTGCAAATAATGCACATCTCTTTCTTATAATCTCAGCTGACATACCCAGAGATTCAGATATAACAAAACAGAGGTGATTTGGTTATTGAATCATAATATACCTATGGGGAAGAGAAGGGAAATTTCAAGCCTGAGGACACTGTAGTCGGAGTAAGTGTGCTGTGTTTAAGAGGTCACAGATAAAATTAACGTTACTAATATATCAACAGGCAATTACTAGTAGCTTACTACACACAGAAATAAACTGTGAAGACAAAGGAAATGTAAAATGGGGCCGCCAACTCTAAGGAGTTGTTAGCAGTTTGGTCTGGTAGAAAGCTGTGAAATAGGAAAATACATGATTGAGAACTATAGAAGGTGGCACAGGCTCTGAACCCACACTGTTCAATGTAGTAGGCTCTGGCCACAATGGGCACTTAAAATGTGGCTTCTCAAAACTGACACATGCTTTAAGTATAAAATATAAACTAGATTTCTAAGACTTTGAAAAAAAGGAAATATCTCATCGATAATTTATTACATGTGGAAATGATAATATTTCTGACATATTAGATTAAATAAATTATATTGCCAAAATTTATTTGACGTGTTTCTACAATATAACATAAACTTCTTATGGGATTTGCATTTTATTTCTACTGGATAACATGGCTTTAAAAATGGTATTTTAGGCTGAGGCAGTGGCTCACACTTGAAATCCCAGCACTTTGAGAGGTCACGGTGGGGGGATCACGAGGTCAGGAGTTTGAGACCAGCCTGGCCAGCATGGTGAAACCCTCTACTAAAAATGTAAAAATTAGGTGGGTGTGATAGTGCACACCTGTAATCCTAGCTACTCAGGAAACTGAGGCAAGAGAATTGCTTGAACCCAGGAGACAGAGGTTGCAGTGAGCTGAGATTGTGCCACTGCACTCCAGCCTGGCTGACAGAATGAGATTACATCTAAAAAAAAGAGGTGGGTATTTTAGAGGAAGGACAGCTTCTTAGAGAATAGACTAATCCAGGTCCTCCGGAAGAAAAAGACCTTGAATGGGTCTTGCTGACTTGGAGAGGCAGAGAGAAAAAAAGTAAAATATGGAGAAGATCCAGTTTAAGGGATATTACAAACAATAGCCTGAGAAAGAAGGATAAGAAGAGAGAGAAGGAATGCAAGGAAAGTGAACCTTTAAAGCCAGGCAGAAGTTTCTGGGTTCCTCAGCAGTCAGAAAAGAAGCCCTTGAAGGGATCTGAGTAACGGAGATTCTGGATGAAAACTGAAGTTATGGATGAGAAGTTTAGACATGGGTTATTAAACTCCTTAGCATATTAGAAGTTTCTGTTGGGTGCCGTGGCTCACGCCTTAATCCCAGCACTTTGGGAGGCCGAGGCAGGCAGATCACCTGATGTCAGGAGTTCGAGACCAGACTGACCAACATGGAGAAACCCCGTCTCTACTAAAAATACAAAATTAGCTGGGCATGGTGGCACACGCCTATAATCCCAGCTACTTGGGAGGCTGAGACAACAGAATCACTTGAACCCAGGAGGCAGAGGTTGCTGTGAGCCGAGATCATGACATTGCACTCCAGCCTGGGCAACAAGAGCAACGCTCCGTCTCAAAAGAAAAAAAAGTTTCTTATATAATGACTAAATTCAGATCCCAAAATACCACAAGAACTATACAGCTCAGCCACCCAATTCAATAGGAAGTTACAGCACGGTCTCACACACATCCAATTAACCTTAGCCTTTAATGAACCTCTGGGTTCCTTTTGTCATTTTCAAATGCTATCACCCAGAGGTGCCATCATTTATATTGGGGAGGGGAGTAAAAGAAAATAAAGTCAGTAGGTGTTATGGAAAAGCTTTTAGATGATTCCATCTGAATTAACAGCCCTCTTTAGTTGCCTAGGAAAGAAGATGCTTTTTCTTGAAAGTGCTTTGAAATGGTGTGCTTTGTCAATAAACATCAATTCTTTTCAAATCATAATGTTTGCAAGTTTGTCTTCCTCTAGCTCACCCTTTATGTTGGTCCAGAATATAGTTGTCACAAATGACTGGGTGAGCAAGACTATGAAATGTGATCATAAAGTAAGTGATTATTTCTAAACTCATCTTTGTCACATTGTAATGCTTCACAAAGCACCTTTCCCTGGGCTACAATTCATTTTAATTGATCCCCTCAGCACTATATCTGTATCCAGAGTGACTTCACAATACGCTCTATTTCAAGAGAAACCAGTCAGGTTATGGGTTTGTTAGCAATAAAAATTACCAAGGAGCAGTTTGTGGATGGTAAAAGCAATGCAAATTCTAAAGAGAAGTAATAAGAGAAATAATGAGCATCCTCCTCACTTCTTGGAAGTGAACAATTCCAAGCTCCCTGAAGCAACACTTAACCTATTGTATTAAACAGTAATGGATGAATATTAGAAATGACGATGTCAGATTTCAGAATCTGTTGGCATCAAAACATCATTTAAGTTAAATTCTCCAAAGTATCATATCTGTCAAGTTTCCTTCTACACTATTCTTTTCCTACTAGGACAGAGCCTTAAACCCCAGAAGAATAATTTTGCTTGTGTGTTAATGATTTGTTTACTGGTTCATTTCAGAGTGTGAGCTGGAAAAAGGGGAAAGTGTCATAAATAGTTTTTTATGTCCCATGGTTTTTCTACTGCAGAATCTATTTGCAAAGCCTAGGAAATTAGCATTAAGCAAGGTACCACGGAGACTTCAACACTAACTAGCAGGCTTCATGCATTTTTCCTCCACTCCAGCCTCCTCTGGAGGGTACCTGCTAAACCTTTGTGACATATAACAAAGCAAAGAAAGTGATAGAACAACAGCCCCAATTACACAGGCTGATCCTTGTTTCTTCTCTCTCTACAGTATTCGTTGGACTGAAAAGCAGTTTCTTTTGGAGGAGTGAGAAAGTGGTTATAGAATGAGAAGGGCTTGGGAGGTCTTCATTTTAGGAGACAGTTTTAGGATGAAAAGAGATTTCATGAATGTGATTTAGTTGAGGTAACCTTTGGGGGGCTCTTATAAAAAGGAAGTTCATGCGGAATGGGAGGTGGCTTCTGAGATGCAGATTCTGGTGAGCTAAGAGGGCTTGATAAAAAGCAGGCAAGGGTTAAGTGGTGTCAAATATGCAGTAGCAGCCTTCTTTCCCCACTTGCTTGGGGCGGGTCATCACAACCCTTCTCAATGAATGGGTCCCGGAGCCACTCCAAATGAATGGGCATTTGTACTTGAGATGAAACCATTTGTCATAACTGCCTGGACTTTAAGATTGAAAATAAAAAGGACCACCTATTTCCTCTTGCAGCTTGATTTATCTAATATTATTTGAGAAAGAAAGAAAGAAGACAAAGGTTCAGAAGAGAACAAAAATGAATGAATTGAGACACTAACACTGGGGGCATTATCATAGAGTCGTCAACCTCTGAGTCTCTACACTTATAATGTGCCAAGAGTGTAAGTGTCATCCCTAATCCTCATGATAGCCCTTTGCAATGGGCATTTGTTATCATCTCCTTCACCTTTTTTTTTTTTTAAATGAAGAGACTGGGACTCAGAGAAGTCAAGTGATTTTTCCCAAACCAGAAAACACAAAAGTAGCAGAGCTGAGATGACTACTCTGATCTTCTAATTCCAAATTCCAAATTCATTCTAAGCGATTTCCCAAAATGGGAAATGGTTTTAAAGGTATATATGTATCTTCTATTTATGGGAAGTGATAGTGGTATTCTATTTAGAGAAGTTATAGAAAATCTTCCTTTAAAATAAATAATATTTCAAAAATAAGCTTAATTTAAAGAAAATAAGAAAGTTTGGTATATTTATGAAAATATACCAAATGACATTGCTCTAAATACGTCTCCTTTTTAGCAAGCCAAAGTGAAACCATTTGAAGTAAGTGGCATTTACTGACCACTCCTTAAAGTTCACACAAAAGAGGTAGTACTCAAACTTAAACATACAAGGTGAAGAAATAGCTTACTTGGCCTATTGGGCTTCCTCTTCTACACTCTTGGGAAACTCCCTCCGTGTTAATCAAGCATTCTCAGGCCTTGTAGGGAGTTTTCTATTTTCAGTAAACTGAGATTGCAGTTGGAAAACTAACAGGTATCTATCCTGAGCTTCATTCCCTCAAGGTCAGGATCTGTGCTTTTAATAGTGACAATTAGTTAACATATACAATTAAGCCATGCAAATGAAGTAAGAGAAATCTAGAGGAGAAATTCAGGGGCCAGTTTCCTTTACCAGATATATACAAATAGTGTTCAAAGGACTGATTCAAAAGATGGAATTCTTCACTTCAATCCAGAAGGAGGAGGTTGCAGTGATCCGAGATCACACCACTGCACTCCAGCCTGGGTGACAGAGTGAGAGTCCATAAAAAAAAAAAAAAAAAGATGATGAAATTATTAAAAATAAAAATAAATTGTACTGTGTATTTTTAAGGTACACAACATGATGTTATGAGATACATTTAGGTAGTAAAAAGGTAACTGTAGTGAAGCAAATTAACATATTCATCATCTCACACAGTTATCTGTTGTTTGTTTTGATGGGACTTTTAAGATGGTAGAAAGGAAAGGTAAGTGATCTGAGATCGCGCCCCTGCACTCCAGCCTGGGTGACAGAGTGAGACTCTGTCAAAAAAAAAAAGAGATAGATGGGATTCATTTTTAAAAAGTAAAATTTACTGTGTGTTAAGGTACACAACATGATGTTATGAGATACATATAGGTAGTGAAAAGGTAACTGTAGAGAAGCAAATTAACATATCCATCATCTCACACAGTTACCTGTTATTTGTTTTGTTTTGATGGGATTTTTCAGATGGTAGAAAGAAAAGGTAGGCAATGGGATTAACATTTGAGGGAAAGTAGGACTTTGTAGAACTCCTGAAATGACACAACACACTAATGTCCCCATTACCTCTAAAGGGTAACTCATTCCTACTTCCAGGGACAGCTGATGGACATCAATATAAATTTCTAAGTGGCTTCATGAATTTTTTTATTTTCATTTTTATTTTTTGTATTTTTAAAGGAAATTCTAACAACATCAAGCCACCTCTGGACCATATCACTGCTGATATCATCAGCAAATGGCACTGTTCCTAAATCCTAAGATGCACTTTTCCCTTCACATTTCAACATTTCTGAAACTGGGTTGTACCTTACACCCGATTGCATATATAATGTAGTCTTTCCTTTTCCTTTGTCATTGCATCTTACACCTGATTTCTTCTTAGAATTGAGTAAATATGATGTTTATACGTGTTAATAAGAATTGGGGTCAGTCATAAGTTTTGAAATATGCCACCAAATACAAGCCTTTCTACATATTGTTGACTTTGAAGTCATTTCTTTTTTTAACTACTAAACAATAAAACATTTTGTTGAGAAAAAAAATGCATATGAACAAGAGACCAAGCAGGTAGAGAGAAAAAAACTTTTCATGATCAAGAGAATGTTACTGTGCCCCAAAGGCTAAAGTCACCTTACTATCAAGAGAGAAGGACAAGAGCAGAGAAAACCAGATAATTGACAAACTGAAATTTCTGCATTCATTTATCTTTATTTTTAATAATTCTATTTGTGTAAGGTGTTAGATAACAAGGTCATAATGTAACTCTTCATACTGACTTATGTAAATTATAAATAAGTTTTTATGATAATGATTTATGGGATAAGCTATTCATCTTTCTGACAGAGTTACCTACAAAGAAATAATTCTTCTATCTCTGAGATGAAATATCATGAAAGGAGTGGTTTCCAGATATTTTGATTTTTAAAAGCTTAAAGAATATATGTAATATAAAATTCTAAAGCAGGCAAAATTAATTCTGTTAGCAATAAAGATAGTGGCTACTTTTGGTGAGAAGGACAAGGAAGTGACATAGAAGGGGCTCAAGGGTCTTTCCTGAAGACAGCAAGGTTGGCAACGATACTTCCCTTGACCTGGATGGTGAATAAACAGATGTGTTTACTTTGTGATAATTGACTCGGCAGTGTACCTGTGAATGGCATACTGTTCTGTATATGTACTGTATCCTTATATTTAAAAAGAAGTTTAAAAAATAAATGCAACAGACCTAGGACTTTCTAAATTACTTGTTGACCAAAAAAATGGATTCATTTTTCTTTCAGTGGCTTTGAAATCATTTCATCAGCAAAGAGAGACAGTTTGACTTCTTCTTCTTCTTTTTTGGAGTCATTTATTTCTTTCTCTTGCCTAATTGCTCTGACTAGGACTTTCAGTACAATGCTGAATAGGAGTGGTGAGAGTAGGCATCCTTGGCTTGTTCCAGTACTCAAGAGAAATGCTTCCAGCTTTAATATTACATTGTCCAGGGGGTAAACATTGACCCTAGGAATCTTAATCTTGATACTCTTCAAAGCCATTATCTGTTCTTTCAGATTATCAGAATAGAACATATCTCTATATAAATGACAATATCTGGTCATTCTCAGAAAATAGCAGTAGGCATGAAAATCAAATATTGATCTTGTGTTGCAATGATGTTTCTACTGATGTCAAATAGTTTCTAGTAGAGTTGCCGTCCTAATACACATAAATAGATTTGTACTGTTTGGAAGACACAACTGGGAATGACTTCCTTCAGCAAGGAGTTTCCAACAGGATGCTTTAGGGATGGGGTGCTGGATTCCTTTGTCTTCAGTTACCCAGGTTATTGAGGACAGGGGGGGTCAATAAGTAATGCCCTTCTCCCACCCATAGCAGAAAACAGAGGCGGATTCAGTGAATAGGTAGGGCTTTGGAAGCCAGTCAGAATGGGGGCCTTAAAACAATGTTTTGAATTCTAGCACCCAGCAATTATACGTGGAGATTAAATTTACTCATGTGTTAAATTCACTTGCTCCACCACTGAATTTGGGTGATGTCTATTAAAGGCAAGAACAAAGGCATGCAGGTCCTGGTATCTTTTCCCACTCCCAGACTGAGTAGACTCATGTCAGTGGGTAAGGGCTGCTATTTCCCAAGAAGGCTTTGAACTCTTGTAGTGGATCAAATAATGCCACCTCACTAAAAACTGTCCACATCCAAATTCCTGAAAGCTGTGAAAGTTACTTTATTTAGAAAAAGGGTCTTTGCACATGTAATTAAGTAAAAGATCTTGAAATTAGGTCATCCTGGATTACTTAGGTGGGCCCTAAATTTAATGACAAGTATCCTCATAACAGACAAATGAGGAGAAGGTGATGTGAGATTTGGAGCAGCAGAAATTGGAGTGATGTGGCTGTAAGATTTATTGCCAAGGTAAAATGAGGAAACTGAGGCAAGTATAAGAAAGTGAGAAGCTAATTTATTCAGCTCCCAGGCGAGGTTCTGTCATCCAGGGTGGGGCCAGAGAAGTCATGCCAGGCTTCAGGGCGTGGGGTTTTATTGGGAGGGCAGGCAATTGATTGGCTAGTGGGGAAACAAAGAGAAGGCATTTCTATTGGCTGTTGAGGAGCAGGAAGTACCTGGAGTTAAAGTAGGAAGTATATGAAACTAGCTGCCATTGGTAGGCGGGTGGGACCTTGGGTACGTGGGCCTGCTGGGGGAGTATGGGGCAGGCTGTTGTCAGGCAGGGTATGGTGGGGCTTCTTTAAAAAATTTCTCTGCAGGGTTTTTTAACAGCGGGCTGGAGGTTGGATGCATAATTTAGTGCTGAGTGTGGGCTTGGGTATGGTATGCAGAGGCGGGTGTGGGGAAGCTATATGGGGAAGCCAGATAATGAGCTCGGGTGATGATGCAGTTATCAGGCGCTGAGAGTGATGAATGCGTCCGTTTGACTCCCGGCAAGGCAACAGGCCTTACAGTGGCCACCAGCTGAAGAAGCCAGGGACTTCCAGCAGCCACCAGAAGCTGGAAGAGGCAAGGAAAGATTCTTCCCTAAAGCTTTTAAAGGAGAACAGCCCTACTAACACCTTGCAGTGAGCTCTGGCCTGCAAAACGGTGAAAGGATAAATTGCTGTTATTTGAAGCCACCGGTTTGTAGTAATTTATTTATTTATTTTTATTTTATTATTATTATTATTATTATTGGAGATGGAGTCTCACTCTGTCGCCCAGGCTAGAGTGCAATGGCACATCTTGGCTTACTGCAACCTCCGCCTCCGGGTTGAAGCAATTCTCCTACCTCAGCCTCCCGAGTAGCTACGACTACAGGGGCATGCTGCCACGCCCAGCTAATGTTTTGTATTTTAGTAGAGGCCAGGTTTCACCATGTTGCCCAGGCTGTTCTCTAACTCCTGAGCTCAGGCAATCCTCCTGCCTCAGCCTCCCAAAGTGCTAGGATTACAGGCGTAAGCCACCGTGCCCGCCTGTAGAAATGTATTACAGCAGCCCTAGAAACTAATACAACTAAATATACCTTTAGCAACACTGCTCAACAAGAAGTAGGCAATTTCCTCCTGACTGAAAAATACTGATACTCTTATGGGATCCTTGGGGGTGTTGCTTTTCTGTCCGGAAAACTCTGTGGCCAGTGGCGCCTTTGCATGAATTTTGCTCAGATCCTTGCAGTCTGAGCTCAGCTCCCACTACTGGCCTGGATCCCATGCCTCCAGAGACCGGAGCGGAGCAGTGAGCGAGTGAGCGTGGGTCTGGCCACTGCAGACAGTCAGGCACGCGGGCTGCTACAGCGGAGTGGGCAACTCCAGGGGCTGGCACGGGTGCTGGCTATGCAAGGCTGCGGCTGGACCAAGCGCACCGCAGGCAGGTTCCACAGCTTGCATCACGGAAGGCATTGGTGCCTGGAAGCTTGGAGACTCCAGGAATCCCAGGGCCTCAAAGGGCGAATCACAGCCCTGGCTGGGGGAGCTCCCACGTCTGGGCTCCCCAACCGGCTGCGCTCTTCTCTATTTCTCTTCTCTCCTCTTTGTCGCCCATAAACAGCAAATTCAACCTTCCAGTTTTCAAAGAACGCTGGAGTTGTCCTTGATTATTCTGAATTGTTGACTCCGCCTATAGGAACTGAGGATACATTGATGAACCAAACAGACAAAAAAGATAGATTCTCTCAACCCACTGTCCAACTGCTTCCTAGAATAACAGAGAGCTGTGCCTGCCCCCAGAGTTCAGGCAGAGGGCGGGCCATTGTACTGGAAGCTGATGGTGAGCCTTATCTGATGATGGGGAGTGAAGCAATGTAACTGCTCCCTGGTACTGTAACTGTGGCTTCTATCAGGGTTGTGGCAGCTGGCATGAGACCGCTCCAGGGTCCAAGGCCTGTGAGAGTCCCTGTGGACTTGAATTTTGCCTCTGCAAAAACTCTGGCAACTCTCTATTATCAGTCTAGAGGCCCAGGGCCAGGGATCAGGAATTGGGATGGGGGGGTTCTCCTATTTCCAGGATTTCATAGGTCCTGGTGGAAAGTGAGGATCCCCCAGGGGCTGTCACTCACTCACCCTTTCTGTATGCTGGGGAGCTTCTCCTGGATCCATGCCCATCTTGGGTGGGCAGCTGCCCAGCTTCGCTCTTCCCTGTTCTCTGTGTCCCCTCACTCCCTTGATCCTGATGTGGTTTCTTAGATGAGTTACTTGCAGAGTCGATGCTTACTTGCCACTTGGTTTTTTCTCTGTGAGAGCAGCACGCACTAGCTTCTTTTCATCTACCATCTTGAATTCTTCCCATCTGAAAAGATTTCAACTGCAATCACAATTAAAGAAATGCAAAAACAATACCACATTAAGTTACAATTTCTCACCTATAGAATTCAAAAACATCCAAAAGATTAAACATTTGTTTGGCAGATCTGTGGGAAAATGTGAATTCCTTGTGAACTTCTGGAGAAAATGAAAATGATACAACTTCTATGGAAGAAAATTTGGGGATTCTTTTGGGGGGGAACAACGTCTTTAAAAACTATAAATGCATTTATCCTAGCACTTCTATAAATAGGGATTTGTCTTAGGGTAAACCTGCACGCTTGGGAATTAATATATGAAGTCATTCATTACAGAATTGTTTGTAATGGCAACAACCTGAAAAGCAGCTCATATATCCATTCCATAGGGACTGGTTTCATGACGATGGTTCATGAATACTCTGCACCCCTTAAAGAGAATGAGGAAGTTCTCTATGCACTGACATGGAAGGAAGACAGATCATTGAACAACAAAAATACAAAATAAGCCACAACGTATAAGACCTTTTTGTCTAAAAAAGAAGGACAATATAATTGCATATTTATATTTTCTTCCATTTATATTGAGAGATAATAAAGATATACACATTGGCTAGAATAAAGTGGTTTTCTATAAAAGGTAAGAGTAATTGAGTGGAAGAAGACTAGGGTTAGGTATAGATTTCTCAGTGTATTCATTTTAATTTATGTATTCATTTATATATGTATTCATTTTTATATATGTATTTATTTTATATTTATAATTTTATTGTTTCTTTGTGTTACAGACATTCCAGTTATACTCTTTACTTATTTCAAAATGCACAATAAATTTTCATTGTCTGTAATTACCCTGTTGTGCTATCATATACTAGATCTTACTATGCCTATCTATACTTTTGTACTCATTAACCATCTTTATTCTCTCCCACTACCATTACCCTTCTCAGCCTCTGGTAATCCACAGAGTGGGAGAAAATATTTGCAAATTATTCATCTGACAAGGGATTAATAACCATAATATATAAGGAACTCAACTCAATAGGAAAAAACATATTAATCTACTTAAAAATGTGCAAAAGATCTGAATAGACTTTTTTTTTTTCTTGAGACAGAGTCTCGCTCTGTTGCCAGGCACCATGCTGGAGTGCAGTGGCACAATCTCGGCTCACTGCAACCTCCGCCTCCCGGGTTCAAGCAACTCTCCTGCCTCAGCCTCCCAAGTAGCTGGGACTACAGACACACGCCACCATACCCAGCTAATTTTTTTGTATTTTTAATAGAGACGGGGTTTCACGGTGTTGGCCAGGATGGTCTCGATCTCTTGACGTGGTGATCCACCCACCTTGGCCACCCAAAGTGCTGGGATTACAGGCTTGAGCCACTGCGCCTGGCCTGAATAGACACTTTTTTAAGAGAAGACATACAAATGGCAAACAGGTATATGAAAAGGTGCTCAACATCACCTATCTGTGCCAAAGAGGCCATTTAGGTATTCCATGTTCCAACCCTGAGAGTCATAATGTAATGACTCCCTTAAAGATTTGTTTCCTCTTTTCATGGCTGCTTGCTTCCTGCCATCCAAAGAGCATTTACAAAGTGAAACCCCTTTGTAACTGTAGGACAGGAACAGAAACTTACAATTACTCTTCCGATTCTGGCCAACCCATGCAGAAAAATGTCTGTGAAAGCGGTCAAAGGGAAAAACTTTCCTCAGATGATGTAAAATTTTAAATTGGAAAGGAATAAAATAAAGACGTGAGGTTTGCTTTTTTTTCTTAATCGTGAGTTCCAATCCAACGCATTTTTCTTTTAAGGAAGTACTAAAGATGACCAGGAAAATCCACTTTTGCAAAGCTACTCATTTTTTGATAATTGGGTGTGTTAAGTTTAGCCTAAAGCTTCCTCTTTACATATTTTAAGTTCTGCTTAAAGGTTTCTTCTTCACATATTGTGAACTGTAACCTAACTGGATGTGTAAATAGATTGTAATCTACTCTTGAACCTATCACCAGGTTTCCATCAATCAAAGGCCTCCAACTGTTCAGATTGTGTTCAAATAAGGCAAATGTCAAACTGTAACCAATCCAGCTGTTTCTGTACCTCGCTTCCATTTTGTGTATCTCTCTTTTCTTTTTGTGTCCATAAATCCTCTCTAACCATGTGGCAGCAGTGCTTTGAACCTCTTCTGTTTCTGGGGGGTTGCCTGAACCTCAAATCATTCTTTGCCCAATTAATTTAATTTAATTTAATTTGTTTAAAGTTTTTTTTTAATGTTTATGGGTACATAATAGGTATATATACTTGTAAGGTACATGAAATATTTTGATGCAGTCATGCAATATGCAATAACCACATCAGGATAAATGAGATATCCATCACCTCACTTTTGTCTCATGATCAATGATAGGCCACCCTTGAAAGGTGTTCCAAGACAGGAACTCACTACCACTGTTATGTTGATGTAACCGTGTCAGAAGTTCTTATCTGATGATGGAAAAATCTCATCTCTTCAACACACTGACTACTATCAGCTTCAGAACCCTGTAAACAAGATTCACTCATCTCAAATTAGGTTAGTCACGCCAGAAGACTCACCCTGCCTTACATTAGTTTGGAATAAGGCTGTGGGGATGCTGGTAGAGGAGAGGCATGAATGATGGTTTTTGGTTGTTATTGGGTTCTAAACAAACTTTTATAAATTTTGCATTTAAAATAATTATGTTTGTAACAATGTTTGGATTAATTCATAATAGTATATTATATCCTATTATATTAAATATACTATTGAATCATCTTGTTGACCAAATGCAAGTTAAATGTATAAAATGGTAAATGGTGTAACAATTGTCTTCTAAGCCTGCACTGTAAAGTATTTCAGTGGCCTCATTATTAAGGGACCAAGGTGCACAAAGAAACAAAATTTAGTAATGATAAACAAGAGACATTGCTTATTTTCCACCAGAGTTCTGGCCACATTGAAATAAGGTGTTTGAATGATTTTCCTGGAGAATAAGAATTATTTTGGCCAACACGGTGGCTCATGCCTATAATCTCAGCACTTTAGGAGGCCGAAGTGGGTGATCACTTGAGGCCAGGAGTTTGACACCAGCCTGGCCATCATGGCTGGGCATGGTGGCACATGTCTGTGGTCCCAGCTACTCGGGAGACTGAGGTAGGAGAATCACTTGAACCCAGGAGGCAGAAGCTGGAGTGTTGAGATCACGCCACTGCACTCCACCCTGGGCAACGAAGTGAAAGCTAGACTCTTTCTCAAAAAAAAGAATATATTATTCTTATTTTGAACAAAGGGCTATCACTTAAGTTGGCAAAACCCCAAGCAAGGTTTGTGGCTCTGTAGGGAAAGAATTAGCCTACTCATTTAGAAATTTAGTGGTGTTTGGAAAGCAGAAAGTGACAGTGAGACTGGAAAGGGATTGGCTTTGGGGCTCATTCTGCTTTGCAAATAATAATGAATCTTCTCCAACATGAGGTAACATAAATTAAAAAAAATAATCTGTCCTTACAGTACAAAATTACCTCACAACCCAATCAACATTTCTCCACTCCAAGCATATTTTCTGGGAGTTCTACTTAGAGAGTGAAAGCTACTATGTGTGTGATAATTAATTTTAACAAGACTAGGCAAACTGGGCTGGACTGTGTACAAGCCGCCCTAGACTAAGCATGAATTTGAACTGCACTTTTTATAGTGTTTTTTCCACAGTGACATTATTTAGGTGTTTAAAGTTATCTGAACTACAATTCTTTGTTCTTTTTTTTAAATTTGATTTTTTAAAAAAATTTCTTCCTGAATAAATCGGGAGTTTGTAAAAACTCAAGAACTGTGAGAGATAGTTGGATCTTTGTGTAGCAAAACTAGAAGGGTGTCAGGTATTTGCAATTTATCAAGCGAACCACTTACTTTTCTTTTCTTTTTTGCCCTGTGTTCAGAAAACAAATGTGCACATCTCCTGATTTTTGATACATAGTTTATTAGTGGAAAAAATGCTTGAGAATTAAATCCTAATTTCATTTCCCATTCAGCATCTTCATTCTTTTCTAAAGCGCTATTTGGTAAAAACAAGTGATAGTCCTCAGCTGTGATCAGCAATGTTTGAGCACTATTTCCCTTTTATATCCCACACATGGAATATGGGTGGGCAAACAAGTTATTTCCAAGTAAGAAAATTAACTTTTGAGAGTTACTACTATGATTTGAAAGTAATAACCTTCTCTTTATCCATCTAGTTTGTTGTTCTATACCAAATTATTAATGCATATCTCTGTGTCTATATGTGAAACTTTGCAAAATCTTAAATAGGACAGAATAGACATTCCATAATTTCCCAGGTATGCAGTTTAAGATTGCTATCTCGGCCAGGAGCAGTGGCT
The DNA here is from genome assembly GCF_049354715.1 of Callithrix jacchus. Classification (NCBI taxonomy): domain Eukaryota; kingdom Metazoa; phylum Chordata; class Mammalia; order Primates; family Cebidae; genus Callithrix; species Callithrix jacchus. The sequence continues at coordinate 134,766,920 of NC_133502.1, read as the reverse complement.
CATCCCTGTAATCCCAGCAGTTTGGGAGGCCCAAGTGGCTGGATCACCTTAGGTTGTGAGTTCGAGACCAGCCTGACCAACATGAAGAAACCCCATCTTTCCTAAAAATACAAAAATTAGCCAAGCATGATGATGGGTGCCTATAATCCTACTGGAGAGGCTGAGGTAGGAGAATCACTTGAACCTAGGAGGCAGAAGTTGTGGGTGAGCTAAGATAGCACCATTGCACTCCAGCCTGGGCAACAAGAAGGAAACTCCATCTCAAAAAAATAGATGACTAGCTCTACATATTTGAGATGAAAAACAACAACATGACAATCCATTCCTTATGTTTTGTAAACAGACTTACTACCTGTGACTCGGTTTTGTTCTCACGGGATACTAATTAATCCTTCATGAGGACTTGTCAAATTCCATGACTTCTATAAAGGCAAAACTTTATATTCTTTTGTATTCAAATTTCAAACGGTGCTAAATGGCATGGGTGCGACTGCAGTTTAAAAATATGTGTTTCAATATCTTATCCTTTTTGCTTGGTAGCATATGAAATACCTGCTCTTTCTAGATATCTTGATGATGAAGTGGCCTGTTGTTTTGTCACCCGAAAATGCAGTAATGTTCAAATTAAGCTTTTTTTGATTAACATCATTTGATTGTATGCCATATTTAGAGCTTAGTGAAATTTTGCAATATCAAATGTACACACTGATATAAAAAATTTATTAATTTATTCTTGTTTCTAATGGTAACTTTCTTAAATTACATCCAACATTTATTAACGACCTAACATAGGCAATTACTGCGCTTAGAGGCAAAGGGCAGACAAAAGTGAATCAGACAAGTTCCTTGCCCTCAGTAAGCTTTCAGTCTAGTGATAACAAAGACTTTTACACACTTTATGTTGATAAAAAAAAAAAAGCTCTTACCTGGTTGCTAGCATATGAAGGTGTTAGTTACAGATCTGCCCCAAACTAAAGGTGTTACCTTGAGCAAGTCTCTTTCCGTTTCCTTTTCAGTCTCTTCATCTATAAACTAGGGGTTGGGAATAGATTTGTTAACAAGCACAAATTGAGCATCTACCATGTGGTAATAGTAGCTAAACTTACTTAGCAATTACCATTAGGCAGGTGTCAAGATAAATCCTTTATGATAACCTAATTTAATCCTCAAGGCAATTCTATTTTCAAGAGGAGGAAATTGAGGCCCAGAGATGTTAAATAACTCACCCAAAGATGCAAAGTGGTTGAGCCAGAATTTAAGACTAGGTTGGTTTGACCCCAAAGCTCATGCCATTAAACCCTATTATGTCACTGCAACCAACTCTCGTAGCTTCTAATTATTAGTTCTATTAACATTATGTGACCATTATTTGCTTCAAAAATGTAAAATATAAATACAAAGAATTAGGTTTTGTATTACTAGTAGAGGTTAAAGATACACAATGGGGTTGGGCGCGGTGGCTCCCGCCTGTAATCCTAGCACTTTGGGAGGCCCAGGAGGGTGGATTGCCTGAGCTCGGGAGTTAGAGAACAGCCTGGGCAACACAATGAAACCCCGTCTCTACTAAAATACAAAAAATTAGCCAGGCATGGCAGTGTGCACCTGTAATCCCAGCTACTCGGGAGGCTGAGACAGGAGAATTGGTTGAACCTGGGAGGCAGAGGTTGTAGTGAGCCAAGATTGCACCACTGCACTCCAGCCTGAGCAACAGAGTAAGACTCCATCTCAAAAAAAAAAAAAAACAAAAAACGGTGCACAATGGAATTATTCCAACTGGGAAAATCCAGGGAGATTTCGCGGAGGAGGCAGCATATGGCTACAGTTAATAAGGTTTGCTCACACAAAACGGAGAGGTGAGGACCTTTCAGGTGGAGAGAATTACATGAGAGATTACAGAGCAGTAAACAGTCATGCATCTGCAAATTCAAAGGGAAAGGACAGTATAAGAGAAGTTTGCAAGTCAAGTGGAACCAGATTGTGGAGGAACTATAGAGTCATGCAAAGGACCTTGGCATACAGAAAATGGGAAGCCACTGAAAGCTGAAGAACATGAGAGTGAAATGATTAGTAGCTTTTTGCTTTAGGGCTTCTTTTGTGTTTTGGTCGCTGGTTTTTTTTTTTTTTGGTTTTTTTAATTTACAACCAATGAGAATATTTAATAAGGTTTCCAAATACATGATGAACCTATGAAACTAGCCTGGCTCAGGGATAATAATTTTGAGTAGTTACAGTGAAGTTTCAGTCAGCTCCGTGGCATTTGCTAATCATCTGATATTAGCTAAAAATAAAGGGGTTAACAAACTGTAAGCCTACAGTCCTGGATCTTATATAGCATGTGACAAAGTTGAGAAGCAGTTTTCCATATCATACATGAAATAACTAAAGAAACTACTTACAAAGGACTATACCAGTAAGTACAATAAAGTACAACCACACATGCAAAATAATGCTGACAGCTGCAAGTAGAGGGGTAAAGCTAAGCCAGTTTCTCAGGAAGCCATTCTGAAGTGGATTTGAGAAGTATGTCCAGAAGGGGAGTCATTGCTGTGACGCTGAGGCTCATCTGCAACTGGTCCCCCATTACTAAGGCATATGGTAGGTAAGCACCAAAACCATCATTGTGTATGGTTTTCTCCATCTAAATTCCATCAAATTATGACAAACCTATCAAGGTACTACTTCAAATTCTCCCTTCCTCTATAAGCTAGCGATCTTGACTAAAATTTAAGAAGATCATGCTCATCTTCCTACTTCTTGTTCTCTTTCTTCTGTGTTTTATGAGACTGCAATGAACTAGGAACTTCTACTTCCCAGAACTCTGTATTCCAGGCCTTAGATCACTCAAAACTGTTGCATATAAAGTGCAGAGAATCAACAAAGAAGGAATAGAAGTTGATGCCTAGTCAAAGATGTGATTCCCCTTGTTGAAAAGCTTTTTAGCTTATTATTTATAGAATCCTAAGTCCCAGGGAAAGCCAACAGGAAATATATATTGGATTCTAATGATATTCTCTCTCTCTCTTTTTTTTTTTTTTTTTTTTTTTTGAGACAGAGTTTCACTCTGTTGCCCAGGCTGGAGTGCAGTGGCGCGATCTTGTCTCACTGCAACATCCGCCTCCCAGGTTCAAAGGATTCTCCTGCCTCAGCCTCCTGAGTAGCTGAGATTACAGGCATGCACCACTATGCCCAGCTAATTTTTTGTATTTTTAATAGAGACAGGGTTTCACCATGGTGATCAGGCTGGTCTCAAACTCCTGACATCAAATGATCTGCCTACCTTGGCCTCCCAAAGTGCTGGGATTACAGGTGTGAGCCACTGCACCCTGACATTCTTTTGCAAGGGCATTGCCTACATTGTGTATTATTACAACTACGAGTGTTGTCTCCAGACACAGAACCCCTAGAGTTTTCTAAACCACTTATATCACACTGGCAGCCAGAAGTAACATTATAGTTTCAAGAATCAAAATTTCACCTGGAATTACCTCAGGTAGGTGTAGGTTCATTCACATTCCAACCAAAAGATAATGTACCATAAAGTGCATGCTGCTAAGTCTGCAATGATTAAGGCAACCACATAAAATCTCATTATTTAAAAGAAATTAAATGCTCTGTGGTTTATGTAGCAGTATTCCTCACCCATGTCCTACATCAGATCATTCACATGCCAGTCACAGTTAAATCTAATTTGCTGTAATCTGGATAAATCCGAGCTAATCAACAAGCTCTCAGCTGCAGCGCCGAATGAGCAGCACATACTGCATTTTTGAAATACACTGATAGGGAGAATGAAGAAAAGGCTTCCTGACAACAACTGGCATTTGTGACATAGCAGGAAGGTTATCTGGATTCTAAAAATTATTGGAATCGTACATAGGTACATAGCTTAAAAGGCTAATAAGTCATTTGTTATCCCTGCATAGTTACTAAAATTGAGATGAGAACCACTTTTTGAATGTACCGTTCGAAATCCTTAGCTTGTTTGATCATACATGAGCCTCACAATGATCCTGGGAGAAATTATTCTGCATGCCATTTTGTAGCGGAAGAAACTGAAGCACGGAGAAATACACTACTGCCCAAAATGTCATAACTAATAAAAAAAAGAGAGAATACTTACACAGCTCTGATTTCAGAGTCCACTCTCTTACCCATATGCTTTTCTGCCTCCATTAGTTGTAGAGTCTTTTTGTATGACTGTGTTAATTATATGTGAATAGTTAAAAATTTTTTACATAAGGCCTTACGGATGTCATTCTGGTTGAAGATGGAGGACTATGGTTCTTGTTTAAAGATGCACTTCTGTAGAAAAACCTATGCTACAGTTATTTGAGGGGTTGATAAACCAGTTCACGGAGTTTGAAAGGGATAGGGGTTAAAGCCCTCCCACGCCATCTTTCAGGCTGCTAATATAAATCACATTACTAGATACTGAATATCATTTCTCTTTGGTTCCCAGAAGACTGGATATATGCTATTTGTCCTCCTCTTTTACCTTTTCAGGCAAGGAAGTATTTTGGACCACTGTATTATATTATAATTATTGTTTCCCTCCTGATTTTTTTGTTCCAATCCAATTAAAAACATACAAGCTACTGTGCTGCTACACTATGACTAATGCCTTCAGATTAGACGGGGGAGTATTCACATTCACTGGCTAGAAAGCATCATACATACAGAGCCACTTTCACCATGCATTTTATTTCTCATGATCATGTAGAATTTAGGCTTTGGTGTTGATTATTTCTCTCTTAGGAAACAGTTGTTTTAAGGTTGATATTGAAAAAAAAACCAGAAACTTATTAGAGAAAAGAAAAATTATTTGTCTCTAGGCCAAATTTTGAAATAGGAAAACCAGCTTTTGGAGTTGTATTCCCCTCCCAGGCACTTAATTCAAGTCCCAATGCTACTCTAAACTGGGACTAATGTTAGTATTAACAACCATAGGAGGAATCTGAGATGGGTTGTCAGCACCTTGGTACCCACTTGTTGTCCTCAGGACTCAATGAGCTCTGGAATTGCATGAAACTCTCCTAATTTATCAAATTATGTAGCCTTGAGTAAATAATTCAATCTCTCAGAAGTCTAGTTATCTCCCCAGTAAAACAGGGATGACAATATCTACATCCTAGAGCTATCAGGAGGATTAAGTGTAATTCTTTTTATATTGTGTGTATTTTAAATGGGCAACATGGTGTTTTGATATACACTTATATAGTGGTTAGTATAGTCAAGGAAATTAACATCTCCATCATTTCATAGCTACTTTTCATGTGTGTGATAAGATTATCTGAAATCCATTCTCTTGCCCAATTTCCAGTATACAATATTGAAATGGTTTGATCCGTGTCCCCACCCAAATCTCAAGTTCAATTGTAATCCCCCACATTGGAGATGGGGCCTGGTTGGAGGTGACTGGACCATGCGGGTGGCTTCTAATGGTTCAGCACCATCCCCTCTTGGTACTGTGCAGTGATGAAGTTCTCGTGAGATGTGGTTGTTTAAAAATGTGAAACATCTCCCCCCTTTCCCTCTCTCTCTTCCTCCTACTCCCACTATGTGAAGTGCTGGCTCCCTCTTTGCCTTTTGCCGTAAGTTCCCTGAGGCATCCCCAGATGCTGATGCTGCCATGCTTCTTATACAGCCTGCAGAACCATGAGTCAATTAAACATCCTTTCTTTACAAATTACCCAGTCTTAGAGCATTAAGAGGCAAAATGGTGAAGTATGACCTCTGGGGGCATTCAACTGGAAAAGGGGAAAAAAACCTCAGGTGAGCATGTATACACCTCCAGTAAACACACTGCACATGCTCACGTCCCAAGTGCAAGCAGGGCACCATGCATGCAGGCAGCTCACCCTAAGGGAAGGACCAAGGGAAAGCGGCACAAGATGCTGGAAGTAGGCCAGCATATAAAATCCTAGGTGCAAGGTCAAACAGGGCACTTGACCTCCAAGGTGCCCACTTGGGCCTCTTCCAAATGTACTTTCCTTTCATTCCTGTTCTAAAACCTTTTAACAAACGTTTACTCCTCCTCTGAAACTTGTCTCAGTCTCCTTTTCTGCCTTATGCCCCTTAGTCAAATTCTTTCTTCTGAGGAGGCAAGAATTGAGCTTGCTGCAGACCCACGTGGATTCGCAGCTGGTAACCCAGATAACTTCCACCAGTTAGAGTACAGTTCAGGCTGCTGCTTCACAGGGTGCAGGCATAAGCCTTGGTGGCTTCCATAAGCTGTGAACCTTTTGGGTGCACATAATGCAAGAGTTGAGGCTTGAGAACCTCTGCCTAGATTTCAGAGGATGTATGAAACAGCCTGGATGTCCAGACAGAAGCCTGCCACAGGGGTGGAACCCTCATGGAAAACATCTACTAGAAAAGGAAGGAGAATAAATGTGGGGTTGGAGACCCCACAGAGAGTCCCTTGGGGCACTGCCTTGCAGAGTTATGAGAAGACAGTCACCATCCTCCAGACCCCAGAATGATAGATCCAAATTGCATCCTTAGCCTAGAGGAGCTGCAGGCACTCAATGCTAGCACAAGAGAGCAGCTGTGGGAGCTGAACCCCGGAAAGCCGCAGGGGTGGTGCTCCCCAAAGTTTTGGAAGACCACTCTTTGCATCAGTGTTCCCTGGGTGTGTGTCAAAGGAGATTATTTCAGAGCTTTAGGATTTAATGACTGCTCAGCTGGCTTTCAGACTGGCATGGTGCCCTATAGCCTCTTTCTTTTGGCTGATTTCTCCCTTTCGGAATAGCAGTATTTGCCCAATGGCTATACCCCCACTATATCTTGGAAACAATTAACTTGCTTTTGATTTTACAGGCTCCATAGGCAGAAGGAACTATCTTCATCTCAGATGAGAATTGGGACTTTGGATTTTGAATTCATGCTGGATCAAGTTAAGACTTTGGGGAACTATTGGGAAGGCATGAGAGCATTTTGCAACGTGACAAGGACATTAGATTTGAGGGGAGCCGGGGTGGAGTTATATGGCTTTAGTCTTTGTTCCCACCCAAATCACATAATTGTAATTCCCAATATTAGACGTCGAGCCTGGTGGGAGGTGATTGGAACACGGGGGTGGTTTCTAATGGCTTAGCACCATCCCCTCTTGGTACTACATAGTGAGTTCTTACAAGATCTGGTTGTTTAAAAGTATGTAGTATCTCCTCCATTTCTCTCTTCTGCCTGCTCCTGCCATGTGAAGTTGGGTCTCCCTTTGCCTTCCATCATGATTGTAAGTTCCCTGAGGTCTACCCAGAAGCTGATGCAGCCATGCTTCTTGTACAGCCTGCAGAGCCGTGAGCCAATTAAACCTCTTTCCTTTATAAATTACCAAGTTTCAGGTATTTCTTTATAGCAGTGTAAGAATGAACTAATACAATTATTAACACTAGTCCTCATTTTGTACATTAAATGTCTAGCCATATTAGACGTAACTGCAACTTTGTACCCTACCCCACAACTTTCTTGAATTCCCCCAATCAAGGGTCTACTCTGTTTCTATGAATTTAATTTTTTTTCTCATTCTATGTATAAGTGAAGTAAAACTCAGTGTAAAAATTCGGTAAATGCTAACTACTTGTTACAAGCTGTCAGCCAAAATAAAAATACAGAGACGAATCTCTAAATTAAATGATTTATTTGGGAAGAAAGAATTAAAATTAGGAAGTACATGTAGATCAGATCGTCTTTGGTATATCCACACAACAAAGAAAAGGTGGGAGGTTTTATTTAAAAAGAGAAATGTTACATCCTGCTCTTTGAGAAAACTCATTGCACTAGTAATGTTCTAGGAAGCTAGTAAGTTTCTATTGGTGAGCGACAGTAGTAGACAGAGTTGCAGCAGGTCATTCAGCAATTAGTAGATACAACTGTTCTCAGGTCACAACTGGCGGTTTCAGCAGCTGGCCTTGGAGAGAATAACATTGCAGGAGCAATGTCACTTGTTCTGAGTGCTTTTCTACCTCCTACCCCCAGTTTTAGTTGGGTATAGAAAGAATGACCCAATTTGTACGATCAGCTTTCACAAAGCATAGAACAGTAGGAAAAGGGTCTGTTTCTGCAAAAGATGTAGACGTTGAGTATCAGTTTGTGTATTTATTCCTCCCTTTCTTCCTCGGTGAATGATTAAAACGTTCTGTATGATTTTTAGTGATGAGAAAGGCTAAATGCTACTCATTTCTAATAAGTATAATCTACACACTTGCAGACCAAAAGACACAAGGTTTAAAAAACCTTTGTTTTTTACACACCAAAGAGTGGTATAAATGCTACTCATCTGTAGTGAGTAAGTGGAATCTACACACCTGCAGACCAAAAGACGCAAGGTTTCAAAACTTTGTTTTTCACACATCAAGCAGAATGGTAAAGCACATTTTTCAAAGGCTTAAAAAAAAAAAAAAAAAAACTCATCCACATATTACAACTAGCAAAAATTACACTCCCCAGTATGAAAATCATGCTTGAGAGAATTCTTGTATGTAAAGGAAAAACTGCGGTGGGCGGGGGGGGCGGATTCCCGCCCGCAGGGCCCGAACGGTCCCCTACCAGGGTTTGCAGTGGAGTTTTGAACGTACTTAACAGTGTCTAACAAAATTTCATCCACCAAATATTTGTTGAGCGCCCACAACTGCCAAGCGTAAACAAAACCATTCGAAACCACGAAATCGGCTTCACTTTCTCTGGACCCAGGAGGCTCTCCGATTAAGGTTCGCACAAGCCATTGCGCCCACGCTACTCCAGGGCGCGTCTTAAGGTAAAAGAACCCGACAAGTTGCCCCGCCCCCTTTTGCGAGCCTCCTGCATCAACGTCATCGCATAAGGAAAACAGTCAGACGTAACCTACGGTGTCCCGCTAGGAAAGAGAGGTGCGTCAAACAGCGACAAGTTCCGCCCACGTTAAAGACGACGCTTGGTGCGTCAGCCGTCCCTGCTGCCTAGTTTCTTCAGTCGGAGGGCGGGGTCTAGCTAAAGCAGCTGTGGGTTTAGGAGGTGTGTTTCTGTTTTTCCCACCTTCTTTCCCCTCTACTTGCTCTCACAGTACTCACTGAGGGTGAACAAGAAAAGATCTGATAAAGATTAACCGTTAGAAAATAAGGAGGGAAACAGCCGTAGCGTGAAGCGGGCTCCGGAGCTCTGGGGACGCGCGCGAGGGGCTGGGCGTGGGGCGTGGCCAGGGCGGGGCCGGGATGGGGGGCGGGGCTGCGGTTGTGGTGCTTGCGCCCGCGGCAGCCTAGGCGCAGGCGGTGGCAAGTGGGTGAGTGAGGAGGCGGCGTCCTGGCGGGTGGCTGTTTGGGGTCTGGCTGCGGGAAGTGGCGCGGGTAGCCACGGGGGCTCTCCTGAGAGCTCCACGCGTTTTTACTTTCCTCCTAAATTCTCTGACCAAAGCCGGGTTTCAGGCTTTCCTCGCTAGCGACCGGTGGAATTGCAGGCATCTGGGCCCCGGGCTTCCCGGCCGCGGCGGCGCAGGGATAAGGGATGGGATCTGGCCTCTTCCTCGCTTTCCCGCGCGCAGTGCCGGAACTGTCTCCTTCCCCGGGATCCTGCGGGGACCCGCCTGGAGCGCTGCCGCTGCGGGCTCGAAAGAAAGGAGCCTCGGGCACTGAAAGGCCTCGCCAGGGGGGAGGCCACAGGGCGAGCGGCGGGCGGCGCGCGGCTCCTGCGGACGAAGTCGGGGTTCGCTAGGAACCCGAGACGGTCCCTGCGGGCGAGGAGATCTTGCAGGGTGCAATGGGGGTGTGGCCACGGCTGCAGAATTTCAGCCCAAGCTTCTAAGGAGTGCTGATGACTTGCATGTGAGGACAGCAGTGCTAGTCAGTGTACTCTGATTCTGTGGGAGATGACCTGGTTGCTTCACAGCTCGGAGATTACACAGACTTGCTTAAAGGAAGTGACCATTGCGACTTGGGCATCACTTGACTGATGGTAATCAGTTGCAGACAGAAGTGCACAGATTGCATTTCTGTGTCCTCACTGGGCCTGTCTGGCCACGATGAACTCCACGAGGCTTTGTATTCCGAAACAGGAGGGAGGTCCCTTTCAGCTGCAAGCGAGTTTGTTAGGCTCTGGTAGAGTACTAGCCTGGTTGTGGCAGTTGGTAAATTGCTATTCAGACCGTTCCCATGCACCACCAGTTGTTTACAGCAAGGGTACACTGTCTGGCATTCCTTCTACTTTGTACAAAGGATCAAAAAAGGATACTGTTAGATATGATTTTGCTCAGACTTTCGGATACTTTTTACATAATCTGTGAATATCACAGAAGCAAGACTATCATATAGGGGATATTAATAACGTGGAGTCAGAATACTTGAAATGTAGTTGACACAGGCACTATTTTCACCACCTCTGCCAAACCCTGTCTCTTTAGGAAAACGCTGAATCAGTTGGAAACTGCCTCACACTGACAGTACATCTGAAACAAAAACGAGAAAAATTACTGACCACATTCCAATTGTTCACTAAGCCAGCATTTATCTGCTCCAGGAAACAATTACAAGCAACATATGAAGTTGTTTATTCTGTTTGGCTATGTTGGCACTCCACAATTTGGTTTCAGAGAAAGAAGTTAAAGTAAACCAAAGATGACTTCCGTTTTTCAAGTCTGCCTTTGGATTCTATTCTGCGTTAATTAGGTGGTTCCCAGGAGGACTAGATTTAGCCTATTGGCTGAGAAACTTGAATCTGTGAGAAATGGCAAGATAATGATATCTTTCTGAGTCTTTCCTGATGTTGAAGATTTAGAGAGTGTTGTGAACTTTTAGTGCTATAAGCAGTTCACTGTCCCTACAGTGGTCCTGGGCGGCTCCTGGTGGGGAAAGTGGACCAGTATAGGATCCTGCTTCACTTTGGGGTGGGAGAAAATACACAGCATGGCTACAAGTATTGAGAGCCAGGCTGGAGAAAGTGCCTTACACCTATAATGCCAGAGCTTTGTTAGGTGGAGGCAAGAGGATCACTTGAAGCCAGGAGTTCAAGCCCAACCTGGGCAACATAGACCATGTCTGTGCAAAAAATTAAAAATAAAAACTTAGCCGGGCATGGTCGTGTACAGCTGTAGTCTTAGTTATGTGGGAGGCTGAGGCAGGAGGAGCATTTGAGCCTGGGAGTTTGAAGTTCCAGGGAGCTATGATCCTGCCTGGAAGACAAAATGAGACCTTGTCTCTAAAAAACAAGAAGGGAGGACCTTATGATGGTAGAATTTTGACTTAGAATAGCAGTGGACCAACCAACTTTTTATATACCCATCAGGAAAGAGATGGCTGATTTTTAACAATTGTTTAAAGAAAAAGCAAAACCTCAAACTTAGCACTGTACTAACAGTTTTAACAGATGCTAATTACTCTAGTTATGTCTGGATATATGGGATTATTTTCAGAAAGTGTATTAGGAAACCTCTCATGAACCCTGTGTTTTGTTTGCAGAAGTGGCAAGACACCTTCTCACTCAATTTGAATCTTGGCTTCCCTCAAAACACTCTGTAGCTAATGTTTGGTAACTCTGGAGTAGCCAGCACTACATGTACATAAGAGAGGTACATAAACAACTATTGGTTTTGAGCTGATTTTATTCAGCTACATTTGTATGTATGATTGGTGATTTTTCTCACCAAAGACGATGACCTCAAGTGTTAGTAAAATAATTTTACAGCTCTCCTAGTTTTATTTCTGAGGCTATTTCTTTTGATAGTATTTAAAGCTAAATAATTCAATATGATCCTTGTCCTTCATTTTCTTTTCTTTATTTTTATTTATTTTTTTTGAGTCAGAGTCTCGCGCTGTCGCCCAGGCTAGAGTGCAGTGGTGCTGTCGGCTCACTGCAACCTTTGCCACCCAGGTTCAAGCAATTCTCCGGCCTCAGCCTCCTAAGTAGCTAGGATTACAGGCACCTTCCACCACACACGGCTAATTTTTTGTAATTTTAGTGGAGACAGGGTTTCCCAATGTTGGTTAGGCTGGTGTTGAACTCCTGAACTCAGTGATCCACCCGCTAACTAGCAGTCTATAACAGTTCAATTTTTACAACATGGTAAAAAGTTTCCCTATAATTCAATCAGATTTTGCTCCAGGGCTCAGTTCTGTTTTCGGAAATACTTTTATTTTCAGTTTGATGATGAAATATTAGAGTTGTAATATTGCCTTTATGATTATTCACCTTTTTATTCTAAAAGAATGAAAGAAAAATATGTTTACAACATACTTTTATGGTTGTATGTTAATTCATTACGTTGGTCTCCAGTTTGCTGTTAGTGATGACAGCAGTAGTGTCATTACCGTTTTGATTCAGATTACATTCCTGTATTTGATCATTGTAAACTGCTTAAATTTTATTACAAACCGTGGATATTTTAAACAAGCTATGCAGCTTATATCCAGTGTGTTGTCTCTTATGACTATTAAATTGGTATACCTAAAAGTATTACCTAAATGAATTTCTGAAATTAAAAATACACATGTTAAAACTGTCTTTGTGTTCAACCATTTCTGCACATACTTACAGTTAACTGTTTTGCCAGGCTCTGTATGCCTACTTATAATATGATAAAAGCACTCATCTAATGCTCTATAAATAGAAGTCACTGCTTTTAATCAGACTCTGAACTCTCTTGACAAGATGTGGATAAAATTATTTAAGTAAAATTGTTTACTTTGTCATACATTTACAGATCAAATATTAGCTCCCAAAGCAATTACATGGCAAAGATAAGTATATCATAGTTTGCCAATTAGCTGCTTTCTATTGTTATTATGAGAAATAGATGTCACAGTTTTAGACCTGTTAAATGAAATTATAACTTTTTTTTACTTTCAGCCTTGGATAACAAGTCTTCAATTTTGTACAGTCACACATTCTTTAGGAATGCATCATTAGGCTGTTTTGTCATTATGCAAACATCTATTTTGTCATTATGCAAACATCATAGAATGTACTTAACACAAACCTAGATATTATAGCCTTTGCGTACTTAGGCTATATGGTATGCTTCTTGGCTACAAACCTGTACAGCTGTTACTGTACTGAATACTGTAGACAGTTGTAACACAGTGGTAAGTATTTATCTAAATATATCCAAACATAGGAAAGGTACAGTAAAAATATGGGGTAAAAGATAATGGTGTGCCTGTAGAGGCCACTTACCATGAATAGAGCTTGGAGGACTAGAAGTTGCTCTGGGTAAGTCAGTGAGTGAGTGGTGAGTGAATATGAAAGCCTTGGACATTACTGTACACCACTGTAGACTTTATAAACACAGTACACTTAAGCTACCCCAAATTTATCTTAACAGTTTTTCTTTTTTTCAATAAAAACTAACATGAGTTTACTATAACTTTATAAACTAATTTTTTAACTTTTAAAATGACAACTTGAAACAACCACATTGTACAGCTGTACAAAAATATTTTTTCTTTATATCCTTATTCTGGAAAGCTTTTCTCTGTTTTTATTTTTTTTACTTGTTAGTCATTTTTGTTAAAAACTAAGGCACACACACTTTCATCTAGGCGTAGACAGGATTAGGATTATCAGTATCACTCCCTTCCACCTCACTGCCTTCCACTTCCACATCTTGTCCCACCGAAAGGTTTTTAGAGGCAAAAACACACCTCCTATGATAACAGTGCTTTCTGTTGAATAACTCCTGAAGGACCTGCCTGAAGCTGTTTTATAGTTAACAAAAAAAAAAAAAAAGTAGAAGGAGTACACTCTAGAATAACAAAGGTATAGTGAATACATAAACCAGCAACATGGTATCAAGTGTTATATACTGTAGTATGTGCTATACTTTCAATGACTCGCAAAATTATACTAAGACCTTATGATGGTTACAGTGTCACTAAGGCAATAGCATATTTTCAGGTCCATTGTAATCTAATGGAACCACCATCACATATGCAGTCTACCGGTGACTGAAACATTGCATGGCATATAACTGTATTTGCAAGAATGATTCATTTTACATTAGTATCACATAGGATGTATCTTTTTAAAGTGATATGTTTGTGTGGATTAAGATGTACAAGTTGAGCATGGGACCAAGAGCCCTAGGTTCTGTCTTGGATGTGAGTTTTTACGCTCTTCTCATCATATTGGTTTTCTCATTAAATTGAAAGGCGTAAACAGGCCCTATTTAACCCTTTGCTTCTCTACATGTTCTAAATAACTAAAGCTTTTTAATTTCAGCATTTAGTGTAGAACTCTCTTTGCAGTGATAAAGTGCTGTACTGGTTTCTTGACTAGCATATTAAATGTATTTATCTTTGTCTTGATATTTCAATGTCATTTTAAACACCAGGATCTGGCTTTAGTATTCTCATACCCAGAGAGTTCACTGAGGATAACAGGACTGTTTGCTCATTTTTTGTTATGGTTCCAGACTTGTGGTATTGCAATCTTTTTTTTTAGCCTTTTAGCAGCTTTAAAGTATGTCTGTTGTTAGGTGTTGTATTACTTTTCTAGGATTACTGTAACAAAGCACTACAAACTGAGTGGCTTTAAACAACAACAATTTGTTCTCTCATAATTCTAGAAGCTAGAAGTCCGAAATCAAAGTGTTGACAGGGGCATGATCCTCAAAAGACTTGAAGGAAGACTCTCTTCTTGCCTCTTCCTGCCTTCTGGTGGTTACCAGCAATCCTCACCATTCCTTTCTTGCCTGGTAGTTGCAGCAATCCAGAATCAGCCTTTTTCTTCACATGGCTGTCTACTCTTTGTGTCTGTGTCTCCATATAAACACAGCAGTTACTGGATTAGGGCCCACTCTAATCCATTGTGACCCCATTTTAACATGATTACACATATTTCTAAGTAAGATCACATTCACATACACCAAGGGTTAGGAACTGAGCATATCTTTTTTGGGGACACAATTCAACAGACAAGTGTAAGTCTGTAGCTGAGCCTTTCCCTTCCTGTTTTTCTCCTTTTTAGCTGCTGTGGGTTAGGGGCCAAATATCCAATCATACTAGAATTGCATATGGACTGGATATTTGGGAATAGTGAGGGTCTGTTCTATGAACTTCAGTATGTAACAATATAACATTTAATATCAGTGTGAAGAAGCCCTTTTTTGGTTGTTATTTCTTTGAATTTCCAAGTGTATGCCCTGAATATAAGTAACAAGTTCCCATGTCTCAAAATATGATCATATCAACAAACATTTAATGTGCACCTGCTGTGCTAGTTGAATGTCTTTATCCTGATAGGACACAACAGGCCTCTGAGTCTCTAACTCAGAAGAGGACAAGCCATGTATATCTAAATCATTTGGGGGTTTGATGGCTATCTTTAAATTGCCCAACCTAATCATTGGTTTTATATGTCATTGCTTAGATATCTGTGGAGCATTTGGATAATGTGACAGTTGGAATGCAGTGATGTCGACTCTTTGCCCACCACCGTCTCCAGCTGTTGCCAAGACAGAGATTGCTTTAAGTGGTGAATCACCTTTGTTAGCAGCTACTTTTGCTTACTGGGACAATATTCTTGGTCCTAGAGTAAGGCACATTTGGGCTCCAAAGACAGAACAGGTACTCCTCAGTGATGGAGAAATAACTTTTCTTGCCAACCACACTCTAAATGGAGAAATCCTTCGAAATGCAGAGAGTGGTGCTATAGATGTAAAGTTTTTTGTCTTGTCTGAAAAGGGAGTGATTATTGTTTCATTAATCTTTGATGGAAACTGGAATGGGGATCGCAGCACATATGGACTCTCAATTATACTTCCACAGACAGAACTTAGTTTCTACCTCCCACTTCACAGAGTGTGTGTTGATAGATTAACACATATAATCCGGAAAGGAAGAATATGGATGCATAAGGTAAGTGATTTTTCAGCTTATTAATCATGTTAACCTATCTGTTGAAAACTTATTTTCTGATACATATAAATCTTATTTTTTTGATTATATGCAATGAGCATAAAACAAAGATGTTATTTATTTTGCATTTACCCTATTAGATACAGATAGATCTGGTCTGATGTCTGTCATCTTTGTATTAACTGTGGAAGGTAGGAGATGGTAGCTCCACATTACAGATGAAAAACTAAAGCTCAGACAAATAAACTTTTAATCCTGGATTCTTCTTAGGAGCCTTTGACTTTAATACCTTTTGTTTTCCTTTCATTGCACAATCCTGTGTTTCACTTACTACTATCTCTAAGTATAACAGTTCAGAATCATAGTTTCATAAGCTATTGATCATGTAGCCTTTGGTCCCTTTAACCTCTTTGCCAAGTTCCCAAGTTCATAAAATGAGAAAGTTGGACAGAATGGTTCCCAAGAGATTTCCTTTTGATTTTACAGAAATTATTTTCCTCTAAATCCTGTAGTTGAATATATAGTGATATTTACATTTCAGTATAGTTTTGGTATATCTAAAGAACATCTTGAATTCTCCTTCCTGTGTTCCAGTTTGGTAATAACCTGAAAGTCCATTAAGCGTTACCAATTTTAAAAGGCTTTTACCCAATAGTAAGGAAAAAGAATATCTTTTAAAAGAATAATTTTTTACTATGTTTGCAGGCTTACTTCCTTTTTTCTCACATTATGAAACTCTTTAAAATCAGGAGAATCTTTTAAACAACATCATAATGTTTAATTTGAAAAGTGCAAGTCATTCTTTTCCTTTTTGAAATCATGCAGATGTTACATGGACTTTTCTGTGAAGTGAACTGCTTTTTCACTGCAGAATAAAGGGTGTTTTGATTTTATTTTGTATTTTTATGAGAACATGCATTTGTTGGGTTAATTTTCTGCCTCTGCCCTCATTTTTTCCCTAAAGTAGAAAAGTATTTTTCTTGTGAACTCAATTACTACACAAGAACATGTCTATTGAAAAATAAGCAAGTACCAAAATGTTGTGAATTGTTTTTTTAAATAAATTTTCTCTTACTCAGGAAAGACAAGAAAGTGTCCAGAAGATTATCTTAGAAGGCACGGAGAGAATGGAAGATCAGGTAAAGTACAGATTGCATAATGTCAAATATCATTATTCTCTTGGCCTGTATCTGTATAAGGTTAATGGCTACATTTGTGAAGGCCTGGGGGACGTACCTAGTAAGCCTTAATGGTGCTTTTATGGAGCTGTGCAGAATAAACTGGAGGAAGATTTCCATATCTTAGACCTGAAGAATTAAATCAGTAAACAAAGGAAAATAGTAATTACATCTACAAATTAATATTTGCTCCCCTTTTTTTTTCTGTTTGTACAAGAGTAAATTTTGGATAACTTGTTCATAGTAAGAATTTAAAAAATTGTCTGTGATATGTTCTTTAAGGTACTACTTCTCAGACTTTTTTATAGAAGTAGCTATAACAGAGAGAGAACATATTTACCCCTAAGGTATCTGTCTGGGGCATAGGCCCAGGTCCACACAGTATTTCTTTTAAGTCTTATGTTGTATCATTAAAACTCATGCAATTTACATTTTATTCCATGATGGAACTATGTTAATATTAAAAACTTGTCAATGATATTTCTTACTCTCTCCTCTAGGAAAAGGTGCCATGTTTATCCCTTGGCTTTGAATGCCCCTGAGGAACAGACACTAGAGTTTGAGAGGCATGGTTATAAGGGTGTGGCTTCCCCTGCAGAAATTAGGTGCAGACCATTTCAGTGTAAAGCAGAGAAATTCTCCTGAAGGGGAATCTCCAGTGAAGAATGGGTTCTTCACTTTTACACTTCCATTTCTTCTTCTGGGTGACCCTCACTGCTCCTTGTAAAACTCCAGTATTTTAAACATGGCTGTTTTGCCTTTCTCTGGTTCTTAGCATGACTGAGACAGAAGATACTTAAAAAAGTAATTTTTAAAAAAAACTTGTGAAAATACAGGGACATAATATAGAACCCTGTACAATGATATCCTTTACCAAATTGTTGTGTTTGTACTTTTGTAGATAGCTTTCCAGTCCAGAGACAGTAATTCTGTGCGAAAGTCTGATTTAAAAAAAAAGATTTCCCTTTACCCAAAGAATCCCAGTCTTTATTTGCTGGTCAGTAATCAGGGTCCCCAGGAATGCGGTAACTTTCAGCACCCTGTAACCCACTAGTTATGGAGTAGTTAAGTAGACTTATCTCAAGATGAGGAAATTTAGAACCAAGCAAAATTCTGCTTTTACTGGGATTTTGTCTTTTCAAACCAGAAACCTTAAGTTGACCACTTCTGATGAATTTTGGTCTCTCTTTTAAGTGCTTTTCTTGAAAATGTTATCCTACTGCTGAGAAGTTCAAGTTTGAGATGTACAAGGAGGAACAGAAACTTGAGGGATTTTCTTTTAGAGCTTCTTTTGTATTTAGCCCTCTAGGATTGGTTTTTTTTTTTTTTTTTTTTTTTTTTTTTTTTTTTTTTTTTTGGTGTTGTTGAGCTTCAGTGAAGATCTCCATTAACTTATAATGATAATAAATGTCTGAGATACTGAGAATGAAATACTATGTGTGCCTAAATCTAAGAGGAAATATTTTCCCAAAATTATTCTTTCTGAAAAGAAGGCCTTGCCTTTTGATTGAGTCCTTGCAAATCTTACAACGACTTTATTTTGAACAATACTGTTTGGGGATGATGCTTTAGTCTGAAACAACTTCAGTTGTAGCTGTCATTTGATAAAATTGCTTCACAGGGCAGGAAATTTAACATGGATCCAGTCATTCTTGCTAGATTGAATGTGTTCTTGTAATTCTAAACAGGCATATAATTATTATTTTAAAAACTAAAAACAATAGTTGTGTAAGGTACTAAAGGATGTTTTTTTAAAAAAATAAAACTTTTTCAGTGTTACATAGATGGACATATGGCTTAGGATAAAACTTACAGAGGTGGCGTTACATTTAAATTCTCAAGCAAGTTAATAATAATAAAGGGCTCTGAAAAACTGGTTAAAGTTTCTCAAAAAATGGCCCTGGGTCTGACAGAGATTCTAACTTAAAGATGCATATGAAGACTTTGAATAAGATCATTTCATAAAATAAATGAGGAAAAACAACTAGTAATGTATGATTAAAAAATATGTTTAGCTAAAAATTCACAGACATTTGACAATTTCATTTATATCTCAAAAAGTTTACTTACCCAAGTTGGTCACAAAACTGGTGAGATTGGTGATGGTAGTGAATTAATGAGGGACAACCCATATTTGAAACGCTTTACATTTGCAACGTGTTAATTTTCAGTTTGATTCTATAAACTACACATTTCAAAATTACAATTTCAAGATGTAATAAGTAGTAGTATTATCTTGAAATAGCTCTAAAGGGAACTTTTCTGTTTTATTGATTCTTAAAGTATATGTGCTGAATTTGATTTGCATTTGGGTGTTGATTCAAGTTTTCCTACTGAATTATTTGGTAAGGATTTCAAAGTCTTTTTGTGCTTAGTTTTCTTCATTTTTAAATATGAAATATATTGATGATTTTTAACAAGATTTTTTGTATATCTCAAATAAATTTTAAAGGAGATCTTTTCTAAAAGTGGCATGGTGACTTAATTATTGCATATAACAGTAAACCATAAACCAATGATTCCATGCTCACTAAAGAATAAAAGTGAGCTTTCCGGCCAGAGGCAGTGGCTCACGCCTTTAATCCCAGCACTTTAGGAGGCTGAGGCGGGTGGATCACCTGAGGTCAGGAGTTCAACATCAGGCTGGCCAACATGGCAAAACCCCGTCTCTACTAAAAATACAAAAATTTCCCAGGCATGGTGACAGGCCCCTGTAGTCCCAACTTTTTAGGAGGCTGAGACAGGAGAATTACTCGAACCCAGGAGGTAGAAGTTGCAGTGAGCTGAGATCACACCATTGCACTCTAGCCTAGGCAACAAAAGCAAAATTCCATGTCAAAAAATAAATAAAAGTGAGCTTTAGATTGTGTATAAATCCTTTAGACAAGTAGTAGACTTGTTTTATATAGTGTTTGAACAAATTACCAAGTATTTTTATCAAAGAATGTTATTGTTTGATTTTTATTTTTTATTGCCCAGCTTATCTCACATTATGTGATTTACTTCAATTCATGTTACTTTCTCGTGCAGGGCCAGAGTATTATTCCAATGCTTACTGGAGAAGTGATTCCTGTAATGGAACTGCTTTCATCTATGAAATCACACAGTGTTCCTGAAGAAATAGATGTAAGTTTTTATATTTTTTAATGAGAGCAATGATGCCCTCTATCAGTTTTGGGAAGGTTATATTATTATTGTGTGTATTATTAATATTTCAATTTTAATACTAAGCATTTTGTCATACATTACTATTCACATGCTGTATTAGCCACTTTTAACAAATAAGCACACACAAAATCCTGGATTTTATGGCAAAATCCTGGATTTTTTTTCTCACTAAAGCTAAAAGAACCCTTTGATCAATGATGACAAAGTTAAATTTATTTCATTTATTCACTACTTTTGTAATTCCCAGAAGTGGGAGGATCCCAGCTCTTATAAAGCAGTACTATTTAATGGCAGTACCTTTTGAAACCAAACAGTGTGCAGAAGTAGTAGCCATTAAGGGAAGTCTACTTGTAGTCACAAATTTTGTTTCCTTAATCATTTGTTGAGGATATTTTGAATTACACACTATGAGTATTGAGAGATATCTTTAAGAAACTATTCTTGTTGTTTCCTCATTTGGTCATTTAGGTTAGTCTCCTGATTCTGACAGCTCAGAAGAAGAAGTTGTTCATGTAATTGTTTAACCTGCTTGACCAGCTTTCACATTTGTTCTGAAAGTTTATGGTGGTATACAGAGATTGTTTTATGGGGAGTCTTGAGTCTCAGAAATGAAGGCAGTGTGTTATATTGAATCTAGACTTCAGAAAACCTGTATATTAAAAGTGTTGTTTCAACACTATGTTATAGCCAGACTAATTTTTTTTATTTTTTGGCGCATTTTAGATAGCTGATACGGTACTCAATGATGATGATATTGGTGATAGCTGTCATGAAGGCTTTCTTCTCAAGTAAGAAGTTTTCTTTTCATAAAAGCTTGATGAAGCAGATATAAATTTTATGTTCACCTATGACTAGATTTGGAAGGAAGAAAATAACAGCCTGTCTACTCAGATTATTCTAGGGAAAACATTGTATATTTGAACTGTTGCTTAAATTTGTGTTATTTTTTACTCATTATATCCCTGTAATATATTTGATGTTTATCGATTTGCTATTTAAAGAAACTGAGTTCCATAGTTCCCAGACAAGAAATCATGGCCCCTTGCTTGATTCTGGTTTCTTGTTTTAGTTCTCACTGAAGCCAAAAGAACCCTTTCAAATTAAGTTGTACTGTAAATGAACTTGAGTTATTTAGGCCTAGAAGAAAAATTATTCGTATTGGTACTGATCTTTTTCCATCCAGCAGTGGAGTTTAGTACTTAAGAGTTTGTGCTCCTAAACAGACTGCTTGGGTTAATACTGTGTATCCCTTGTCAAGGTACCTGAATTCTCTATGCATCCATTTCCTCATCTGTAAAATCACAATAATAATAGTAATAGTACCTAATGTATAGCATTGTTGTAAGCATTGAGTAAGATAAATAATATAAATCCCTTAGTACAGTGCCAGGAACATAAAAACACTTAATAGCTAATAGCTAATGTTTTCTATTTACATTTCTTCTAAGGAAAATGATAACAGAAATAGCCAATTATTTGTTGTGTGCCTACATGTTAGTTCCTGTACTAAGTGCTCTACATGTGTTATCTCATTTTCTTCTTTAGTGTTTCTTTACAATTGCAGATTATCATAAAATTTTACTTTTAAAAAAAGAGAAGTAGGCTGGGTGCAGTGGCTCATGCCTGTAATCCCAGCAGTTTGGGAGGCCGAGGCAGGTGGATCACGAGGTCAGGAGTTCAAAACTAGCCTGGCCAAGATGGTGAAACCCCCTCCATCTCTACTAAAAATACGAAAATTAGCCAGGCGTAGTGGTGGGTGCCTGTAATCCCAGCTACTCCAGAGGCTAAGGGCAAGAATTGCTTGCACCTAGGAGGCAGATGTTGCAGTAAGCCAAGATCGTGCCACTGCACTCTAACCTGGGTGACAGAGCGAGACTCTGTCTCAAAAAAAAAAGGAGAGAGAAGTAAAAGGATAAAGTATTCACTTTTATGTCCACAGTCTTTTCCTTCAGGCTCATGATGGAGTATCAGAATGTGTTTAACCTAAGAACCTTAATGGCTTGAATCAGAAGCACTTTAGTCCTGTGTCTGTTCAGTGTCAGCCTTTCATACATCATTTTAAATCTCATTTGACTTTAAGTAAATCACTTCATCTCTCTACATGTCAATTTCTTCAGCTATAAGATTACGGTATTTCAATAAATAAATGCATTAATTAAATGATATTTTACTAATTGGGTTGTTTTAAGACTCAATAAGAAAATTACTGTGAAAGGTGTCTAGAAAATGTAGGTCCTATACAAATAAAAGATAACATTATGCTTATAGCTTCAGCGTTTATCATGTAAAGCTATTCTGAGTTACTTTTTTTGCTTTTAGTTTGTTAAATTGTTTTACCAGCCATGTTTTTAATCTGTTTTCTTTAACTTACAGTGCCATCAGCTCACACTTGCAAACCTGTGGCTGTTCCGTTGTAGTAGGTAGCAGTGCAGAGAAAGTAAATAAGGTAGTTTATTTTATAATCTAGCAAATGATTTGACTGTTTAATACTGATGATATGTCATGGATTGTCATTTAAATGGTAGTTTGTAATTAAAATGGTCTAATAGTATAAGGAGACAGTGTAATCCCCTCACATTGCTGAGACACCTTGTGGCAGCAGTGAGTTTGAAATAAACTGTTTGAATAGGAATTATTTATCAGTTTATTTTGATAACTTGTAAATACCAGTGTCGTCGTGTATAAATGATTTTGAGAATATATTAAAATCAGATATTTTAAAAAATATTTCTTCTCTATTTCCCAGTGTTATCTTTAACAAATCTGAAGATAGTCATGTACTTTTGGTCCTAGTTCCAGAGAAATATTATGTTTATTCATCTTGATTTCATTGTCTTGGTTTTCCTTCTAAATCCATCCCTTTTAGGGAGCTATTGGGATTAAGTGGTCAGTGATGATTATACTTTATTCAGTAATGTTTCTTACCCATTCCTTCAGTGCTACTTAAGTGAATAAAGGATTCATGAACAGTTACACTTCCAAGCATTAGCTAGTAAACTAAATGATTTTGCACTTTTCTTCACTGACCATTAGTTAGAAAGAGTTCAGAGATAAGTATGTATATCCTTCAATTTCAGCAAACCAGCTTTTTTTAAAAAAGCTTTACATAGGAAATATGTTGGAAATGATTATTTACTTTACAAAGGTATTCATAATTTATTTTTTCTGTAATAAGCTACTTTATGTATTTACATGAACCTTAACTTATCAAAATTATATTTCTCATATAACCATTTGTGAGAGCTTAGTATACTTCTGTCATTATATTGCATCTAGGGACTAGTGATCTTACTATTTCTGTTACCTCAAACAGGTGGCTTTCCATCTGTGACGTCCAAAGCCTTAGGTTCCACAGAGAGACTGCTGAGCCGCTTTATGAAGAAGAAAGTCTCCATAGTTGGGGTTGGGTTTTTTAAACATTTTTCCCATCCTCCATCCTCTTGAGGCAAAGATAAAAGGGATAAAAGGCATCCCTTTTATCTTTTTTTAATTTGAGAAAGAAGTTGCCACTGCTCTAGGTTGATAACCACTGCTTCAACATAATAATTCTGGATATAATTTGAATTTCAAGATAGTTACATTCCTTTTTATTTTTCCTAATGGAGCTGTAGGTCAAATATTATTAGAATCAGATTTCTAAACTCCAACTAATGACTTGCTTATTTTAAATTAAGTTCAATAATTAATTCTCTTTTTATTGGAGGATCTGGACATTCTTTGATATTTCTTATAACAAATTTCACATGTAGACCCACTAAACAGAAGCCATAAACTTTCCATGGTCAAATAAATCTGAGAAAGTCTGCGTATTATATAATTCACCTGAAAAGTCACAATATGTACCCAAATGTTAAAGGTTATGAGATGCCATACAGTAAATTTACCAAGCATTTTCTATATTTATCCATAGAATCCCCATTTTAAGCAACAACTGTTACATCCCATGGATTCCTGGTGACTAAGGAATACTTAATTCTTAGGATATGTTTTATTGATAATAACAATTAAAATTTCTGTTCAGATTTGTTTCATAAGCAAATCAATGGTCTTTTTACTTCATATTTTAATGCTAAAATATTTTCTTTTGTAGATAGTCAGAACATTATGCCTTTTTCTGACTCCAGCAGAGAGAAAATGCTCCAGGTTATGTGAAGCAGAATCGTCATTTAAATATGAGTCAGGGCTCTTTGTACAAGGCCTACTAAAGGTATAGTTTTTACTTATCACAAGTGAAACCAATTTTCTAAAATCATTTCTGAGACTCTTTATAGACAGATCTTAAATATTATTATTTCATGTATCTCATATTGATATACCAAAGGACTGACTTCCTTTACACAGTTCGGAGCATAGACTCTATGTCATGGATTTACAGTTAGTATGAGTAAAACAACATAAAATATCCTTGTTTTCCTGGTGGGAAACTTCCACGTGAGAAACTACCTGTACCTACATGTCTAGTCTCAGGATTTTTTTAAAACACGTGTATGAATCAGGTTGCACATCTAAAATAAGATCATTTCTTTTTTACTAAACACATTTGAATTGTTTTAAAAAAAATTAAAACACCAGAAGCATAGAGGATTTAAGCAATTCCTATGTATGTGTACTAAAATGTATATATTTCTATATATAACATGTATTAGAAAAAAACTTGTGTTTTTCTTTCATTTGAGTCTACTTTTCAAGGAGCAAAATAGAAATGTAAATTAGCAATTATTTATAATACTTAAGGGGAAGAAAGTTGTTCTCCTTGTTGAATCCATTATTGTCATTTCAATTATTGTCCAAGACATGAAGAAATAGCTTTCCTAATGGTTACGTGATTGTCTCATAATGACTACTTTTCTTGAGATGTAGTCACGGCAAAATGAAAGAAGAAAGTTTAAAAATTGTTAGAAAGAAAAATTATGTTAGGATTTTACATTTTCAATAATGTGCTGCCATGAGTTCAGAATGATAGTATTTAAATACAGAAACTAGTTAAAGGAAACATTTCCTATTTGAATTATATAGATCTTTAAATTAGAACTTCTGTTAAAGACATAATAAAGTGCTTAATACTTTTGTTTCCTCAGCACCCTCTCATTTAATTGTATAATTTTAGCTCTGAAAGGGGCCTATACCAGATGCATAGAGGAAATTTCAAAAGTATGATTTAATGAAAAAATATTTAATAGTTCTCTATGCAAATACAAAGTATATAGTTTTCCAGAATATACCTTTGACATTATACAAAGATGATTATCACAACATTGTAAGAGTGAAAAATGGAAATAGCCTCTGTCTTCTGTGCATAGCATATAACACAGTACTTCATATACAGTAGGTTATTATTACATGGTAACTGCATACATCAACAGATTAGGAAAGAAGTAAATTTGTTATTTATAAAAAATACATATTCATTGAGATTTTTTAAATGTATAGAGTAACTAAGAAATTAAAAGACACTTGTAATTTCACAATCCAGTGAATAACCACTATTAATATTTGGCATATCTCTTTCTAGTCTTTTTTTCCCTTTTGCATGTATTTTCTTTAAGACTCCCAACCCCACTGGATTATCTCTGCATGTTCTAATCTGTTTTTTTTTCACAGCAGATTCTAAGCCTTCATGAATATCAACACGAACTACAACAACTTCATTTTTAGCTGCTAAATAATAAACCCATTTTTATTTATTTAACCACTTCTTTTGGATGCTTCGGTTGTTCTGATGTTTTGCTATTAAAATCAGTGCTATAGTGAACACTCCTGTCACTAAAACTTTGCACACACTCATGAGTAATATCTTAGGATAAAGTTTTAGAGATGGATTTGCTAAATCAAAGCCCATTTTTTAAAACTAAAAAACATTTATATCGTTTGGCATATAAGACAGTAAATTTTCCTTTTATTTTGACAGGATTCAACTGGAAGCTTTGTGCTGCCTTTCCGGCAAGTTATGTATGCTCCATATCCCACCACACACATAGATGTGGATGTCAATACTGTGAAGCAGATGCCACCCTGTCATGAACATATTTATAATCAGCGTAGATACATGAGATCCGAGCTGACAGCCTTCTGGAGAGCCACTTCAGAAGAAGACATGGCTCAGGATACGATCATCTACACTGACGAAAGCTTTACTCCTGATTTGTATGTAATGCTCTGCCTGCTGGTACTATAGTCAAGCAATATGAAACTGTGTCTTTTATTTTTTTTTTTTTGAGATGAAGTCTTGCTCTGTCTCCCAGGCTGGAGGGCAGTGGCGCAGTCTTGGCTTACTACAACCTCCGCCTCCTGGGTTCAAGCAATTCTCCTGCCTCAGCCTCCCAACTAGCTGGGACTACAGCCAGGTTCCACCACGCCCAACTAATTTTTGTATTTTTAGCAGAGACAGGATTTCACCATGTTGGCCAGGCTGGTCTCGAACTCCTGACCTCAAGTGATCCACCCACCTCAGCCTCCCAGAGTGCTGGAAATACAGGCGTGAGCCACTATGCCTGGCCAAAACTGTGTCTTTTAGGAATAAAAACAAAACAGAAGTTGCACTTAAAAGGAAAGAAATATTACTAGCAGAATTATGCTTAAAGAAACATTTAATCAAGCATTTTTTCCTTAAATGTTTTCCCCATACATTTGTGTTTACCCTAAAATAGGTATGATGAGCCCTTAAAGTAAATATTTAAATATTTGTTTAATAAATATATATTGAGCACAGTACTAGGTACTGAGCTTAATAGTGGCCAAGCAGACAGCCCCAGCCCCTGCATTGTGTATAGTCTGTTGTGTAACGGTGACTGCATGGACTTATTAACAAAACCAAAGAAGTAATCATTTTTTTCTTGACATGTGAATATAAAATACAGAAAAACTGTTAAAATATATTAATAGAGCATTCTTTTACCTTTTATATTGTTATTCACTTCTTATTTTAAAAAAAGTCTGATCAGTAAATTCAAAAGGAAAAGTAATGATAATTAAATGTTGAACATGGACCCAACTTAAAAAAAAGTGGTGATGATAAATCTATTATCATAAAACACTAAGTAAACACTTAAATGATATTCTGAAATTAGGAAAAGAATTGTACTATACTTTTGTGGTTCTCTTTTATCAGCTGAAAAAAGGCATAGTAGCTTATGCCTATAAGAGTAGAGCTTTGGGAGTCCATGATACACAGATCACTAGAGGCCAGGAGTTCCAGACCAGCCTGGGCAACATAGTGAAACCCCATCTATACAAAAAATAAAAAAGAATTAGTTGAATGTGTTTCTGTGTGCCTGTAATCCTAGCTATTCAGAAAGCTGAAGCAGGAGAATCTCTTGAGAGCAGTAGTTTGAGGTTACAGGGAGTTTTATGATTGTGTCAGTATTCTCCAGCCTGGGGGACAATGAGACTATCTTAATAATGCTTAGCACATAGAAGATACTCAGTAAATTTTAACTGTAATAAACCAGGTCAAAGTATATAAGGCAATAGAAAAATAACAAGTTTTAGATTTTATATTTACAACTTTAATCCATCTTGAGTTGATTTTCATATATAGTATAAGGAAGGGGTCCAGTTTCACTCTAATTCATTTGGCTAACAATTATCCCAGCACCATTTATTGAATACAGAGTCCTTTCCCCATTGCTTGTTTTTGTCAGCTTTGTCAAAGATCAAATGTTGTGTGTGGCTTTATTTCTCAGCTCTCTATTCTGTTCCATTGATCTATGTGTCTGTTTTTGTACCAGTACCCAGGTTACTATAGCCTTGTAGTATAAAGTCAGCTAATGGGATGCCTCCAGCTTTGTTCTTTTTGCTTAGAATTGCTTTGGCTATTCGGGATTCTTTTGGGTTCCATATGAATTTTAAAGTAGTTTTTTCTGGTTTTGTGAAAGATGGCATTGGTAGTTTGAGAGGAATAGCATTGATCTGAAGATTGCTTTGGGCATTATGGCCATTTTAACAATATTGATTCTTCCTATCTATGAGCATGGAATATTTTTCAATGTGTATACCTGTGTATAAAGAAAAACTATTATCAATCCTGCTCAATCTGGTCCAAAAAATTGAGGAGGAGGAAGTCCTCCCTAATGAGGCCAGCATCATTCTGGTAACAAAACCTGGCAGAGATACAACAGAAAAATAAAACTTCAGGCCAATATCCTTGATGAATGTAGATGCAAAAATCCTCAACAAAATACCAGCAAAACAAATCCAGCAGCATATCAAAAAGCTAATCTACTTTGATCAAGTAGGCTTTATCCCCGGGATGCAAGGTTGGTTCAATATACACAAATCAGTAAGTGTGATTCATAATATAACAGAGCTAAAAATAAAATAGGTGCAGAAAAGGCTTTCAATAAAATTTAACATCCTTTCATGTTACAAACCTTCTATAGTAAAGTGCAGTGGCTCACACCTATAATCCCAACGCTGTAGGAGGCCAAGACGGGCAGATCTCTTAGCCCAGGGGTTCATGACCAGCCTAGGCAGCATGGTGAAACCCCATCTCTACAAAAAAAAAAAAAAAAATCAGCCTGGCATGGTGGCATGCATCTATAGTCCCAGCTACTCAGGAGGTTGAGATGGGAGGATTTCTTGAACCCAGGAGGCAGAGGTTATAGCCAACTGAGGTCATGCCACTGCACTCCAGCCTGTGCAACAGAGTTGAGACCCTGTCTCAAAAAGAAAAAAACAAAAACAGTCCTAAACAAACTAGGCATTGAAGGAGCATGCCTCAAAAATTAAGAACCATCTATGACAAACCCACAGTCAGTATCTTACTGAATAGACAAAAGCTAGAAATATTCTCCTTGAGAACCGAAACAAGACAAGAATGCCCCCTCTCACCACTCCTATTCAACATAGTTCTGGAAGCCCTAGCCAGAGCAATCAGGGAAGAGAAAGAAAGAAAAGACATTCCAATAGAAAGAGAAGAAGTCAAACAATTTCTGATTGTACGCAATATAATTCTGTACCTAGGAAATTGCATAGTCTGCCCAGAAGCCCCTAGATTGGATAAAAATTTCAGCTAAGTTTCAGCATTTTCGATACTCCAACAGCATCCAAGATGAGAGTGAAATTAATAGCACAGTTCTATTCACAATAGCCACAAAAAGAGTAAAATACCTGGGAATCCAGCTAAGCAGGGAGGTAAAAGATCTCTGCAATGAGAATTACAAAACACTGCTGAAAGAAATCAGAGATGACACAAACAAATTGAAATGTTCTTTTTTAACACTTTGCTTTATCTAATTCACTTGTGACTAAGATATCCATACAGTGAAACCGGTTTAATAAGACCACTGGACTTAAATAAAAGCCTTATTCTCTTTCCAAAGCCCAAGAAGGGGTACTATCAGTGCCAGTCATTAATGATGAAATGCTAATATCTTTTATTTATTTTTTATTGTACTTTAGGTTCTGGGGTACATGTGCATATCATGCAGGATTGTTGCATAGGTACACACATGGCAATGTGGTTTGCTGCCTCCATCCCCCCGTCACCTATATCTGGCATGAAATGCTATTATTTTTCCCCTTTACAGTTTCTTTCTTCTGTAGTATGGTACACTCATTTCTTAAGATTAGAAAACTTGAACTACCTTCCTGTTTGTCTCTGCACACACCCATTCTCTTTTTGCCATTCTGGTCAGTTACAGGACAATCCCTACCACTTTCAGTTAAAAACTCCTTCCCTTATCAAATGTTCTCTTACCCGTCTGGCCTGAGTAGAACCTAGGGAAGATAAAAGAGAAAAGATGAAAGGGAGGTTGGGCCTGAAAAGGGAATAACTAATCTTGTTTGTGTGTTTCTTTTAGCACCTACTGTAACCTAGGTGCTGTATTAGGCACACATTATCTTAAGTGGTCATTATATCTCTACTTCTCACTCTGGCCATTGCCAAGGTAGATAGTACTTGCTTGGATAGCTGGATGTTACTTGTAGATGGTTTCCTCCCACTGAGGGAGACCCAGTAGATAATCATCTGAGTGTGTGCTCTAATCCCACTCAAATTCGTCTCACATTTTTTGGTTTGTTTTGGTTTTTGGTGGTGGTGGTTGTGTGCTTATTTTTGTTACTGGCTTTTGTTTTGTTTTGTTTTTGAGATGGCAAGAATTGGTGGTTATATTTGTTAATTGCCTAAGGGTCTCTAATTTTTTTAAAAAGATGATAGTACTAAAATAGATTGATAGACACATACATACCGTTATTGGAGACTGTTCATATTCTTCAGAGAAAAAAAATTACGTATTAGCCTGGCAAACACCAATAAAATGTAGATACATCCTTGAGTTAAAATTAATGCATATTTTATATCTTCAAATACATACATCTATATTCTTACAGATATTTTTATATGTAATATCAGTTTGTAAGAACTTAAAATTTTGGCTCAAGTGAAGGATTGTGGAAAATAGCATTATATAGCCATTTCAACATTGGAACTTTTTTCTTCATTTTCTTCAGGAATATTTTTCAAGATGTCTTACACAGAGACACTCTAGTGAAAGCCTTCCTGGATCAGGTAAATGTTGAACTTGAGATTGTCAGAATGAATGATATGACATGTTTTCTTGTTTAATATATTCTACAATGCCTGTTCCATATATATATTCCCCTGGATCATGCCCCAGAGTTCTGCTCAGCAACTGCAGTTAAGTTAGTTACACTATAATTCTCACAAGAGACTGTGAGAGGATGTTAGGTGCATCTTTGTATTGGATGCCTCTTGTCCTAGATTTATGCTTTCGGAATTCAGACCTATGTTTACAATATAATAAATAGTGCTGTCTTTTAAAGATGTAATGATAGGACGTAAACTTGACCACAGCTACTGTTTTTTGAAACATAGGATTCATGGTTTACATGTATCAGTGAAATCTGAGTTAGCTTTTACAGATATAATATATACCTATATATCCTACAATGCTTGTACTATATATATAGTACAAGTATATATATGCATGTGTGTGTATGTATATATATGACAGGTATATAGATATATATATATATATATTATGAGCATTGTAGGATATATATATATATGTTTATATGTTTAAAAAACTTATATGTAAGTTATAGACTTATAACCCTGTATGTCATATATAGAGTATATGTTATATATGATATGTAAAATATATACTTAGACATATAGAGCATAATATATATTTTAATTTTTTTTATATATAAAACATTATAGAATTAAGTCCTAATCTTTTTTATTAGGTGCTTATCTTTTTGTAGTGTCTGGTCTTTCTAAAGTGTCTAAGTGATTTTTCCTTTTGACTTATTAATGGAGAAGAGTCTGTATATTAACAATTCAGGATGCAGCATTCCATACTTCAGGCAACAAATATTTTAATTCAAGCATTAACCTATAACTCAATTAGGTTTTTTTTTTTTTTTAGAAAGGGGGGTTTATTTGCTGGAACTGAGTCAAAAATATTTTTGAAGCATAGTGTACTTATTTAAATGATAGTATCTTTATTGTTTCATTCTTCTAAAAAATATCTACTTAATTATACAGTAAAAGGAATTGTATAATATATGGAATTTATTTCTTAATATTACAGTTTTGTTGTAATAACATTCTGGAGATCAGGCCAGGAAACCGATCATAGATAAAGCTTTGAGATAATGAGATCCTTATGTTAACTAGAAATTTTGGATATAGATCTATGTGGTCTGTGACATACTGTAAAGTTCAAGGAAAATCTGTAGGCTGGAATTTCATGCTTCTCTAGCTGAAATAAAATCCCTCCCACCCTCCACCTCATCACATGCACACATTCTGCTCCTACTCACCCACCCCAACCCCTGCAAAATACAGATGTAGGAATGTCTCAAAACCGTAGTCTCACCTTCTGGAAGCTTCAATTTTATTTGAAGACATGGGCAGAAAAAAGTAATGTAAAATAACTTACATATGAGTTTTAATAGCAAAATAAGTAATGGGTATATTCTGAAGTAGAATGCAAAATTTGAGTGCATTTTTAAAGATAAATTAGAAAACTTCAAAAAACTGTCAGCTTGTTCCTAGACCCAGTACTTCTATACCACACTCCTGTTAGGGGACATCAGTGGAAATAGTTAAGGAGATGTTTAGTGTGTATTGTCTGCCAAGCACGCTCAACACTGGCATAGAAACATTGCTGTACAAGTAGAATGTGAGCAAATTATATGTTGAAATGGCTCCTTTCCCTGCAGGTCTTTCAGCTGAAACCTGGCTTATCTCTTAGGAGTACTTTCCTTGCACAGTTTCTACTTGTCCTCCACAGAAAAGCCTTGACATTAATAAAATACATAGAAGATGATACGTGAGTAAAACTCCTACACAGAAGAAAAACCTTTGTACATTGCTTTATGTTCTGTTTCCTTTGTACATTTTCTATATCATAATTTTTGCTTTTTTTTTCTTTTTTCATTATTTTTAGGCAGAAGGGAAAAAAACCCTTTAAATCTCTTCGGAACCTGAAGATAGACCTTGATTTAACAGCAGAGGGCGACCTTAACATAATAATGGCTCTGGCTGAGAAAATTAAACCAGGCCTACACTCTTTTATCTTTGGAAGACCTTTCTACACTAGTGTACAAGAACGAGATGTTCTAATGACTTTTTAAATATGTAACTTGATAAGTATATTCCATCACAGTCATGATCGCTGCTAAAGTAGCTCAGTGGTGTGGGGAAACATCCCCCTGGGTCATACTCCAGAGTTCTGCTCAGCAATTGCAGTTAAGTTAGTTACACTACAGTTTTCACAAGAGTCTGTGAGGGGATGTTAGGTGCATCATTACATTGGATGTCTCTTTTCCTAGACTTATGCTTTTGGAATACAGACCTATGTTTACAATATAATAAATATTATTGCTATCTTTTAAAGATATAATAATAGGTTATAAACTTGACCACAACTACTGTTTTTTTGAAATATATGATTCATGGTTTACATGTATCAAGGTGAAATCTGAGTTAGCTTTTACAGATATAATATTAGTTGACTTCCTACTCTTTTATGTTTTTTTGGTGTGTGGAATTACTGTAATACTTCTGCAATCAACTGAAAACTAGAGCCTTTAAATGATTTCAGTTCCACAGAAAGAAAGTGAGTTTGAACATAGGATAAGATTTAGAAAGAAAATTGATCAAGCAGATGTTTAATTGGAATCAATTATTAGGTCCTACTTTGTGGATTTAGTCCTTGGGATTCAATCTGTAGAAATGTCTAATACTTGGGTATAGTCCCTGCTCATGGTGAACCACAGTTAGGTTTTTTGTTTGTTTGTTTTATTGTTGTTGCTATTGTTGATGTTCTGTATAGTTGAGCTTTGTTCAAGGAAATTGTATTTTATGTTTTAGTAGTTGTTGCCCACTTTTAAAATTAATTTTCATTATGTTTGAGCCAAATTGAAATGTGCACCTCCTGTGCCTTTTTTTCCTTGGAAAATCTAATTACTTGGAACAAGTTCAGATTTCACTGGTCAGTCATTTCCATCTTGTTTTCTTCTTGCAGAGTCTTACCATGTGTCTGCTTTGGCATCATTTGTAACTCGATTATAAAATGCATTAGGGAATATACTAACCAATAAGATCTTTTTTCAGGAACAGAAAATCGTTTCTTGAGTACTTCCTTCTTACATTTCTGCCCTTGTTTTTGCAGTTGTTGCCATTTGCCTGCAACAGGCTATAAGGAATAGCAGGAGAAATTTTACTGAAATGCTATTTTTCTAGGTGCTACTTTGGCAGAGCTAAGTGGTCTGTTTATTTTGTTTACTTAATGTGTTTAGACCATTTTGCTGGCTATAAAACAACTGATATATAATTCTAACACAATAATGACATTGTAGTATACACAAACACAAATATTTTATTTAAAACTGTGGAAATAACATAAAAGGGAAAATACATTTATAAGAAAGGGATAAAGGTAAAGAGCACTTTTTCCCCCCTCCCACCAAATTTAATAAAAAGACATGTTCTAATCTGAAAGGTCATAATAGCCTTCCCATCATGAATCAGAAAGATGTGGACATCTTGATTTTTTTGACAAACACTGAACTAGATGACTGTTGTACTGTAGCTCAGTCATTTAAAGAATATATAAATACTATCTTATAGTGTCCCATACTCAGTGTTTTTTACATAATAGATTCTTATTTAAGTGCTAACTGGTTATTTTCTTTGGCTGGTTTATTGTACTGTTATATAGAATGTAAGTTGTACAGTGAAATAAGTTATTAAAGCATGTGTAAACATTGTTATATATCTTTTCTCCTAGATGGAGAATTTTAAATAAAATATATTTGAAATTTTGTCTCTTTCAGTTGTTTGTTCAAAACGTATACTACTATGATATTTGAAGACTGATCAGCTTCTGTTCAGCTGACAGTCTTGCTGGATCGAAACTTTTTTTTTTAATTAATTTTGTCTTTTCAAAGAAAAAATATTTAAAGATCCTTTATAATGTTGTAGTCTTAATGTTTAAAAAAAAACTTTGTGCTCTACTCTCTGGATTTCAGTTTGATTTTTCAAATTATAAATATTTCAAATGTGAAATACTATTTTGACAAGTTATATTTAAACATTCCTATTATTATATCAGTATAAGCTAAACTGAAGTTATTTGTTCAGGATATCTAATAGTATCCAAAGTAAAAGTCCAAGGAATCTAAACACTTTTATGTGCAAATCTAGGAATAGGTTTGACATTTGTACTCCAAGAAAAAATTTTACTTGAAAATAGAAGAGTTGAGTTGAGAGGTTTCTTTGAAAAAAGACTGATCATATCACTATGATTCTCAAAGACAAAACCAAAACTTCATATAATACTATAAAGTAAATAAAAGATAGTTATCTCTATAGCATGTTTCTGTAATGCTGCAGGTTAAACAGGTCACTCTTATATAACACTTTTGATTTTGATGTAAAATTGTACAAATTGATATTTCTCCTATGATCTGCAGGGTATAGCTTAAAGTAGCAAAAACGCAACCACCTCCAGTTAACACACAGTAACACTATAGGGCTGGTATTATTCTTTCCATTTTACAAGTGCGGAAACTAAAGCTTAAAGATGTGTAATACACAGCCCCTGGTCACACAGCTGGTAAAGATGGATTTCATCTCAGCATTGCCATGAGCACAGCTCCTAACTTAATAACTCCATGTAACTGGTACTCTGTGTAGCTGAAAGGAGAGGAAGGAAGTAGGTTTTATGGGCCTACTAGCGCTATTCAGAGCCCAAGTGTGAATCCCTGCTGTGCTGCTTGGAGAAGTTACTTCAACCTATGCAAAGCTCATTTTGTAAACATTTGAAATGGAATGATCATACCTACTTCACCAGGGGGTTTAATGAGACCTTATAAGATCCTTAGTTCAGTACCTTACCAGTGCTTCATACATACTTTTTTATCCAATCTAACAATCTTCAGCATGTAACTGGGGCATTTGGAACATTTAATAATGATTATTTGGCATGGTAGGCTAAAGCTGTCATCTTGCTGTTTTCCATTTGTTCCATTTGTTTTTGTTTTTGTTTTTCCTCCATTGTTTTGGATGTTTCTTATTCTGTGTCTCCTATGTTGTTTTATTAACTGTAACTCTGATTTATTTTAGTGATTGATTTAGGATTATACCTCTTAGTAACTTACCAGTTTATATGCTGTTTGACATATAGCATAAGAAAACTCTTCTCGCCTTTGTGCTGTTATGGACTTACTACGTTTTTACTTGTACATGCATTATAAACTCCACACTTAATTGTTATTTTTTACTTAAACAGTCTTCTAAAGATATTTAAATATAAATATTAAAAACACCCCAATTAAAAGTCAGAGATTGTTAATTCCACATGCTCTCACTTATATGTGGAATCATGTTAATACCACATGATCTCACTTATATGTGGAATTGAAAAACTTGGAACTCATAGAAGCAGAGAGTAAAAACATGGTTACCAGGTGCTAGGGGAGAGGGGGTGGACTGGGGAGATGTTGGTCAAAGATATAAAGTTAGACAGTAGGAATAAGTTCAAGAGATCTATTGTACAACGTGACTATAACAACATCTATTGTACACTTGAAAACTGCTGACAGTATCTTTTAAGTGTTCTCCCTACAAATATGTGAGGTAATGTATATATTAATTAACTTTAGTCATTTCACAATGCATATCTATTTCAAAACATGTTATATGCTGTGAATATATACAACTGTGTTTTTTTTGTTTTAAAAATGTCCTTAAAAAGTCAGATTTTCACATCAGATAAAAAAGCAAGACCCAATTATATGCTGCCAACAGGAAACATACCTTAAAAATAAAGGACAAACAAGCTTAAAAGTAAAAGGATGGGGAAAAGATCTACCATATTAATAATTAGAAGAAAGCTGGAGTGACAATATGAAACAAAATAGATTTCAGAGCAAAGAATATTACCGGGGATAAAAATGATCATTTTATAATGATTAAAGAGTCAGTTCAGCAAAAGGATATAGCAGTCCTAAATATTTTTTCACCTCACA
Organism: Callithrix jacchus; assembly: GCF_049354715.1. Taxonomy (NCBI): domain Eukaryota; kingdom Metazoa; phylum Chordata; class Mammalia; order Primates; family Cebidae; genus Callithrix; species Callithrix jacchus. The sequence goes on along the minus strand of NC_133502.1, from coordinate 134,730,253 downwards.
GCTGCATCAAAATACATGAAGCAAAAACTGATAGAACTATAAGAATCAGACACATCCACAATTAGAGTTGGAAATTTTAATATTCTCTCAATGTTTAGTAGGACAAGAATATACAAAATCCATAAAGATATAGAAGATTAGAACAAGACTATCAACCAACTTGACTTAAGTGACATTTGTAGAGCACAGCAGTCCCCAGCAACAATGAATGACACATTCTTTCCAAGAGCACATGAAGCATGTACCAAGATAGACCATGTTTTTAGCCATAAAACAAATCTTGGTAAATTTAAAAGGATTCAAGTCATAGAAAATATGTTCTCTGACCACAACGGAATTAAATTATAAACCAATAACAAATATCTTGGAAAACCTCAAAAACTTGGAAACGTGCTTTTAAAAGATTAAATAATTTCTAAATTATCTGTGTTTGGGGGAAAAGGAGAAATGGATTAGAGAGCAAAAAGGGTATCAGAGTGATGTGGTGTCATTTTTATGAAGAGTGAACAGAATCTGCCTTCGATGTTTCCCCACTACAGCCCATTCTTCATGTTGATGACAACATGATCCTTTTAAAATCTGGGGATCACTTCTGCTTAATGACTCTCCAACACTTAGAAAATTAGGTCCAAAATTCTAGCACACAGTTTCTGTTCATCTTTCTAAACTTTGTTCCCACAGGTCTAGCTAGTACATATTTATTTTGTTGCATTTATTACACTATGCCTTTGGTTAGCTATCTCCCCAACTAGGCTAAAGAACACGATTCTTGACTTCTTCATTTTTGTACCTCAGTGCCTAGGATGGGGCCAGGGCATATGGCATGCTTCCAGTAAACGTTAGCCAGATGGATGTAATGAGGATATTAAATATTAATTTATTTGTTCTTCCCAAAAAGAATTATTTCCTGCAAATCAAGGAAATCACTTTCTTTATCTAATCAAAAACTTCTTTTTCCAGAAGAGTCTTCATTAAAAATTAAGCCTATGCACAACCTAGCTCTAAAGTATCAAAGACTTTAGGCAGCAATTTTTCAGTCTTTCTGAAGTGGTAAACTTCAATCTTTTGAAATTTCTGTTTCTGCATTTGTGCCATACTATCTCATGTCTTGGTGAAATTTTGGTTGTTGGTATTTTTATTTAATTAATTGCTTGATAAATTACTAAGTACTTTTCATCAAACCAATTAGGACAATAGTAAGTATCCATCTGTGGAGTGCGGACATTCAAGAAATCTGATCCAGTATTTAGAAAGTCGTTTCTGAGCTGAGTTGGCTCAAACTGGCACCTTTTGGCATTTGCTTGTGGGTGGGGAATGTGGAATGCTTTGAAAGCTGAATGGGTTTGTCAAGTTTTAAAATTCCCTTATGGCTAAAGGAAAACAACATTCATTGTTTAAAAACACCATTGTTTGTTTTTTCTGCTTTTTTTTATTTGGAGCCTGAATCTGCAAAAACACGCACACCCAGCATTTTGCTTCATGTACCCCTCGTAAGATGTTTTTGGAGACGTGAATACTGTTTCCACACTACTTTTTATTGTGGTTGTTCAGAATGTTCGTAATAAATGGTAAAAAGTCAGTTTCAATGCTCATGTTGAGTTTTATGGAGAAGGACCATAATTTATGTTTGTCACTGTAAGCTGATAGAATTGTTGGAAGTTTGAGTCCTAGAATCAGACTTTCAGGCTCAAATCCTTATTTTCTCACTTCCTAGGTGTATGACCTTAGACAAGGTATTTAACCTCTCTGTGCTGCCTCAGTGTCCTCATCTATTCTTTAAGAATAGAACCTACCCCATAAAGTCACTTGAAGATTAAGTGGGTTAATACATTCAGAATGCTTGGAATGGTAACTGGCACACAGTAAGTGCTCAGTAAACTTGGGTTGAAGCTATTAACCATTTTATCCCTGTCATAATCATCATCAGCATTAAACAATTAAATGTAAAGTTCCAAAATTTGATTATTAAACAACAATTTTACAGCCATGATTCCAGGGATACCATGTCAGTAGCAAGATTATTTCCTTAGCTTGAGCCCATCACTGCCTTATTGCACATAATAGAGAGTTTTGCCTTAGGCAAATGTCATTGTAGGGAATGAAAAAATTGCCTGTGAGCTACTCTTCAGAGGCCTCATCCCATTTTTTCAATCTGTCCACTTTACTCCATCCCCACTACCACTGTTAAGACCTTATCATTTCTTATCTAGATTAATTCAACACCTTCCTTCCTTCTAGTCTCTGTAATTTCACCCACCATCCACACCCTCCCCTTTGCCTAATTTTCTCCATTTGTGATAGTGATCTTTCTAATATGAAACTCCTGATTTGCCTTAAAAAGCCCTCATTGACAACCTTCAACCCACAATCCATGGTGAAGCACAGGATCCTCAGGGATCTGCCCCTAGCATACCTCTCCACCTTTGTCTCTCACTGCTCCTGTCTTTGTGGAAAGCCCTGATGAATTATTTGTAGTTTCTCCTGACTCACCTTGCTCTTACTGGCCTGTACAAGTGCTGCTCCCGCAACCTGCAATACTTTACCCACTTTACCTGGATGAACTTGACTTGTCAGTCAGGATTCACCTTAGGTGGGCATCATGTTCTTCCAGGCCTCTCCTCCAACTTCAAGTTGAGAGTATTTCAGACTTTAAGCTCCATGGGATAGGGATCTTGTCTGTGTACTAGCTTATTCCTGATTGCCTGGCACATAATGTCTTTATTAAATATATGTTGAATTAATTACGCTCTACTTGGGGCTCTTGTTTGCTTCTACACTTACAGCTCTAGCACAGCTCTTAACTCATTATCATGTGTCATCATTATGGGTTTGTTTTGTCTCCCATTAGACTGTGAGTTCCACAAGGCTGGCTCCTTGTCTTATATATCATTGTATTTCCAGCTTCCAGCATAGTGCTGCCATGACACAGGAAGTCAGTAAGCTCTGAATGAATGGATAGTATCTACATACCATTAATCTCAGGTTCAAATTTCTCCAAATTCTGAAGCAAGGGGATGTGTGGAGTTCCCTGACAGTTTTTGGATGTCATCCCAATGATACCACTAAAATTTTAAGGAACAGCTTGCATATATAAATTTTTCCAAGTGGCAGTTTTTCCCCACAGGCTTCGTCAGATATTTCTCCATAGCCTTCCTCAGATTCTCAAAGGCGTCTTTGATTCCCCCAAAAGATAAGAAACTATGTCATAAAAAGTTATTTCTGAATATCAGTTGTTTTTGTTTGTTTTCTGTTTTGTTTTGAGACATAGTCTTGCTCTGTTGCTAGACTGGAGTACATTGGCCTGATCTCAGCTCACTGCAACCTCCGCCTCCCGGGTTCAAGCAATTCCCCTGCCTCAGCCTCCCAAGTAGCTGGGATTACAGGTGCACACCGCCATGCCTGGCTAACTTTTTGTATTTCAGTAGAGATGGAGTTTCACCATGTTGTCCAGGATGATCTCAATCTGACCTCATAATCTGTCCGCCTTGGCCTCCCAAAGTGCTGGGTTTACAGGCGTGAGCCACCGTGCCTGGCCTAAATATCAATTGTTAAATAAAATGTTTGCAAAGCAGCCTGATGAATCATTTCAGGCCACTTGAACCCAATGAGGTAGAGGGTTTGTGCTCTGCACTCTGACTGCCTCCAGTAGTCCCACTGCTGCTGAACTGTGGTGGTTCCTGTTGGCAGCAGAGGAAGTTTCTTCTGGATGAATACTCAATCATAGGGTTCCCCCTTCCACACACACTTGTAGAAACAGTTTGAGACTCATATGCATGGTCTTCCTGGTTCTAGACACATAAGTCATTTAAGCTGCTGGAGACTGGACCAGCTAGTATGCTAGCCCAGCATTCAGAAAGTTAAAGGGTTTGGAGTCAAAGCTGAGAACCTTCTTTGATTCATCTTGGTGAGACATTTTCTCTGGCTTCCATTAATAGCTTCAGCGTTTTTTTTTTCTGGCCTAGACCCACACAAGCAAGAGGAGATCAGAGCTTCTCTAAGAAGTTAAGGGAAAGCACATTTTAAAAATAACTTGAGCAAATTAATTCATCTGGCAAAAGCAACCCTGCTACGTAAAAGAAACTTCTTTAGTTTCGCAATAGCAGTTCCTGAAAATGTAAACAACCCCAGGGTCCACATGCACTGAATCATTTGCTGAACAGAAAGAGTCCCTGGTCCAAATTCTGCAAGAATAAACACCTTATAAAACTAGAGTTCAAGAATAAAATAAAAATAAATAAATTTTTTAAAAAAGAAAAACGAGTTCAATGACCTTCAATTGGGAACAAGGAGGGTATGGGGGGCAGCAACACACCCCGAGGACAATGAGAAAGTCTTGTGACTAGATATTCAAAATGCTGCTTTCTAAACCAAAAACTGGGATGAGTGGAGGGAGAAGGGAAGGATGGGCACAGTCTATGCCTCAGGCTCTTGCTCAGACCCTACCAGGCTCCTGCTTTCCCTAGGGAAAGCCAGAGTCTACTCACTGTCATGAAGCCAGAGGAAGCCTCTTCAGGTTTCACCATGTGTTCTGTTGACAAGATAATGGTTCCATTGAAACTGTAATAACATACTTGGCCCACTGAGCCCATACTATCATAGTAACTTTGTACCCGGTCCTAGTTTTTCAAACATAATACGTTCTTTCTAACGTGGCCCATTCTGTTCTAATGAACTTATGCTGAATTTTTCTGAGTACTAGAATAATACTTGCCATAAATAATAAATATAATTATTCTCATTTAATATTGGTGTAGCTCTTCTTTAAAGCAGAAAGTATTTTCTCATTCATTAGTAATAGAACCTTTCTGTGTAAGGAGCACTGAGCTAGAATCTGTATCTCGGAATAGTCAGAATTTGGAGAAATTCAGGGAAAAGGCACTGGACTCATTTTTAAAGACTAGAAAATGCCACCTCCAGAAAAAGGTTCAAGAGCTTTTTATTCCCAGAGATGTAGGAAAGATTGGAGTAAATCTGAATATTATATTTCAGGTAAACAATGGATCACAGTCAAAATAGCAGCACTTACTGAGTAACGGCTGTGTGCCAAGTTCTTTACAGTTTCACATTTAACTCTCATAATAACCTTGTAAAGTGGATATCCGCAGTACATGATGAGAACACTGAAGTATAGGTTAAATGATTGTTTAAATGGGAAAGACATTTTTCAAAATCTCCCCCATTTTTTTTTCCTTTCTTATCAGCAAGAAAGATTGTACTTTCCCTTTCAGTGAAACTTGTGCACGACCACGTGACTCTCTTTGGCCAGTGAAATATGAACAAGCAGCATTTTTCACTTCAGATGGATGGCTAAAGAACCAGCATCAGCTTTGCCTCCTTTTCACTCTGCCACAGTGGCCACTAACATTCCAGATGGTGGCACTGTGCAGCCTAAGTCCTCTGGTGGGAGCCATGAGCAGAGCCCCCTTTCCCACCCCCATCAAGATGTGCATGTTGCATAAGCCATGCATTAATCTTTGCAGTTTTAAACCACTAAGTTTTGGAGTTGCATTAATCATTCATCTTGGTTCTCCAGAGAAACAGAGTGGGGGACTGGTATTTATTGTGGGAATTGACTCCTAATATGATTATGGAAGCCGAGTAATCCCCTGCTCTGCTGTCTTTGACCTACAGAGCTAGGGGAGCTAGTAGTATAATTCAGCCCAAGCCTGAAGGCCTGAGAAATGGGATGGGGATTGGGAGGGTGGGTGTGCTGAGGTAGTGTAAGTCCTGAAGTTCAAAGACCACCGAGAAGGTGGGTGTTCCAGCACCAGAAGAGAGAGCAAATTCGCTTTTCTTCTGCCTTTTTGTCCTCTCTGGGCCCTCAGTGGGTTGGATGATGCCCTCCCACATTGGTAAGGGGGGATCTTCTATGCTCAGTCTGCTAATGTCTTCCAGAAACATCTTCACAGACACATCCAGAAATAATGTTTTACCAGCTATGTCAGCATCCCTTAGCCTAGTGGACAACTTAGAAATTAACTATCACAAGCAGTTGTTTGTTTCCACAGCAAAACCAGGGTGACAGACCAAGTGACCCAGATGACTAGAATTTGACTTTCTTTTATTGCCCATACCATACTCTGAACAAACGTGCTATGCTGCCTTCTAAGTGGAGAATGATGGCGAAGTATATTCTACCTAATTTGAGTCACAGAAAAAACAAGGGGGAGGTATTAACTATAGTGACAAGAATTGTGATTCCGGAGGGGGCAGATCAAGACTGATAGGTAACAGAAGTGAAGAAGGCCTCAGGAATGTCCTTTGAAATTTACTCCAAAGAGAAGAATAATTCATAATCATAATTCATATTAAGATGTATTTCCTTACAGGCATGTGTAAGTTATACACTTTGAGTACATTTTCTCAAAGGGGGTTCTATGTAAGAGACTGTTTCTTAACACATTTCCTAGCTTGGAATTGTTCACTCAGTTTCATGGCCTCTCGCTGGTTTAAGCTGAGCTTATTTTCTTACAGATCTCACAACAATAACCTTTTCCTTTACTAGTCAGTACACAAGATGGTCTTCATTTCCAGTCTACCAGGAAACGAAGTATCTTGGTTTGGAATTCCCCACAATCAGAGCCTGAGACAAGGACTAGTGTGCAGTTAGTTTATTTGGGAGGTGATTGTAGTAAGTGGGAGTGAGGGATCAGTCAGCCTGCAACACAAAGGAGGGAAAGCCAGTATAAGGATGAATTTGGCAACTGGCCATTTCAGGCAACTGGGGCTACATTTTCCTTGGATCTCTAAGAAATGTAAAGAATGCCTCCCATAATTGCTCACCTCAAGTATTGATTGATTGGCTCTCATGCTCCATTGGTTGTCCCTGAGGACTTCAGCCCTCCCTCGCTGCAGCACACACACTCTGCTTTCTCCTAGACTGAGCAAGCTCCTGCATCTGTGGAAACAGTCCAGGGGCAGACAGCGAAATGATGGCTGCTGAGTGCTTGAGATCTGGGATAGAGGCCACATCATAAGTGCACTGAAATCAGAGATGTGTCAAGAGATGTGATGTGACGCAGTGCATCTAAGGTATCTACTGCACCAGCTACAACTCCCTAAACACTAATCTCAGTTCTTACAGAGCTGATGCATGCAAGGAAACAGAGTCATGATCAAGAGCACCAAAGAATCTCTGTTTGAACTTTCCTTAGGCAAGTTTCCCAGTTTTCAAAATGAGGGTAATAATACTCACCATCCAAGGTCATCGGGAGGAACAGATGAACTTATATATGTGAAAATGTCCAGCACAGGTCCTAACCCATATTAGGTGCTCAATAAATGTTAGTTCCCTGCCTTCCACGTTGCGCATATCCGGAGCTGCACTAGATGCTGAGGCAAATGGTCTCAAATGTCCTTTAACACTTAATAACTCTGAGATATTCTCTGAGCTGTCTACAGGTTATTAACTATATTAGAACTCTTTCTGTGGCAAGTGACAGGAGCCCAGCTCAAATGAACTTAAGCAAAAGGGAATCCATTGACCCTTGTAGATAGGAATTCCAGGGTTGGCACTGGCTTGGGCACTGCTGCATGCAGGAATTTAAACAATGTCTTCAACTCTTTCTTTTGGTGTTTCTCTCAGCTGTACTTCCCTTGTTGTTTCTTTTTCCCCTTTTGCAGATAAATTATCCATAAATGAGAGGGGTGAAAAGGGGATGGCGGCAGAGAACTGTGGCTTATATCATCCTTGCTTGCTGACTCAGGGTCCGTGTATAAATTCTCAGAGAAGAATCCCTCTGATTGGTGATGCTTGGGTCATGAACCTACACTGTGGCCTGGAGGGTGGGCCCCTTGAAGTGCAGCTTGCTGGAATCACTTGGGCTGCGGCAGGGTGCTAGGACCAGAAGAAAGAGAGGGTAGGCAGGGCTGCTGGCCAGACACTCTTCACCAAAACAAGGCAAGAGAAGGGGCATGACTGAGGCAGCAATACAGAAAGCAGACAGTAGAGGTCATGGCAGGTTTGCCATTTCTTGCTACCTCTGGTTGATGGGAGAGTCACCTTGGTAGGCCTCCACAGTCACCCCACATTTAGGAGGAGAAAATCCGTTTGCCACTTCTGACAATGCCAGTTGAATCACATATTTCACCCAGGGGTTAAGTTTGGCCCATGCTGAGCTTCAGAATACAGAGCTGTCTTGGAACAATGGCTCAGCACATTCATTTGGTGTTCAACAAAGCCTGCCTTTGTCCCCTTCCCTCTCCCTGGGTGCCCTTCAAGATCTTCAGTGTGCTTTGGGGCGAGAAAGACAAAATGTCATATCAGGGTAGCTCACCCCATGTGTCCTGAAGTCACGAAAAAAGTATCTTATCAATTTATTCTTTTGTTATTATAAAAAATAAAATTGAACATTTTCAGATAAAATAAATAAGTATAGAAAAAATTTTAATTACCTGTTATTATTCTACCTAGAGAACCATTGTCAACATTTTGGAATATGTACTGCCAGATGCTTTCCTATGAATATATACAATGTAGTTTTTTTAATATTAAAAGGGGATCATATGATACCTGCTGCTTGTATACAGGCTTTCTTTACTAATATGTAATATGATATATAAGCAGGCAAATGCACACATCCTAAGCCATCAACTCATTGAATTTCTATTCATTGTTTTTAATACCTGCACTTTGTTCCCTTGTTAGGCTATGTCACAACATATTTAATGAAGCCCCTATTGATGAATATTAATTTACTCTATCTGCCAGTTCATTCCAGTCCAACATTTATTGTCTACTTACAGGCCAAGCACTCTTTTATTTATCAAAACCACCATATTATCTGTATCAGTTATTTATTGCCACAATAAAACTGCGTAACAAATCACTCCAAAATGTGGCAACTTAAAACCACAGCCACTTATTATTTCACAAGAGTCCACGGGTCAGCTGAGCAGTTCTGCCGATAAGGGTCAAGGTCAACACATTTCAGCTAGACGACTTGAGAGGTAACAAAGAAAGGAGTGTCTGGGTAGATGTGTTCTTCCAAAAATAAAGCAAGGAATGAGGAAACTGCAGGTGGGATAAGAAAGGTGGTTGGCAAACAAACCCCACAAAAGGCAGAAAAAATTAAAGGAACATAATGCCAGACTCCTATGTCATCATCCAAGAAGATACAGTGAAATATGACCTGGGGGGTGGGAGGGTAGGAGTAGGGAGAGCAGGGGTGAAGGAAGGGAGATCGTTTTTAATCACTTCTCTATTCCTTTATAATAGACATGACTGCAAGTATTAAAATTTAACAAAGGCATATATGATTGTTAAGTTTTCTCTATAAGCCACTGATAATCTTCAACATCTCTCCCTCCCTTCTTTCCTTCTTCCCTCCCTCCCTCTCTCCCTTCCTTTTTTCCTCTTTTGCTTCCCACTTCCTTATTTCCTTTTGCTTTCTTTCTCTTCTTTTTATATCTCACTCTGGATATATGTAGTAGTGTAAAAGGTTGACAGAGAAATCAAATATAAGAAGAGCAGGGCCCTGAGGAAAGCACCAGGCATCCTACAGGCAAACCATCATTTCTTAAAGACAAGACTGAGAGATTGAAGAGCTCAGGGCATTGCCAAATGAACAAGGCAAGCATGTCTATTCCGTACCAAACGAAGAGGAAATGGCCCTTCCAAATAATTGACCTATAAAATGGCCTTTTCACAAGAGTACCATAATTACAATGAAAAACAACTCCCAAACCAAGAAATATTTCTGGACTGAAAGCCATGAGATCTGGGTTCTAACAAGCTGTGCTCCTCCAACTACAAGTACAAGATCTGGCTCTACACTAACAGGCTAGGAGCCTCAAATGGGTGATGGGCATGTTTGGGTCCCTGTCTTCTTCTTGGACATTGGGGTCTTAGAGACCCTTTTCCACAGCCTGATTCTCTTACTAGTGCATATGCTTTACTTTTGACCTCTCGTGCTGATCATCTGAGCAGTAGTAAGAAGCAATTTCAAATGAAAACATCATTTATCATCTGTTGAAAGAACTGCCCCCCCCCCCCGCCAAAAAAAACACGGGAAAATGAAAAGACAATGAAAGGGAATGGAAATGTAATTCATTTTATTAAAAGGGACAATTGTTCTTCTGGGACACTGGGTAGAAACCTTTTGAGTTACCTAGCCATCATACATCCTCTAACAAAGAAGGGAAGAGAAAGAAAGAAAAGAGGGAAGAGGGCAGGATAAAAGAAAGAAAAAAAGGAAGGGAAAAATGAAGGAAGGAAGTTATCTATTCATTTCTACAGAGACTCTGTTGAGCATTAGACAACAAGACTTGGGAAATTTTTAACTGAAACTTTTCCAAAAATCTTTTCAGAAGGATTTTTTCCTTCTGAAAATCATCATTAAGGGCTGTTAAATACCCAAGGCAAACCTCTTTCATATTACTTACTGGACATGAAACACTAATGCAATTGAGGCTATCCAGAGGCCATTTAGAAATTCAGTGATTATTCAACCCAAGGGGCTTTCCAAATGGTAAATTAGCTTCTTAAGAGGAAATTAATATTGAGCAGTATATCAAACCTAATTGGAATCTTGAGAAAATAGTCCTGTGTAGGTAGAACAGCTAGAGGCTAAAGAAGATCAGGTTGGATAATACCTTCACTTTTGTCTTTTGCCTTAATTATGATGTAAAATGAAAAGTCTTGTTTATTTTCTGTGCCAGGAGGGCAGGGTGTGGTTTGGAGAGCTTCCAAGTTTATCAAAAGCTACCTTCAGTCTGGGAGCAGAAAAGTTTACTTCCTTCATTTCTTTCCCACAGACATTCAAAGAGAGCTAAGGAGATACAAAAGACTTTTTTCCTGTATTTGCAATGCAAGGCAGTTGGGAATTAATGACTGATTTGTTGGAGAAGGCAATGGGCATTGATCACAAAAGCAGTAAAGCTGTGTTTCTCAAAGAGAGAACGTCTATTTGAGATTTTCACTATTTTCCTGTTTAGAGGAGAAAGGAGCGTTATATCACATTGGAAGCACTCATGAGTCACTAGCCTCTTCTCTTTCTACATCTTTCTGTATTAATTGCTTAGAAAGCACAACATCCCAAAACCATTGAGCACACAGTCGTCTGATTTTTCTATTTGTGAAAGATGCTAAAGTCTCACTCTAGGATTAATTTGGAGGTCCAGGATATGGGCTTGTAGATGTGACTCTGTCAGACTTTGGTTCCCCTGGCAACTAACCTTTTTGGATCATATCTAAGTTGACCTGTTTCATAGTGAGAGAACTCCTCTCCATTACTGAGAATACTGAGGCAGATCACAAGTGTACCTCATCTGGCTTATGTTAAGCCAGAGCAGAAACAGCAGGCTCATCTCTTGAGAAGACTCACTTATTGAAGACGCAAACTATTTTTTTTTTTTTTTGAGATGGATTCTCACCGTTGCCCAGGTTGGAGTGCAGTGGTGCAATCATAGCTCACTGCAGCCTCAACCACATGGGTATTTGGGTATTTTTAAATAAGAAAAAAATACCAACTGATAGAGACATATGAAGGTGCACTGGGTCATTGTAAACAAAACAGATTCTAAGAGGAGGAGGAAAGAGTATAGTCTCTTTTCAATATGTTTCTTTTAAACTGGGGAAAGAACATTCACTCTATTCCTATAGACCAGAAGGCAGATAATTGTCCTTTATGATTCCAAACCACACTATCTTGTTCAGCTGTCACTGAAACAACTTTGAACACTGTCATACATTCTTCCCAGCTCCCGAACTCTGACCTTTCTATGCCTTAGTTCCACTTTCACAAAATGGGATTGATGTAACATGCATTTCAGAGGAAATGACGATAGACATTTAGTGTCATTATAAATGTTGAGAAGTATGCTAGCAGAAAATATGCCTTAAGATCCTACGTGGATTCTTGCATGGTTTGAAATTGCTTAAAAGATATATGTGGTCTCTAAAATGTATGTGTGTGTGTATATACATATATCTTCTTATGTGTCTCTATATATATATTTACAAATCTATATATATCACATATATAAATTTGCTATTATTTGAGTCGCCATTACCTCAGTACTTAGGGTCATGCACATTTGTTTCTTTTCAGTCCCCAGATCTCATTAACATAAATTCTGTTATCACAGAAGCTCCCATAAGCATTGAGACAATTTGTCTATCCCTGTGACTATTTAGGGTTTTGAAAACAAAATAGAAGCAGGTAAGGAGAACGTATGCTTTACTATTGAAGATTTATTAGGTACATATTTAGATTTGTGAACTCACATTGCTTAAGATAAAAGGAAGGACTCTTGAGGATGTCTGCTGTTCGTTAGTAACTGCCTGTAACAATTGCAATTAGCACACATGAGCACAATGAACTGGGTAGTCAGACTCAGCCAAAATGAACAGAAATAGCCTTTCACCAAATTTGCTTTGAGTAGCCCTTGAACTCTGAGCACTGCTGCCCAGAGTAACATGACTGCAGGTCCAAGCTTTTCAATGACTATGCAAATATGCTTTCTTCACTTTTACTCTATTGCCTTCTGTCTATTATGATATTGCTAGAATGACACCTTTCCAATATCCCTGTGCTCCTTCGGTATCCTCTAAGGGGAAGCTGTAATGAAGTGGTTTACCAAAATAATCCTTTTGGAATTTTTTTTTCATATACTACTGACCAGCATGATTTTTTTCTTATGGGAAATACATAAAGCATGAGTTGGAAATGATGGAAATTAATCTGTACTGACTTGGGCAAGGAGTGTGAATATTATTCAGTCTATACCAAACTATCTGAAAATATTCTCTTTCTGTCCCTAATTCCAGAAGGTAACAAATAACACCTTAAGGGACACTGAAGCCTGTGTGTGTGTGAGTGTATAACACCTGCTGGGGTCTCTTAAACTCATGAGGGAGGGGCTACACGTGGGTGGCATGAGAACTATATGCTGGAAAGAACCATAGGTGGTGACCTTGGAACACTTACCATGTGACAGGTGTTATGCTAAGCATGTTGTATGCATTCCTTCATTGAATGACAGCTACCTATATTATCCTCATTTTATAAGATGAGATAACAGAGATTCAGAAAGGTTAGACTCAGCTACCATGGGCCTGTCTGACTCTAAAGTTCATCTGTTAAAAACTGGGGCACTCTGGAAGTGAGATTCCTTGGTGATGAACAGAAATATTGCTTAGTGGCTGTGTTTTTGTATCTGGCAATTTTCTCATGTTTGAGTCTTATATTCACAATCGATATCTTTATATTACACAATAACATAGAATTAGAGTCATTTAATCCAGGGTTAATATCATTAAGTCATGACTATTTATGAAACATTTCTTACAATATCTGAGATGACTTGATATGGCAAGAAATGTGTGTGATTTTAGGTCTCATTTCGTAGTTGGCTGCAGAAACCTCTTTTAGAGGAGGGATGCTTTCTCTTTGTATCCTAATTTCTCCTTAGTATAGTTCCATACCTCTTTGAAGGGTGTGTAAGAATGCTGGAATGCAGTACCTTGTCATTCGATATGCATTAAGATGTGATCATATGGGGAATAGAAAAATGTGAACGATCCCATTCCTTTTCTACAGAAGGCAGGAAGCTCGTATTTGATAACTCTTACTATAAACTAAAAAACGTTTTGTATGTAGTATACCCGTAGCCATCACCCTGCAAGGTAGATACTGCTCCCCGCCAATTTACGGAGAATACTGAGGCTTTAAGGTTGTAGATAGACCAAGACCACACAAATAGAGAGTGGCAGGCTGTGGGTTGGGCTTTAAAATCCATGTTCGTCCGTGACTCTCTGTGTGTTCTAGTAAATCTGCTAGAATTTGAGTATTTGCCAATGATTAATGCTCTGCTCTATGCCAGGTAGTTCATGATATTTTTCAAGAATCAGAAAATCCTGACGAAGGCACACCGTTTCCCCTTCTGTAGGTGCCTTGGAAGTGACCGTTGTGGACGCAGAGCGCATCCTTTCTGATCCGACACCTTCTTCCCTGCCCTGGCAGGAGGGTCAGTGTCTTTTCCGCAGGGCTGGGAGCCCCCTTAGACCGGTCATTTCCCATCCCTTACGATGATCCCAAAGACAACTTTTCTCCCCACGGAGCTGCCATTCCACAGGCGGCCGCCAGAGGTCCCCGTTCGGAGACCCCGCGAGACAGTCGAGCCCCGGCCGGCTGCGCGGCGCGCTGGGTGCCTGTGGGGGCTGCTCCGGAGCGGCGGCGGCTGCAGCTGGAGCCAGGCGCTCGCCCGTCCGCCGGTTGGCTCGCTGGGACCGCGCGCACCGGCCGCAGAGTCCCTCGCGTGGACTGGCAAGCGACGCCCCTCCTGCCTCGAGCTCACCCTTTTCCTCTCGCGCTGGCTGCCGCTGACCCGGCGAAGGGAGCCTACCGGGCCCTGGGCTGGCGGTAAAACGCCACGGTGAGTAAGAACCCTCTCCGAGCGAGGGGAGGCGGCGCAGCCCGGTGGCTACTCGCTCGGGATCTCCGCCGGGCGGGCAGCGAGGTGCGGGGCGCACCTGGGCGCGGGTGCGGGAGGGTGCGGGAGGGTGCGGGAGGCGGCGGACCTGTCCCCTGCCGGCCGGCCGCGGGCTTCCGGGACTGGAGTCCGCTTCGGACCCCTGCCTGCGTCGGGGCTTCGGGCCGGCTTCTCGTGCGCACTTCCCGGCAGGAACCAGGGTCGCCCACTTTCCACCCCGGGATCCGTGGCCGTGATTTGAAAACATATAAATCAATAAGATCGTCCTCCTTTCAGGGTGCGTCTGTCTCCGAGCCCATCCCTAGCCGCGGACGCCTGCCGGGTGCGTGTTGGGCTGTGGGGTGGCGGGAAGACAAACTTTACACAAGTGCGCCCGGGCTGGGGACCACGCTTGGGCGTCCTGATCCTGAGGGAGGAGTCTCAGCTCGAGGCAGCGTCGGAACTCCGCGAGGTCTGCCGGGTCGCCCCCGGGGCTGTTGATGCCTCATGGAGGTGGGGAGCGTAGAAAGGCCGTACAAATCGCGCTTAACTTTGGGGCCAACAACTGTCAAACATCTGGAATCCCAGCCCCTCCCTTTCCTTGAACTGGGGAAGAAGGCGAAAATCCTTAAACTTTTCTTTGATTGCCCCTTCCCACCTTCAGACCACTGCAGGGAGGGTAAAGCGCCGACCCCTGGCGCCTGGCAAGTACCAGAGACCCTAAATCTCTAGGGAGCCCCCTTGCCTTCTTTCCCGACCCTCTCTGCTGACCCTCCCGGCAGGGACCTTGCGGCACTGTCGACTGGGATCGTGGCAAATGGCCTTTTGTTTCTCCGTGTTTCCCCTATTGTTTGCCTTTCCAACATCTGGTGGGGCCTGGGGAGAGAAGGCAGCCCCTCTGGTCCCCCTCGTCGGCCCCCACGCCAGCTCCGGCAGGGGATCCCAGCTGGGAAAGCGGAGGAGCCGGACCCCGCGAGGCCGCCCCACCCGGTCCTTGCGGTTAGAGGGCGGAGGGAAAGTTGTTTCTTCCCCGCCTCCGCGGCTGCCTGTGGCCCGGGGCGCATTTCTCAGATCTCAGCCCAGGCGCGCCGCAAAGGGCGCAAATCCTAGAAGGGTGCTGCTTTCGACACAGTGGTAGCGGGTTCCGCCTCAATCCAGAGTGTCCTGTGGTTGGTTCCAGAGGATTTCAATCTCTAGCTAAAGGCGTTGGGGTTGGGCTGCTCCCAGGGCAGTGGGAGGGGATCAGGGCACCTCTGGTAGGCGGAAAGCCGAGATTCTGGGGTCCATGAGTTTCCAACGGCGGGAGGGCAGGCTAGTCGCCAAAAAGAGAACCTAGATGCAAATAATGAGGAAGCCTCATGACATTGCCGGGAAATAGTGGTGTGGTGGCTCACTCCGGAATGAACGTGGATTTCTGGCTTTGAGTACCACTCGAAGTTTAAATCCCAAGTCCCCTTCCTGCATTGTAGAAAAAGAGGACTGAGGACACAACGCAGGTACGGCCAGAGCACTGTTCCCGCTTCCACGTCCCAGTGAACAAGTGGCTTAGGATGGCCCCGAGTTCCCCTGAGCGTGCGCCTGTTGGGTTGCAGGCTGCCCTGTTTCCCTGCGCAAGTTAGATGCTTACACTTTGTGTTCATTCTTAGTGAGTGGATTATTGATTAAAGAACTAGGGCAAAAGCAGTGTAACCATTCGAGAAGGCAGGGTCGCCAGATGGTGCCCAGCGACTTGTGTTGCCTCTGAGGGGAGGCCGACTGAGACTGTGCACCTGTTGGAACCTATACCTCCCCATAGCCTTGCAGTTGACCTGCTGTTGCCGGCTTTTCCCGTGGGATCCCCAGCCAGCCCCTCTTCCAAGGAAGCTCAATTACACTTTCGATTCCTCTTCAACCCAGGGGAAGAGGCTTATGTGGAACACTTATGATCTATGTACCCACTCAGACGTTGTCAGTGGATACCAGGTGCTTGGTCTGCAGTTCTGAGAGTTTTCCCTTTGCCAACTTAACAGAACTTTTGCGTTTCCATTTAACAAAAAAGAAGCGAGACAGCTAAGCCGGGAATGTGACACACAGAGCACTTTCTCGAGTGATTTCTGGGTACTATGTCTCTTTACCTTACCAACGGTGGAACCAGCAACAGAAAACAACATTTTTGAAGTACTGAAAGGTACTTTACAAGAATTTCATTATGAAAATTATCCCCAAGGAGTCCTTTGAAATTTAGCAACAGCAGCAACCCAGAAGCAACAAAAATGACCAAAGTTACTCAAGAAGTACCCAAAGGCATCACTGGTCTAGCCCAGTAAGAAAAACAGGGCACTACTGTCTACCCCACTGGTCTATCCCACTAAGAAAAATAGTGGAAGCTAAGTTTGTACAGTTTCTGTTAGAATTAAAAACTTCCCCCAAAAAAAACCATTCTGGGAAAAATAAAAAATATTGATAGGTGAAAATGAATATAAAAGGGGGAGATATTATAAACAAGGTTCCAGTGAACAATCTTATCTACTTGGAATCAATTTCTGAAGACATGATACCTAGCTCACAGGGGTTGATGCCTTCTCTAGGATATTTGAGATTGCCGTATTTCCCTGAAAAGTCCCAGTTTACTTTCTCCCCAGTTATGCACAAAGGCTCCTGTGTCCTATACCTTACCCCCCACTCACATTTTATATTATAATGCTTTTTCATTTCTGCCATACTGATGGAAGGGGAGTAGTTTGTCATCGTATTTTGCATTTAAAAAATCAAGTTGGATTAAACATTTTTCATATTGTCTGTAGTATTTCTTCCTTTGCGATGATGTCAGTTTGTGTCCTTGCCTTTTTTTCAGTGGAGATGTTATCCTTTTTCTTTTGATTAGATGTGTTCTTTATAAAAGCATACTGTTCTTCTACCCCTGCCAGACAACCAGAAAACCTATATTGACTGGAAGTGCACAGCTTTCTCAGCCATTCTCTTTTCTCCTGCATAGAAAACACTTGGCAGGACTGCCACCATAAATGACTAAAGTAATTGACATAATTCCAGTAAAGTTAATAGAGAGAACAGGCAAAGGCTTTATTAGAGAAATTCATGAAAAGTAGCAAGGGTATATTTTCTGCTAACTAGCTTTCATGTCCCAACTCCTTTACAAGCTTGTAGTACTATTTTTAATTTGGAACAACTCTGCTGATAGCTGTTTTTACTAAGTGGTTTGCACTAACTCATTTTATTGTCTGATCCTTCTGCTGATAGCCTACATACACCATGATTCACAATTTGTTCCTGTTCTTTTAAACGTTTCTTCTAACTTCACTTTTATCATAAGACTTTTGGCTATTCCATTTGAGCCCTGCACTTGGAATAATCTTGAATCTGAACAATTCGGCAGCATGCTCTTTATGGCATGAGCAGGAAATGGCTTCCAAGGGCAGAACCAGGTACCTTTCACCCTTTTTTGTGCATTTGCATAGCCGCAGTCTCTGTTAATTCTTGCTTGAAGGTAGGTGGTTCTGAAATGGGGTAGAGGAGAGAGAGGAAGAGAAAACCCATCTGAGCTAGGTGGTGAATTAATACAATGAAGGGCCATACAAGAAAAGTAAATAATCTAGGTAATCTGGCTGCAAAGTAACTTTTAAAAAGATAGAAGATATTAAAATATCATGTATTATTGGAATGGCTAGTTAAATTAACTCACAGAACGTAGTCTTCTAACTAGGAAAATCTAATGTAAAATTGTTCCATATTATGACTCTGGACATTTTATTTCAGGCACATAAAAAACAGTGAAAGACAGATGCTGTACTTTATACTTTTCTGCAGCATTTTCCATGCCTGTAGATGGAGGAATCAAACAATATACATCAGGAATGAAGAGTGTGCTGCATTAGAATCATGGGCTCTCAAAGGTTAAATGAGAGCTTAATGGTCATCTAATTGAACCATTCATCCAATTTCACTATGGATCTTCACTCTTAAAATAATGAAATACCATTCTACAAACAGCATCAATTCAAACAAACCAAGCTGAGAAGCAAATGGGCCAGAAATGTCAACCTTTTTTCTCTGAGCAGGAGGGGAGAAAAGCAAAGGTATGGACTCTAGGGAGCACATATGAGCTCTTTTACTGTGCGGAATTTTCAAAGGATAAACAACACTGACAGCAAAACAGTTAAGTCATTCAAATGTTACCATTTTGCAACATTCGCTGCTCCCTATCCTCTAGCCTTTGTCTTGGTGAAGTTCACAGGTGGTACAGCAAAGCTCTTTCAAAACGGCCAAAGAAAAGAGGAAGAGAGAATAGAAGGTAGAAAGGGAATCTTATTCCTTTAAACCTGTCTTAAAAACTTTCTAGCAAGACTCTTAATCACCAGGAGAATGGTTGGAATTACCTCTCCTTAGAGAGGTGAATGTCCCTTATGTTCCCAGGCCACCAATCCAACTGAGGACAGGCTTGCAGAATAGCACAGTAATCCTTAGAAGATGGAGGAAGAGAAGGAGAAAGGGATTTTGGAGGGAACAGGAATTTCAGTTCCCAAAATATACCTTATTTACTCCTGAGTAGAGCTGTGAATTTGTAAAAGTAGTACAAGCATCTTCTGATTTCCACTCGGACAATCTCCCAGGCACAGTCACTGGATTTCTTTTCTTTCAGGAAATTGTCTGTCCTGTTGAAATATCTCCTCAGTCCCAGCTTGCTCGGGTGGGGGACCCTGGCTTCTGAGGGTTTCATCTCATCTACTTTCATTTCTTTCATGACTTCATTTTCATTCTCCTCTTCCTCCCAGCATTGGTTCAGGTATTCTGCTTGCTGATCAAGTCCTATTTGGATTTGTTTGAGGTGTTCTCTTTCCAGGTGGATTTGAAGGTGTGTTGGCTGAAGATGTTTAAGGCCTGTAGGGACATTTCGTGGAAGGCCTTCCTCATATCCCTCTTCATAGGCTGGGTATATTGTAGAAACTCTTGGGCAACTCAAAAGCTATGTTTTCTCGTAGACATTCTATAGGAAATGAATTGTTCATACTAAGAAGTCTCAGATTTTGCCAGGTGACCCTTCTCAGGTGAACATTCAGTAAGTTACAGTCCAGAGACAGAGTGCCAGCAATGAACAGACCCACAAGGAGCTCAAGCCACAAACACTTTTGACTCATATCAGGTTTGTGCTCATTTTTTTTTCAAGCTAAAAAATCCAGAAGATGTGGATTTGGCAATGATGTTTAAAGTATTCCTTCCCTTTATATACGTGAGTCTCTTCAGCAGGAGGAGTTTTCTCATTCATCATTTTACAGTTACCAAGGTTGACGGCCCCTTTCCTTTGCCTCTGAGGCTTTTTTTTTTTTTTACTTGGGGTGACTACACTGAGTTTGGAAGTGATAACGTTCTTTTTTTTTAAATGAGCAAAGTGTTAATCGTGTTACCTTACATGGCTGGATGATCTATCCCAGCATTAAGGAATCATCATAACAAGACTAATGCAGGGAATTTCAGAAAGCCGAAAGCTGTGAGTCTATACACTCACCCACTCACCCAACTCTATTGCGTAAGAGGGAGTGAGCCTTCATGAAAATACATTTTGTGTACCTGGCGCTATGGCTAAACATCCTCTCTCATTGAGCTAACCATAGACATTGACCAAATGCCTGTGATGATTTGATTGCTGGGTCACCAGAGCCCAATATAGTTTAGGTTTTTCTGATTTTGTTAAAGTATGCTTCTATATTTGGATATTTTATCTTTTTTGTTTGATTTTTCTGGATCCCCAGAAAGTTGAAGAATAAAGTTGGTCAATTTAGCATGGCACTTACTAAGTAGAAGACTAAGCTGGCTTGGTTTTCTGTTGCATTAGAAAATGTCGATATTCTCTAAATATCCTTTTCTTCAGTTGAATCCATCCTGGACTTGGCCTTCCATATGCCTCTGATATCTTCCATAAAAGTCCTGGAGTGGGCTTTGTACTTGAGAATATCTTTCTGACTCATTAACTTCTCTCTTGTAGTATCATTTTTTTTTAGGGGTAGTATTTTAAAATTTTGCTTAATTATTATTTCTTCTTGCCTGGTGATTCTGGATTCTGTAAAGGCTTTTGTTTGCTCCTGTGTTTGTTGTGCACTGAGGAGGTATGTGAGTAGGAAGTCACCCATTTAGCCAAGCTGATTCCTAGCTGGACCAATGTTACTGTGGTAGTGATGGCTATTCATCATTTATGGTTTTTACTTTGTTTGACCAAATAACTTTCCTCTGATTATGGTTAAGACAAATGGATTCTTTTCTCCAGTAAATTAAAATGGGTTGTCATTAAAGAAAGCTAGCTTATTATATCATCTTTTAAAAAAAGATATACTTAAATTTGCAATTAAGTCATTGTAGTATGATAAATAACCACAGTTCCACAAACATGGCAGACTGAAAAGTTGGCTTAAAAAGTTCTTGTCTAGGCCAGGCGCAATGGCTCACGCCTGTAATCCCAACACTTTGGGAGGCTGAGGTGGGCGGATCACAGGTCAAGAGATCAAGACCATCCTGACGAACATGATGAAACCCCGTCTCTACTAAAAATGCAAAAATTAGCTGGGTGCAGTGCCATGTGTCTGTAGTCCCAGCTACATGGGAGGCTGAGGCAGGAGCATTGCTTGAATCCAGGAGGCAGAGATTGCAGTGAGCCTAGATCTTACCACTGCACTCCAGCCTGGCCACAGAGCAAGACTCTGACTCACCAAAAAAAAAAAAAAAGTTCCTGTCTAAATCAGTTGGCTGCACTAAAGGCTAATTGTTGGTAAGTGGGGATTTCTTAAAATCCTGGCTTTTGGGAAACGTTTCCTGTGGAAAAAAGAAATTATATGTTACTCTATATGCTCTATCTACATAAATTCTGATTTCATGGACAGATTTCTTGGGGTGACCAAATTTGAAGACTATTAAGAAAACAAGCCCTTTTATATAGTATTGTAAATTGACACACCCTTCCTAGAGAGGAAAATGGTAATATGGATCAAAAGCCTTAAAAATGTACATAATATTTGACTCAGGAATTCTCCCTCTAGGAATTGATTCCCCAGAAATTGATGATGCCCTTAAAGACTTAGCTGTAAGGAACTTTGTCACACAAAAATGGAAAACAATCTTAATGTTCAGCAATAAACACTTAAGTAAGCCATCAGTAGAAAAGATATGTGCAAGCAGTAAAAATCATGTGTGGGATTATATTTGGTCACTTGGGTAGATAAATTTGTAGCTTAAAAAACAAGCTTATATTTGTATATAGAGGCTGATATCACTTTTGTTAAATGTAGACATATGTATATACGTATAGAAAAAATATTGAAATATATATGCAAAAATGTTGAGTCATCTCTAACTGGAAGAATAATGGGTGGTTTTTATTTTTATATTTTTACTTACCTAGACTTTTTAAGTTTTCTGTGGTCAGCGAGTATTTCTTATTTAATAAGACAAAGGCTGGGCTGGGTGCGGTGGCTCAAGCCTGTAATCCCAGCACTTTGAGAGACCAAGGTGGCTGGATCACAAGGTCAGGAGTTCAAGACCAGACTGTCCAAGATGCTAAATCCCCGTGTCTACTAAAAGTACAAAAATTAGCTGGGCGTGATGGCATGTGCCTGTAATCCCAGGTATTTGGGAGGCTGAGGCAGGGAACTGCTTGAACCTGGGAGGTGGAGGTTGCAGTGATCCAAGATTGTGCCACTGCACTCCAGCCTGGACAACAGAGCAAGACTCAGTCACAAAAAAAAAAAAAAAAGACAAGGCTATTTTTAAAAGAAGATACATTTAAAAGGAAAAATTATTATATATCTGAAATGAGATCAATACTACTTTATTTGTTTAAACATTTCTACTCTAGAGTATTTTGAAAGAAAATGTAGATTCTCCCCAAAGCTCAGTTCTAATCAGTTGATATGAATAACATACAGTATGTGGGAATATACTATTCTTGCAGCTTATCATTAAAAATATGTTTATATTTGTATACATGTATTTATAATCACACACACACACACACACACACACACACGGGTTCTATAAAGTGCAAAGCCTCTCTGAGGTCCATAGCTTCTTACATAACTTATTTAATTTCTCTACCTAAAACTTCTTGAACTGTTCCAGTTAGAACAGTTATTCCCCATTTTGGGTTTACAGTGTCTTGGACTCCTTAAACATGGGTTTTAAAAAATAGATAATTGTATAATTAATACAATTGAGTCCCAGTTGAGTGCACTCCCACACTTCCCTGAAATTGGCCTTGGCGCTTAGTATACTTTTCACTAGTTTGACACAGTTCAGAGATACCAAGGAAGCTAAAAGATTGTTCAATTGCCTTACTACTGTGTTAAGTTCTGCTCATTGGTGTCAAAGATGGCTGCACATTTGGCTATTCCCGTTCATCTTGAAGTTGCTTGTATTTTTGGCCATGCACAGTTTTGTCAATTTTAGCCCTCTTACCCCAAAATTTCTTCCTTTACTGTAATTCCGTATTATATTTTCATTTATCCAAAAATGTACTTTATTTTTTAAGACGGAGTTTTGCTGTTGTTGCCCACACTGGAGTGCAATGGCATGATCTCGGCTCACCGCAACCTCCGCCTTCTGGGTTCAAGCAATTCTCCTGCCTCATCCTCCCGAGTAGCTGGGACTACAGGTGCGCACCACCATGCCCCCCTAATTTTTGTATATTTAGTAGAGACAGGGTTTCACCTTGTTAACGAGGATGGTCTCGATCTCTTGACCTTGTGATCCACCCGCCTCGGCCTCCCAAAGTGCTCCAAAAATGTACTTTTATTTTTTACGACATCCCAGTCACTGGCCTAGGTCCTGAAGCAGGAGGAATAAAGTGTAGTGCATGATCTCAAGGAGCCTGTAGTTGAAGAAGCAGGTGTGTTCTGAGTGTTTTAGGCAGTAGGAGGAATTCTTAGGGTTTCCCAAGAGTGTGGACCTCATTTCCCTGTTCTTTAAATGTTAATAGATGCTGATGTTGACAATGTTCATGACAAGGAAAGATGGTTGGCATACACATCTGTCCGTCTCCCACCATTAGAATTGCCTGTCTTCTCAAATAAAAATACAGAACACTCATCTAATATTTGGGACATACCCATACTAAAAAGTCATTCACTGTTTTTATGAAATTCAGATTTAACCGAGTGTCTTTATTTTATCTGACAACCTTATCTGCCATGCAAGCTCTCATTGACCTCTCAGAACAGAGCTCAGACATGACATCCCCTGCAGAAAGCCATTCCTCTGCTACTCTTCCGCCTCCTGCAGAGTTGCATTTGATTGTATTTCTCTATGCTGGCTTTACATGTGCACATACCCGAAACAACTGTGCACGCCAAAGAGGGCACCTATCATACTAAAACAAAATAGTACTCACACATACAAACATACATACATTTGTACACTCACATATAATTACTCTGATTAGAAGCGTTATTGAATGATCAGTCGCTGGTCATATCTCTGTTCTGTAAAGCCAAGCCATCTGAATGTATCTCAGAATATAATCAGAAAATTGAAAACAATGACAGTGTAAGGAAACATTTTGCCTCCTAAGTTTGGCATATGACTGCTGATGACTGCTCAGTCTGTCATCAGCAGGCTGTGCACTGACATGCTATCGTGGTTTCCATGGTATCTGTTCTTATTTCCCTGGCATGGCTTGAGATTGTTTATACATGTTCAGGCTTTCCTCAGAGAGGGCTGGTTAGCAGGGGCTGCTCTGTTCATGGAATTGTGTGGTGTCTGTGTGGATTATGAGGTTAACTGTATTGGACAAGGCACAATTTGACAAAATGAAGATCAGACTTTTTTTTTTTAAGACAGAGTCTTGCTTTGTTGCCCAGGCTAGAGTGCAGTGGCATGATCTTGGATCTCGGCTCACTGTAACCTCTGCCTCCCGGGTTCTGGAGATTCTTCTGCCTCAGTCTCCCGAGTAGCTGGAATTACAGATGCACACTGCCACACCCAGCTAATTTTTGTGTTTTTAGTAGAGATGGGGTTTCAACACGTTGGCCAGGCTGGTCTTGAACTCCTGACTTTGTGATCCACCTGCCTCGGCCTCCCAAAGTGCTGGGATTACAGGCGTGAGCCACCACACCCGGCCTGAGACATTTCAGTCTAGACAAGATAGATGTGATTCAGCTGAGGGGCATTTGTCATCTATAGATAGGATTTATTGCTTTCCATGAAAAGACAAGTTTTGAATCAGGGTGGGAGTAACGCATCATCCACGTTACTCAATCCTTGAATGTAAGTTGTTCCATTTGTAAGGTCATTAGGTGACTGAACCCAGTAGAGAGACCAGGGAGGGGAAGGAAGCCTTGTGTCCAGGCCTAGCAGTGCTTCCCATGGGGCCTGCAGAGGATGGTCACCACAGTGTTGTGCGCAGCAATTTTATCCTCAGAACAACCCGGTCACCTCCGGCAACATGACGTTTCACTCATTCTCACTGCCTAAGCATTGGGATCTGCCTCATTTGGGGCCAGCTCTGGTCCCTTTCTTGGCTCTTCTCTTAATGACGTCCCTGATAGAGAAACTGATAATGACTATACAGGAAATACATGGATATGTGCATATTGTAAAAGTTCAAACACTTCAGAGCGAGTGAAAGCTTTGCTTAACAGCTCAGCCTCATCTGTCATCCTTCTCTCCTCCCCTGTGGCTACTACAATTATCAGTTTGATATATTCCTTGTTTGACACCATTCTCTTTACTAAGCAATAAGTTCTGTGAGGGAAGGTATAACAACTGGCTCATTTGCCTTCTCTTAAATGCCCACAGGGAATAGGAGAGACCCAGATCATATCCATGGGTGGCAATTGGAGGACTTGTACATATATTTTTTAAATTGCCAAAACAGGATTATAAAAATTGTGCTATGCTTTGAGGTTGAATCCTAGAAGTATATCTTTGTGACTGTATATAGGATATCATTTGGAGATAATATTAAAAATCTATATTGTCAGCCCTTTATGGATATGAGGTCCAGGATAAATGGCTTACCAGACCTAGCCTGTGAGAAAGCCAGGCTATCACAGCACCTGGCCCATAGTAGGCGCTCAATAATTATTTGTTGGGTGACTGAATGATAACAATGAAGCCATGTCTGAATGACAGTAAAGTTATTTGGTGGCTTAGTGCTTTTTTTGTAGGGATATGGGCAGGCGCTGGGGAAAATCAAGGCGTTTACAGAATGGTAGATGGGAACTTAGGTGGCCATTTGACGTCCTCTACTACTTCTGGTGCATTTGCCTTGGGATTCCCTGAGGCTGGTTAGGACATGAGCACTTTTGTACCACCACTCTAGTGATATCACACAGTTTTGTATTGCTTGGTTGATTCATATATCTTCCCCTCCAGAATAAAAATGTGTCCTTCTTAGTTTTGTATCCATGGCACATCTTACATAGTAAATGTTTGTTTAATCAAAAACTGCCATGTGATTTCTTATAGTTCTCAAATCTGATTGAGTAATGACCTGCATAGGCAAAACTGCTGAGAAGTTCTAAGATCATTCCTCTCCACCACCTCCTTTCGCCACTTTTTGGTACATGGTGCTCCCTGTAGCTGTCATTTAATCGTGTCACCCTTAGAGGGGCTCTTTGGACAAACTAATATCCAGTTGTTTTTTCCAGCCCGGTTGAAGATTATGCACACAGTAACTTCCTGCCCAGGAATAATTTGAGCTGTGAGAAAAGAATCCCTGATAAAAAGAAATGTAGCATGGTGGAATAAGTATTTCAGTAAATAAATGTGCACCACCAGTAAAACCTACTTTCTCTTTTAGGATTACCAGAACAGCCTCCATCCATATCCTCATTTCAGTGCTGGGATTACAGGTGTAAGCCACCGCACTCGGTCCTTTTGAGCCCAAATGGGGCTTTTACTTCTGAGTGGTTAGTAAGAATTTCAGATGGCAGGGATGAAAGATGGATGTCACCTACCAGAATAATCCTTCTCTTTACTCAGTGGGTAGATGTGGATTTTTTCCTAGACCACATCCAAGCGTGGCTGTAGTTGGGAAGAAATGATGAGAGTACTGTGGATGGTGGACAGAAATGTCCTCTTGTCTTGGATAAACATTTAAAAAGGAGTTGGCATAGTGGAGATGAAGACAGTGTCTTCTTTTAATTACTATCAGCTGGCATGTGGTCATAAGGTTTCTTGACATTTCTGAAGAACAAAGAAAGGTATTGTATAGAAAAATTTTGGTGGGCTTACTTAGCCTGGCAGAGGACTCACATGCTGCAAATTTTAGGATTTCTTAAGTGTCTGAACAATGCCTGAGGTTGAGGATGGTATCTGGGAATAATCTTCTAGAGCAAGAGGGTGGAAGAAGTGAGGAGGGGTCTCTTTTCTTCCTGCCAACATCCTTGCCCCCATTTAGCCCGAGAAGAGGCTTAGAATGGGTTTCCTGAGAGATGCTAGACTTTTCTCCATGTCTGAAATTAATTTATTTATGTATTCACTTGTTTGTTTTCTTTGCTTTCCATTTTATCCTCAGTGTTTAGGACACAGCGTATATTCAATAAATATTTATTGAATGAATAGATATGCATTTCAGTATTTTATCTTATGAGTATATTTTAATCTAAATTGGATATCAGATTAGTTCATTCTGCCTCTTGATAGAACTGTGTAACTTTGAGCATTCTGTATTTTATCTGTACACAAGGCTAAGAAGAGTACCTATTGCCAAGGGTGCTTGTGGAGGTGTAAAGTGCTGAGAAAGAATCTAGTACATAGAATGTGAGCAATAAATGATAGCTTCCATCATCATCTGTTGCCTACAGATGTTAGACACAATGTTAAATTCCAAGAATACAAGTGCAGACAAGACAAATGTAGTCCCTTGCCGAGGTTCCTGGAGTCAGTGATACCTAGTCTTAATCTTAAAAGGCAAGAGTTGATGAGAGTTTGAATAGGGACAGTGATAGCAGGTATCGAGAAGAGAATTACTTAGAAAGTAAGAAGTTGGCAAGTTTTGGAAATTGATTTGGGATGGGAGGCAGGGGTGAGAAGGAGGAAATAGACTAGGGAAAAGCTCAGTTTTCTAGCTGGATTTTGGCTGTGCCACCAACTGCGAGATAGCCTATGGGAGGAAGAGCTGGCTTAGGGGAGCAACTGGGTAGTTCTGTTATAGACAAGTTGCTGAACTGTCTGAGATAACTAAGTGGAGATGTCTATCCAGCAGTTGAATATATGGGCCTAGAGTAGAGCAGAAGACTGATGCTAGCAGGAGAGATAGATTTGAAGGTATCCACAGAAGCTGTAGGTGATAAGACTAAGAATCAGTGGGTCTGTCCAAAGAGAATATATAGGGAATGGAATGAAGTGGGTTAGTGTCAGAACCCCAAGAATCTGCTATGTTAGAGTGGGCAGCTGGAGAGGAAACTGAAGAGGATGGTCACAGGCATAAGGAGAATGCAGATGGAATATTCTGGGGTTTTATTTTGTCTCTGCATCTTTACCCAGATGGCTCCACAGAATTTTCAACATAACACTGTAATCCAGCTATTATTAGTTAAGTTGTATTTGCCATTGTTGATCTAGACCTAATGCCCTCCTGTTGATGTGATTCTTTAAACTCAGAAAGAAGAATTAATTCATTGAAGCCTACGGTCAAACTCTTTGGGCTCTTTTAGTATATGCCGCCCATGAAATACATCTTACTGGCAGGCATGTATGTATGGAGTTCTTGGCAGATGTCACCTGGACTGCAAGTTCGCCTGGTTTCTTTACTTGTGCCACTTGGGGCTGTAGGAGTTTGGTGATTTGTTTGTTTCCTAGGGTGGCCATAACACATTACCATAACCAAGGTGGGTTAGAACAATGGAAATTTATTCTCTCATAGTTCTAGAGTCTGGAAGTCCAAAATCAGAGTCATGCTCCTGCCAAAGCCTCTAAACAAGAATCCTTCCTTGCCTCTTCTAGCTTCTGGTGCTTGCTGGTAGTCCTTAGTGTTGTTTGGTTTCTAGATGCATCATCTCTGCCTCTGTGTATCCTTCATCGATTCTTCATTTATCTGTGTGTCCCTTCGTGTGGCCCTTTGGTGGTCTTCTTATCAGCACACTATTTGTTAAACTTAGCACCTACCCTAATCCAGGATGACGTCATCTTAATTTGATTACATTTGCAAATAATTTTGTTTCTTTGGTTATATTTTGTTTCTTCGGTTAAATTATAAGTATTGGGATTAGAACTTCAGTGTTTTTTTGGGGGAGACACAGTTCAATCCATGACAGGGGATATGGTACAGGGAGCCTTAATGGGGAGAGGATCTTGCAACAAACCTAGCATGTTGGCAAGAAGGGCTTGGAGACATTGAGCTAGTATGGAAGTGTTTAACCACAGGTCTTTTTTGGGTAGAAATGTGCTATATGAGTAGTTAGTGTTAGTGTTCATAAGCCTGTCAACATGACAAGCCAGACACTGTCTCTAAGTATTCTTTGGTAGTAATCTGTATCGCTATTAATAATAATAAAGAATAACTTTAATTTAACAATTATTAAGTGCCAGTGCTTTAGATACATTCTCTTTAATTCTCACAGTTACTATACAGTGTAGATGATACTACCTCGGTTTAAAGAGGAAGAAATGGAAACTGGGAAATACTGAGCGACTTAACCAAATTCACAGAGCTAGAAATTCACAGAATCAGAATTCAAGCCCAGGTATGTCTGAGGCCACATTGTCTTTTTACAGGACTAGGGTCCGTAGAGGGTTTGGCTTAAAATCCATTGTGTGTATCTATGTATTACTAGCCATTTTCATTCTCAAAATTATTTGAAACCATTTATAGAAATATAAATGATACAGGAGAGGCTGGGTGGCTCACACCTGTAATCCCAGCACTTTGGGAAGCTGAGGCAGGCGGATCACAAGGTCAAGAGATTGAGACCATTCTGGTTGACATGGGAAAACCCCATCTCTACTAAAAATACGAAAATTAGCTGAGCATGGTGGTGCGCACCTGTAATCCCAGCTACTTGGGAGGCTGAAGCAGGAGAATTGCTTGAACCCAGGAGGCAGAGGTTGCAGTGAACCAAGATTACACCACTGCACTCCAACATGGCGACAGAGCAAGACTCTGTCTCAAAAATAAATAAATAAATAAATAAATATATATATATATATAATGCAAGAGGAAAAAGATTAAAGAAATCAGAATTGAGGGAAAACAAGAGTAAAAATACAAGATGAAGTCAGGGGCACAGTTCAAATGTAAGAATGTATGTCATAATGTCTAATGTCAATAGTGTAGAGGGTTGCAAACCTCAGGGCTTCCTACAAACAGATAATATGATCTGTTAAAGTATTTTTAGTATCCAAAAGGCCGAATGAAGCCACAACAAAACTAAGTCTTTAGGAGAAGCAAAATTTTTCTTGGTACTGAGCTCTGGGAGGAATTTCTCCTGTGGGCCTTCAAAAAGGGAGCATCATGAGATGTCCTGAGCAAAGACCCTAGCGACTTCCTTACAGGAGTAACCACTAGCACATGCATGGAAGGGCTGATTCTTACAACCTCCCTCCTTGTAGGCTGATGCTCCTTGCCAATAGGCGTGCAGTTCCTTGGCAGACATTCTGCAGAGGTCATTGGTTTTTCTTGTGTTGAGCTGCAGAAAGGAGTTCAGCTGCTCTGCTGGCTTGGGATAGCATTTCTTCATCATGGCCCAAAGTGGGGAAAAGCATGGTCACACATGTTGGCATTCTCCATGGTGTTCAATGTGGAAAGACTGCCCTGACATTTAACTAGCCCTTGACTAGATCCAATCCTGCATTTCCTATTATATATACAGAGGAACTTCTGGGAAAACAATCTGTAGACACGACTCTCTTCCATTTAGTCAGAACTTTGAAAACAAACTATTCTGTCAGATTGACCCAGTGCCATAAACAAAAATGAAGTGCATGCTGGATTTCCACACTGTCGGAGGTTTGATTTGCTGTATCACCTCCAGGAAGAATAGTTCCAGATATAGGAATCTATATAGTAACCCAAGAAAACAGCTTGTGGCGGTGGTGGCTTTTTTTTTGTTTGTTTTTTGCTTATGGTCTTACTCTGCATTGAGTTGACATTATATCTGAAAGAGCTTCTCTATAAATTGGATATCTTAGAATTAAAAGCCAGGATAGTCTTATATCCCCAAATATTATAGCTAATTAAATACTGGAATATCCTCTTATAATTTTCAATTTTGTACAATTATTTTTCCTTTAGAGCAGAACTCACTGTGTGAAAAGGGCCATATGAATGGTCCCAGAGTTAAAGCTTCTTTATATTCCCAGGAGGGATGTACTTAAGAGAGCAGAAATTGGGATTGCCCTATATACATCCCTGCCAGAATGACTCATTACTAAATGTGATAATACAGTTTCTCATGGATGGTTCCAGTTGTTGGATCAAATAATCCTGAAAGTATCTACTACATGTTTATTCCATCCATCCACCCACCCATCCATCCATCCATCCACCCATCTATCCATTCATTTATCCATCCTTTTATCTCCAAGGAGATGATGCCTGACACAAGGTAGTAACACAGAATGGACGAGCTTCCTGTCCTCATAGTGTGTCCAAGTCTTCAAACAAGAACAATAAAATTACAGGGCTTTATAAGTGCTATGGGCCAGGTGTGGTGGCTCATGCCTGTAATCCCAGCACTTTGGGAGACTGAGGCAGGCAGATCACAAGGTCAGGAGATTGAGACCACCCTGACTAACACGGTAAAACCCCGTCTCTACTGAAAATACAAAAAATTAGCTAGATGTGTGGCATGCGTCTATAGTCCTAGCTACTTGGGAGGCTGAGGCAGAAGAATTGCTTGAACCTGGGAGGCAGAGGTTGCAGTGAGCTGAGATTGTGCCACTGCACTCCAGCCTGGGCAACACAGTGAGACTCTGTCAAAAAAAAAAGTGCTATGAAGGAAATAAACAGGGATGAGCTAAGACCTGAAGGGTGAAGAACAGTCAGCTACCTACAAAGCTGGAAGGGAGCATTTTGGACAGAGGGAAGAGCAAGTTTGCAGGCCCTGATGGACAAAACTTGGGATATATAAGGGATACAAAGGAGATTACCTGGGCTGGAATGATGAGAATAGAGAGGTTGGTACCAGGATAGGTTGGGACTGGCAGGCACAGCAGGCCGTGATGGAGTTCCAATTTTATTCTAAGACCAGTTAAAACATAGGGAAGATTTTCAAGTAAGAGAGTGGTATGATATGATATGTGCTTGAAGGAGACCCCTTTGGGGGCCCTGTCGGGGGACAGTTTGGAGAAGGGCCAGAGTGGAAGCAAGGAGGCCAGGTCAAGGGCAAATATTTCAGTAGGCCTTGTGAGAGTTGTGGTGGTTTAGATTAAAGGGGAAACAGTCGAGATGGAAAGAATACCACTGGTATGAGGCATGTGTTAGTACATTACTTAGGATATGTTGGGTTCAGGTTATCATCTGTGATTACCAAAGGTGGTTTTGCAGAAGTACCGTTGGGAATGTTGTATTTAATTATGAGATCTTTATTGAATTAACATGATGGTTTTTTGGTAATCAGTAAATAATTTCATTTGGCATTCAGTCTTTAACTGGTTGGTCTGAAACTAGGTTAGCTCCCTTATACTTTAGCCAGTGATATAAATAATTTACTTAATTGGTCTTAGGTTGAGGTTGAGGCTTGAATTTCCCAGGTTTGGCCTGAGGCTTAAATTTCTTAGAATATCTCCTGATGTTTTTCCTGTGTGTACACAGAACAAATGCATATTCCTATACATTTTAACATTTAGATAAATAATGAGTTTCGTGATTGATTTAAACCATAGATAACTACAGTCAAATCATAATGGAATATAATCATATAATTATAAGGTTAAAAAAGTGATCCTAATCTATTATTTACTAAATATAGATGAGAGTCTATAGCTGACAAGGCCAAATCTAATTAGATTTAAAAACAAAAACTCAGAAATGTCTATCTGCACTAATGCTCTGACAGAAACTATACATCATGAAACAATGGTGTTTCATAGGATGAATCAGGATGTCCCTGCTACTGGAGTCAAGCAATGCCAACCTTTCTTGTGTCCAGGACAAGTAAATAAATGAAATGAGTTTTCTCTGCTTTAAGGTTGAAACATAGAAAATTCACCCTTCAGTAATATTTTTATTAAACTTTTGACATCTCTGATGGTTTACATAGAGTAGAACCTAGTTTATAATGATATCTTAGTTTTAGATTATTTAGTTGTTTTATGAGCTAGTATCTGAGTCTCTGACTTGGTACACAATAATTAGATTTATTATTTTCATAAATAATCTTATAATGTTCTGCAAAAACCTCAGGACTTCCAGATGCCCCAGACACCAGCTACCGTAAAAACCATCCAAAATTATAGGATGGCCCCAACATGATAGAAGCATTCCTCATGTATACCCAGCTGAAAACCAGAGTATTTGAGCTGCAGCTGGCTCTTTTTTAAGCAGTGATCTGGGACACAGACCCTTTCCCTCTTGTGGCCCTGCCATCTTCCATGTGGCTTCCTGTATGAGGTTTGCAGGGCTTATTTATGTCAGGCTGGAACAAAGGGGCAAGAGCATGAGGAGTGTGCATGGGAAGGTTACATGGTTAGGCTTAGAGGGACACCCAACACTGTCAGCCATGCCATTGGCTGGCATTTAGTCACATAGTCACAGCCAAGTACAAGGGATATCAGGAAATGTAGTCAGGTACCCAGGACGGAGAGGGAATAGTTTGGTGAACAGTTAGCCCATCTCTGATCTATTTGGAAAAGAAACAGTCTAGCAATGCGAATGGTATAAGTTGGCTCAGGGATTGGGCCGGCATAATGGGGCGCATTACAGATGCCCAATAGAGATTTAAAAAAATCCTTCTAGAGAGAATTGGAGTTGTCAGCCATAGGCAGCTTTCTAGTGATTTCTTTTCTGAAAGAGTAGGAGAAGTACTGTTGAAATGAAGAATTTAAATTTTTTTCAAGGCTATATAAATAAGAGGTAAGTGATTAATTAGTTTGTTTTTTTTTTTTTTAAAGCATACTTTCCTTGGAAGAAATCTGTTTTGGTAAGTCATGTGCTTTCTTTAAAAAGCAGAACCCATGGAGCTTGTTTCTTACAAGAGCCAACAGGTATATCCTTCAGTAACATCTGCAGCTGATGCTACACTGGGCATGAATCATGCATGGAGCACGGTGTTACCAGTACATGCATTACTTCACTTTATCTCTAATGGAATGCTGCAGGATAGGCATTTTCACCCCCATATTATGACTGAAGAGCCAAGGCTGCAAAAAGTTACATAGTCTGGCAAAGTTCACACCGAACTAAAGCCTGCCTGATTTTCTACTAAACTGTTATTTAAGTATAAAATAAAGGGTTCTGAGTGTCTCGTGTTTTTCTCTTTTTTTGTCCAATAAAGATGAAAATCTTTTACCCAATAACATCACCACCATAACCTCTCAAAATAGCTTTTTTGGGAAAGACTTTTAAAGTTTTCTGGCTTCTGACAAAATGAGTTAAACACACTTGGGTCCCTTCTTATGCCTGTGGAGAGCGAGATTCTTTCCCTCTCCATGGGGTCAGTTTCGCTTCTGAAAACTTTATGAATCCCTGCCACTTGACCCGACTTACAGGACCTGGCAAATATGGTCCCAGGGTGTGGTTGGGGCTCATTTCTGACTTCTGTGGCTAAAGGAGGAAAAAGCACTATTGCCCCTGTGAGAAGACGCAAGAGCCGGGGACCTGCCAAGGTCTCTGCAGTAGACTTCAAGGAGTATCTCTGGACCCCCACCGTGTGGAACTTGGGGGACTGTGATGCAGAGACAGGCTGTGGGTAGGACCAGAGCATCATGTGATTAAAGAGAGGATGGAGTGTTTTTCAGTATTGAAAATATTGAAGCAGTATTCAAATCCATTTGCTCAACATTGGTTCCATGAAACACTGATTTGGCTAAAAGCTCCACAAAGGAAAGATTCTGTAGCTAAAGAAATTTAGAAAACCATACATATTTAGACTTGCAGCATATGTTAGTATATGAAAAGCTTCCAATATTTTGGAGCAAGGCACCTGTTAAACTTGTCTAACCTACAATATAACAAATTTATTTGACTACATACTTTTAAAAATCTCAATTATTAATGTCCTGAAGAATTAATGTTTTGGGGAACATACTTTGTGTATCACTGATTAAATCAAGCACACAAAGAATACAATGTTAGAAAAGAAATCCAATATCCAAATTCAGGTGGAATACAGGGAGCATTACAGACTGGAAGATTGCACAATTACTCTTGATTAGGTAATATAAGCAGCAACAGTGATCACATCTTAATTTCAGTGTTCTCTCTGGTTTTAAACCAGAGAGAAACATGAAAAGCTCATATATTTTATATTGCAAAATGCCTTTTGTCCTCTCTATTTTTGTTGTCTTCCCCTTTTCTCTTTTTCTGTTACCACATCAGCTTCCTGCTTTTCACCAAATGAGTCACTGAAGGCAGTAATGTTTATTCTTTTTAGAAGATGTGTTAAAATCTATTGAACACAGAAAGTTGAGTTGTTAGTTAAGTGTATATTGTTACTAAAAGCTGTTAAATAAATTTGTTGGAGGCTGAGTATAGTGGCTCACACCTATAATCCCAGCACTTTGGGAGGGCAAGGTGGGTGGATCACCTGTGGTCAGGAGTTTGCGACTGGCCTGGGCAACATGTTGAAACCCCATCTCTACTAAAAATGCAAAAATTAGCCAGGCGTGGTGGTGCATGCCTATAATCCCAGCTACTTGGGAGGCTGAGGCAGGAGGATCACTTGAACCCAGGAGGTGGAGGATGCAGTGAGCTGAGATCATGCCACTATACTATAGCCTGGATGACAGAGTGAGACTCCTGCCCAAAAAAAACCCCAAAGACCAAAAAAATAGGCTGAGTGGGGTAGCATATGCCTGTAATCCCAGCACTTTGGGAGGCCAAGGCAGGTGGATCACTTGAGGTCAGGAGTTCAAGGCCAACCTGGCCAACATGGTGAAACCCTGTCTCTACTAAAAATACAAAAATTAGCCAGGCGTGGTGGTACGTACTTGTAATTCCAGCTACTCAGGAGGCTGAGGTGGGAGGATCACTTGAACCCAGGAAGTGGAGGTTGAAGTGAGCCAAGATCACACCTCTGCCCTCAAGCCTGGGCAACAGTGAGACTCCACCTCAAATAAAAATTAATTAATTAATTAATTTGTTGGGCTGATAATTTCATTTCATGCTTCTCTAAAGTTGGGGAACTTGAAGTATTTGGGGAATTTCCTTCCCTCCTCCTCTTCTCTCCCTCTCTCTTTCTCCCTGTTTTCCTTTTTCCCTCCCTTCTTCCCTTCTTTCTTCCCTTCCTCCCTCCCGTTTTTTCTGTAGCAAATATGTGTTGATACTAAGGCTTGGCATTGGAACTCTGAAAGTTACAGTATTTCTTAATGTGTGTGTATATTTATTATTACTGAATGGAATATATATCTCATGTGAATAATGAGCATTAAGAAAACTAAAAACATCTGTATTGGTCACTTAACAATTTTGCTGGCTTTTGTGTAGACTCAGCCCATGGCATGGCACACTGGAGAGTGGCAGGTCTATGGCACGTGAATTGTCATTCTTTCCATAATGCCACAGCAGACATCACCAGCTGACATTGCCAGCTGACGACAGCACTCAGTCTTGCCCCGCCCATACCTGGCTTTCTCCAGTTGTTCCAGACAGATCAGCTGGAACTGGAGCTGTTTGCTTTCCCTGGAGTAGTGGAAGGATTAGCGTTTTAGGAGACCTTGTTTCTATACTAACGAAGTGTTGACCTTGGAAAACAGCCTCACTAAGCCCTATTTTCTTCAAATATTTAGACTGGGTAATTTACTATATTGTTTTAAGCATACACATTAATGTTGTTTCTCTGTTTACAAGTAGCTGCCTGGGGACAAACTTAATTTAAACTCAGCATAGTTTTTTGCCTGCCTGTCTGGGACTCCATTTGATTTCCCATTTGCTGTTGAGGGTATCTGACACTTTATCTCCCTCATTGTTTTCTTGTGTGTGAGTTAATATTTTAGTATACTTCAATTTATTTTATTTAATTTTAGAAAAATAGCCTTCAGAGTAAAAAAAAAATTAGTTTTACTTTGTTGCATTTGGTGATGTAGGTCCCTTTATGAGGTCCCTTTGTTTTTTCTAGAAGTACCTCAGCCACGTTCCCAGGGAAACTGCCTCTTCACTCTCCCCCAAACCCTGCCAGGACTACTTGGATAGTCCCTACACATGGATTCCTCAGCCTCTGGAGAAGCTACTGGCTTACTGGATGAAAAAGATTCTGAACAGCCCTTGTGTTTTTTTTAATGTGATACTTTATAAAACCTTTTCAGTTTAAATCTTGTTATGATTTATTATTTGTAGAGTATCAGTATTTAGTACTGAGATTTCAAGAAGCTCAGTCAAAAGACAGTATATTTTAGCCAAAAGGCATTATTCTGATATCAGTGGAATACTTTCTTCAGGAACTTGTTCACATGATTTTAATATCCTGTGGATTAATATCCTGGATTCTTGGTTGGAGGAATTTAGCAATTCTCTATTGCTACTCTCTTCTATACGTTCTAACAGGTTACTTTGAAATCTTTAAAAACAACAAACAAACAAACTCATCTGTGTGCTAAATCCATCTCAACAGAAAAATAATAGAATATTATCATTACCAACTTTGATCACTTGAAGAACTTAAACCTACTGGATGAATGACTTCTAAGAATCACTGCAGAGATGAAAGGAGATCATCGTTTTTAAAACAGTCTGTAGAACATGGTCTTATTTGTAACTGGTCGTTCTCTAAAAGATATTTTTTGAGCACCTGCTTTGTACTGGGCACTTTGCTACATACATGTTAAGAGATAACTGACTCATAGAGATTTTTTCGACTTGGCCACCCCAGTAGATCTGAGGGTCCTTAGCCTAACAGTCACTTTCTCCTACTGTAGGTTTTAAAACAAGCATCAAGGGACAAAGTATTCCATTAAATTCCCTGTACTGAATGCCATTGTATAGCTGCATCCAGAAATAACCAAGGAGTAACCGAGACCTGGAAATCCCTCATCAGAAAAATTTCCATGCCAGTCCTGGTTGCTTTAATAAGACTTGTTCTAGACCAGTTTACATTTAGGGAGCGTGCATTGTAAGCACCATCGGAAGGGATGCAAAGTAGCATAAGAGATGTCCAGTGAGAGGAAGTAGCCACTGTGCACAATATGACAGTAACAAGAGTGGGCTGACGAGTGAGTGCTCTGTGAATTCAGAGATACACAGAGGGTCCCACTGGCTGGAAAGAAAACAGGAAGATGGGAGTGAAGTGTGAATTGAAGATACTCATGCATTGGGATCCCAGCCCTGCCACTTGCTAGCTGTGTGTCCATGGGTGAATTTCTCACCATATGGAAGCTTCTGTTTCTTTATCGGCAAAAGAGGAATCATAACATTGACTCATAGATACAATGATAAAAATGTAAAATGCTTAGCACAGTGTCTAAAATGTGGCACACAGTAAATGGTATCTGTCACAGCAAAACTCAGTAAATCTTTTTGCTTGTCTATAAAGCAGCAATACTACATCATAGGACTATGGTCAAGCTTAAATAAGGTAAAATAATTCAAGGGCATAGCCCAGTGCCTACCATATGGAATATGGACATATGCAATAAATATTTGCTATTATGATGATAAAAATGTGGGTAGATGAGAGGAGACATTTCAGACACAGGCAAGAGGTACGTAGCCTGGTGTGGGCTTGGCCAGTTACCTGGCTCTCTTGGATGGAGGTTTTCTTCAAGTGAGTAGTAGTTGAAATGTAGATGATGGTTGTAGAATATGTTAAACATGAATGAAGAGCCTCTTAGTTGGGGATATTAAATAAAGAGTCCAGGATTCCAGAAGAAAATGTAAATGAGTGATCTCTAAGTTTCATTCTGTTTGAGATTCTGCGGTTCCTCCGAGACTTCCAGTGGTTCCTGAGAAGAACTGTGGTGAATCAAACATCCCACTGCTGTAGTGA
Organism: Callithrix jacchus; assembly: GCF_049354715.1. Taxonomy (NCBI): domain Eukaryota; kingdom Metazoa; phylum Chordata; class Mammalia; order Primates; family Cebidae; genus Callithrix; species Callithrix jacchus. The sequence continues at coordinate 134,691,782 of NC_133502.1, read as the reverse complement.
CCCAGGGCTGCGGCCTGGAACATACCAGAAAAAAGGCAAAGTGTTAGTGCTTCTCTGTTTTGGTAACAGCAACTCATCTGCCAAATGAGAAAAATGTTGTTGTTTCCATGTGGCAATCTGCCCAGCCATTTGATTTGACAGGTAAGAGAGAGAGTGAGGGGTAAAAACCCATGAGTGCACTTGGTGACACATTATTTCCTGGTCATTTTTTTCTTTAGTTTTGAGAGCCAGATTTGAAGAGAAGAAAGAGAGGGGGGAATAATGGCTTTCCAGGAAATGAGTTTCTAGGCAGAGCCAAGACACCTGAAGAATGTGTCACTTCATATACTTTGCACGTGTGAGTCAATAGACAGTTTCAGGGTTTGCCAAAGTGCATCTGAGGGCTGGTGCAAGAAAAGAAACCTCTCCAGGAGAATTAATGTAATTCTGGTAAGACAGCTTCATGCATTAAGCTTTTTAGAGGAGTCTGAGGGTCTGTGGACTTCCTGCAGAACTGTTAGCATGGCATTGGCCAGAATTGAAGTGTAAGCTAGTACAGCATTCCCAGCCTCTTCCTAAATTCATTTTATGTGAAAGTAAATTTAGAAAACACACAGGAAAGCAAGTCAAAGAGGTTTCTTTACTGCAGAACATCTCAGCATCTTTGTTATGCTAATATTCCCTGTGAGTGTCCAAGAAGGAGAGTGTGAATTCAGTACTTCCCACACTCATGGGAAAGTGGTAGATTTTAATGTAGAATGTATCTAGGGACTAGAGTCTTAAGCGGCCCTTTGGGAAAAGCTGATTTGGGGCAGGAACACCAGGCTGTTGTTCCTTTACTCCTGCCCTTTCCTGGGAAGGTCTAGGTACAAGCAGCCTTGTCATTCTAGCAGCTGAATGCGGGACATTGCCCAGGAGAACACCAGTCCTTTGCAAAAACATGATGGGGTATGGTAGGTAAAATTATAGCTTGTCAAAGATGTCCACATTCTCATCCATAAAGCCTGTGAATACGTTATCTTACATGCCAAAAGAAATTTCGTGTATGTGATTACACTAAAGATACTGAGATGGGTGATCGTTCTGGATTATCAGGGTGGCCCCAATGTAACCACAGGTTCCTTATGGGGAGTAGGCAGGCAAGACAGAGTCTGAGGAGATGCAGTGGCAGAAGCAGAGGTCAGAGTGATGTGGTGCCACAAGTCAAGGAATGCAGGCAGCCTTCAGAAGCTAGAAAAGGCAAGGACGTGGATTCTCCCCCAGAACCTCCAGCAGTAACACAGCCCTGCCACCCATTTTAGACTCCTGACCTCCAAACTGTAAGATCAACTTATGGTGTTTCAAGCCACTAATTTTGTGGTAATGTGTTACAGAAGGGATGGGAAATGAATAATGAGGTTTGATACTGGTCCCACTTTTCCTGTGTTTAAAGGCGGATGGAGTAACACGCTCCCAGACCCCTTCTAAGGCCCTGCTCCGATTCAGGACTCTGACGGTCAAGGAAGAGGTCAACTGTAACCACCCTCTGGCTACTGTGCCCTGCTTTCTTGCTGTCCTTTATCTCCTCAAGCCGCAGGGCCAAGTATAACTCTACTACTCAGATGTGCAGTGACCAGGCCAGTCACTGACAGTCTTGGAAAGAAGTGATGTGATTGGCCACTGGTTGTGCTATGCATCTGTGATTTATGTAGTAGTGTGGGCTGAAGAGCATACTTCATCCAATTGCTAATATAATATTCTGTGGTAACTGAAATTTAAACAGGGTTGTTGTAGAATGGATGTCATTTAAACTGTGCTCACTGAAACGGGTGCATATCAGAACCACACAAAATGAGGACTGCATCTTTCGAAATCACAGTGCAAATCCTGTAGTAGCATTGTTATCACTGGACTGGGGGACAGACAGCCTAGGCATGTCTTTGTGTGTCTGCTGAATACCAAAGTGTAAGTGTGGCAGATGCAAGCATTAGGAATGTTAGTAAACACTGTATGAATTTAAAGTGAGCAAAGGATAATGAAGCACTATTTGTACTTTGTGTCTGATGGTCACAGTTCGCTTGTCCAGGAATCTCACCCTGAGACCCTGTGATTCGCACGTAGGAGGTTGATTAGGAACAGCTTGTGGCAACAAGCACTGGCAGGGAAATGAAAGCCAGAGACCAGAACAGAGGGAGAAGATGGCTGTGGTGCACAAGGGGCTGGAGCTCGGACAGCCCCCACAGTGGTCCTGAATTAAGGCAAGGGGGCAAGGCCTTTTGGTTCTTCCATCAGCCAGTCATTGACTGTGGTTGCCCAACCCCCAGAAGGCAGACTCCCTCCAGGGAGAAGGCTCTCTCTAACTAAGCATGCTTCTTTGAGAGGTCCTCAGATGAGAGCTGTCAGACTCTAACACTTTCAACTGGGAGAACAAATGCCCTAGTCCTAAAGGAATCAGATGGCACATTACAGGGTCCACTACACTGATTATCCTATGATTCTGGTGCCACTGGACAGCCACACTTTACAGAGGGTTAATCAGTATTTTAGCAAGGTTTAAGTCAGAATCTGAGGCAAAGCATGCAGGAAGAAGAGACAGGAGCACAGGACATCTGACTGAGGCTGCTGCTGATGGAGAAGGCAGGGCCACCTTCTAGGACAGAGTGGCCACCTCTCCAACCCAAAGAACAGCAGCCAGCGGGGACTGGATCTGCCTCCACTTTGACTTTCGTTTATGGTAACTTGTTAATTTAAGAGAAGTTCACGGTCTTGTTACTTTTTTTTTTAATATATATTTTATTACACTTTAGGTTCTGGGGTACATGTGCAGAACATGCAAGATTGTTGCATAGGTACAGACATGGCAATGTGGTTTGCTGCCTCCATCTCCGTCACCTGTATCTGGCATCTCCCCATGTTATCCCACCCCAACTCCCTACCGCCACTGTCCCTCTGGTCTCCCCCAACAGACCCCAGTGTGTGATGCCCCCCTCCCTGTGTCCATGTATTCTCATTGTTCAACACCCGCCTATGCATGAGAACATGTGATGTTTGATTTTCTGTTCTTGTGTCAGTTTACTGAGAATGATGGTTTCCAGATTCATCGATGTCCCTACAAAGGACACGAATTGATCATTTTTTATGGCTGCATAGTATTCCATGGTGTATATGTACCACATTTTCCTTGGCCAGTCTATCATCAATGGGCATTTGGGTTGGTTCCAGGTCTTTGCTATTGTAAACAGTGCTGCAATGAACATAAGTGTGCATGTGTCTTTATAATAGAATTTATAATCCTTTGGATATATACCCAGTAATGGGATTGCTGGGTCAAATGGAATTTCTATTTCTAGGTCCTTGAGGAATTGCCACACTGTCTTCCACAATGGTAAAACTAATTGACACTCCCACCAACAGTGTAAAAGTGTTCCTATTTATCCACATCCTCTCCATCATCTGTTGTTTCCAGATTTTTTAATGATCACCATTCTAATTGGCTTGAGATGGTATCTCAATGTAGTTTTGATTTGCATTTCTCTAATGACCAGTGATGATGTGCATTTTTTCATATGTTTGTTGGCCTCATATATGTCTTCTTTTGAAAAGTGTCTGTTCATATCCTTTGCCCACTTTTGAATGGGTTTGCTTGTTTTTTTCTCGTAAATCTGTTTTAGTTCTTTGTAGATGCTGCATATTAGCCCTTTGTCAGATGGGTAGATTGCAAAAATCTTTTCCCATTCTGTTGGTTGCTGGTTCACTCTAATGATTGTTTTTTTGTTTTTTTTTTTTTTGATGTGTAGAAGCTCTGGAGTATAATTATATCACATTTGTCTGTTTTGGCTTTTGTTGCCTGTGCTTTTGGTGTTTTAGTCATGAAGTCCTTGCCTATGCTTATGTCCTGAATGATTTTGCCTAGGTTTTCTTCTAGGGTTTTTATGGCGTTAGGTCTTATATTTTAGTCTTTAATCCATCTGGAGTTAATTTTAGTGTAAGGTGTCAGGAAGGGGTCCAGTTTCTGCTTTCTGCACATGGCTAGCCAGTTTTCCCAACACCATTTATTAAACAGGGAATCTTTTCCCCATTGCTTGTTGTTGTCAGGTTTGTCAAAGATCAGATGATTGTAGATGTGTGGCGTTGCCTCTGAGGCCTCTGTTCTGTTCCATTTGTCTATATCTCTTTTGGTTCCAGTACCATGCTGTTTTGATTACTGTAGCCTTTGTAGCATAGCTTGAAATCAGGTAGCATGATGCCTCAGCTTTGTTCTTTTTGCTTAGAATTGACTTGACTATGTGGGTTCTCTTTTGGTTCCATATGAAGTTTAAGGTGTTTTTTTTCCAGTTCTGTGAAGAGGGTCATAGGTAGCTTGATGGGGATAACATTGAATCTACATATTACTTTGGGCAGTATGGCCATTTTCACAATATTGATTCTTCCTAACCATCAGCGTGGAATGTTTTTCCATCTGTTTGTGTCCTTTCTTATTTCCTTGAGCAGTGGTTTGTAGTTCTCCTTGAAGAGTTCCTTTACATCCTTTGTTAGTTGTATTTCTAGGTATTTTATTCTTTTGTAGCAGTTGTAAATGGCAGTTTGTTCTTGATTTGGCTCTCTTTAAGTCTGTTATTGGTGTGTAGGAATGCTTATGATTTCTGCCATTGATTTTGTATCCTGAGACTTTGCTGACGTTGCTTATCAATTTCAGGAGATTTTGGGCTGAGACAGTGGGGTCTTGCAAATATACAGTCATGTTGTCTGCAAACAGAGACAATTTGACTTCCTCCTTTCCTAATTGAATACCCTTTATTTCTTTTTCTTGCCTGATTGCTCTGGCTAGAACTTCCAGTACTATATTGAATAGGAGTGATGAGAGAGGGCATCCTTGTCTAGTGCCAGATTTCAAAGGGAATGCTTCCAGTTTTTGCCCATTCAGTATGATATTGGCTGTGGGTTTGTCATAAATAGCTTTTATTATTTTGGGATACAGTCCATTGATGCCTAGTTTATTGAGGGTTTTTAGCATAAAGGGCTGCTGAATTCTGTCAAAGGCCTTCTCTGCATCTATTGAGATAATCATGTGGTTTTTGTCTTTAGTTCTGTTTATGTGGTGGATTACGTTTATAGACTTGGGTATGTTGAACCAACCTTGCATCTCCAGGATGAAGCCTACTTGATTGTGATGGATAAGCTTTTTGTTGTGCTGTTGCAATCGGTCTGCCAGTATTTTATTGAAGATTTTTGCATCTTTGTTCATCATGGATATGAGCCTGAAGTTTTCTTTTCTTGTTGAGTCCCTGCCAGGTTTTGGTATCAGGATGATGTTGATCTCATAAAATGATTTGGGAGGGATTCCCTCTTTTCGGATTATTTGGAATAGTGTCAGAAGGAGTGGTACCAGTTCCTCTTTGTATGCCTGGTAGAATTCAGCTTTTTTTGGTAAGTGGGCTATTAATTGCTACCTCAATTTCAGCCCTTGTTATTAGTCTAGTCAGGGTTTTGACTTCTTCCTGGTTTAGGCTTGGGAGGGTGTAAGTGTCCAGGAATTTATCCATTTCTTTCAGGTTTACTGGTTTATGTGCATAGAGTTGTTTGTAGTAATCTCTGATGGTAGTTTGTATTTCTGTGGAATCTGTGGTGATATCTCCTTTATCGTTTTTTATTGCATCTATTTGATTCTCCTCTCCTTTCTTTTTTATTAATCTGGCTAGTGATCTGTCTATTTTGTTGATCTTTTCAAAAAACCAGCCTGGATTTATTAATTTTTAAAGGGCTTTTTTCTGTCTCTATCTCCTTCAGTTCTGCTCTGATCTTAGTTATTTCTTGTCTTCTGCTAGCTTTTGAGTTTTTTTTTAATCTTTCTCCTCTAGCTCTTTCAATTTTAATGATAGGTGTCTATTTTAGATCTTTCCTTGCTTTTCATGTGAGCATTTATTGCTATAAATTTTCCTCTAGACACTGCTTTAAATGTGTCCCAGAGATTCTGGTACATTGTATCTTTATTCTTGTTGGTTTTGAAGAACATCTTTATTTCTGCCTTCATTTCATTGTTTATCCAGTCAACATTCAAGAGCCAGTTCAGTTTCCATGAAGTTGTGCTGTTCTGAGTTACTTTCTTAATCCTGAGTTCTAATTTGATTGCACTGTGGTCTGAGAGACCGTTTGTTATGATTTCCATTCTTTTGCATTTGCTGAGGAATGCTTTACTTCCAATTATGTGGTCAGTATTAGAGTAGGTGTGATGTGGTGCTGAGAAGAATGTATATTCTGTGGATTTGGGGTGGAGAGTTCTGTAAATGTCTATTAGGTTTACTTGGTCCAGATCTGAGTTCAAGTCCTTGATATCCTTGTTAATTTTTTGTCTTGTTGATCTGTCTAATATTGACAGTGTGGCGTTAAAGTCTGCCACTATTATTGTATGGGAGTCTAAGTCTCTTTGTAGGTCATTAAGAGCTTGCTTTATGTATCTGGATGCTCCTATATTGAGTGTGTACATATTGTGGATTGTTAGCTCTTCTTGTTGCATTAATCCTTTTACCATTATGTATTGCCCTTCTTTGTCTCCTTGATCTTTTTTGGTTTAAAGTCTGTTTTATCAGAGACTAGGATTGTAACTCCTGTTTTTTTTTTTGCTCTCCATTTGCTTGGTAAATCTTCCTCCATCCCTTTATTTTGAGCCTATGTGTATCCTTGCACATGAAATGGGTTTCCTGGATACAGCACACCGATGGGTTTAGACTTTTTATCCAATTTGCCAGTCTGTGTCTTTTGACTGGGGCATTTAACCCATTTACATTTAAGGTTAATATTGTTATGTGTGAATTTGATCCTGCCATTTTGATGTTAGCTGGTTGTTTTGCCCATTAGTTGACACAGTTTCTTCATTGTATCAATGCTATTTACCATTTGGTATGTTTTTGGAGTGGCTGGTACTCATTGTTCCTTTCCATGTTTAGTGCTTCTTTCAGGAGCTCTTCTAAAGCAGGCCTGGTGGTGATGAAATCTCTGAGTAATTACTTGTTCATAAAGGATTTTATTTCTCCTTCATTTATGAAGCTTAGTTTGGCTGGATATGAAATTCTAGGTTTAAAGTTCTTTTCTTTAAGGATGTTGAATGTTGGCCCCCACTCTCTTCTGCCTTTTAGGGTTTCTGCAGAGAGATCCACTGTGAGTCTGATGGGCTTCCCTTTGTGGGTAACGCGATCTTTCTGTCTGGCTGCCCTGAGTATTTTTTCTTTCATTTCAACCCTGGTGAATCTGATGATTATGTGCCTTGATGTTGCTCTTCTTGAGGAATATCTTTGTGGTGTTCTCTGTGTTTCCTGTACTTGAATATTGGCCTGCCTTGCTAGGTTGGGGAAGTTCTCCTGGATAATATCCTGAAGAATGTTTTCCAGCTTGGATTCATTCTCTCCATCACATTTGGGTACACCTATCAAACGTAGATTAGGTCTTTGCACATAATCCCGTATTTTTTGAAGGATTTGTTCTTTTCTTTTTACTCTTTTTCCTCCTATCTTGCCGTCTTGTTTTATTTCATTGAGTTGATCTTCAATCTCTGATATCCTTTCTTCTGCTTGGCCAGCTATTGAAACTTGTGTATGCTTCGTGAAGTTCTCATGTTGTGTTTTTCAGCTCCATCAATTCATTTATATTCTTTTCTAAGCTATTTATTCTCATTAGCATTTCATCAATCCTTTTTTCAAGGTACTTAGTTTCTTTGCATTGGGATAGAACATGTTCTTTTAGCACAGAGAAGTTTGTTATTACCCACTTTCTGAAGCCTCTTTCTGTCAGTTCATCAGACTCATTCTCCATCCAGCCTTGTTCCCTTGCTGGTGTGGAGTTGTGATTCCTTGTAGGAGAGCTGTTCTGGTTTTGGGTGTTTTCACCCTTTTTGCGCTGGTTTCTTCCCATCTTTGTGGATTTATCTACCTGTGGCCTTTGTAATTGGTGACTTTTGGATGGGGTCTCTGAGTGAATGTCCTTTTTGTTGATGATGAAGTTCTTTCTGTTTTTTAGTTTTCCTTCTAACAGTCAGATCCCTTTGCTGTAGGACTGCTGGAGATCCATTCCAGATCCTGCTTGCCTGGGGGTCACCTGCGGTGGTTGCAGAACAATAAGGGTTGCTGCCAGTTTCTTATTCTGTTATCTTTGTCCCAGAAGGATACCCTCCAGATGTCAGCCTGAGCTCTCCTTTATGAGGTGTCTCTTTGGATATACGGGGGTCTGGGAGCTGCCAGAGGAGACAGTCTGTCCCTTATAGGAGCTCAAGTGCTGAGCTGTGAGCTCCATTGTTGCATTCAGAGCTGCTGGGCAGGTACATTTAAGTCTGCTGCAGGAGAACTCATAACCACCTTTTTTCCCAGGTGCTCTGTCCTGGGATCGTGGGGCTTTATTTACAAGTTTCTAATGTACTGCTGCCTTTTTTCAGAGATGCCCTGCCCAGCGAGGAGGTAGCCTAGTAACAGTCTGCCAGCAGAGGCATTGCTGAGCTGCTGTGGGCTCTGCCCAGCTGCTGTGTGAATTTGCTCGCAGTTTTGTTTATAGAGGTATAGTTAGAACTGCCTTGGTAATGGCGGTCTGCCTAAGTAATGGTGGTCTGCCTAAGTAATGGCAGACTGTCTCGGTAATGGTGGACTGCCTGGGTAATAGTGGACTGCCTCAGTAATGGCAGACTGCCTTAGTAATGGTGGACTGCCTTGGTAGTGGTGGATTGCCTCAGTACTGATGGACACCCTTCTCCCCAGAGAGCTGGACTGTCCTGGGTCTAGCTGTGCTTGCTGTGAAACTCTCAATCCAGAGTGTTTCAGATAGTTGGTCTTTGTGGGGGTGGGACCCACCAAGCCAGATCACCTGGCTCCCTGTTTTGTCTCCCTTTTTTTCAGTTGAATGGGCGACTCTGTCTCCCAGGCATTCCAGGCACCAGTTGAAACTGCAGCCCAGATTTGTGTGAGTTTTTGTGCAGGGACCCACTTCACTGCTGGAGATCTGTGGTGCTTTTCTGCCTGGGAATCTCCTGGTCTGTGGGCAGTAAAAACTTGTTTGGAAATGCGGTAATCACTCACCCTCTGTGTTCTTGCTGGGAACTGCACTCCAGAGCTGGTCCTATTTGGCCATCTTGGATCGTCCCGCTGGTCTCATTACTTTATCTTATCTTGCTCTTTTAGGGCATTTGGGTTCTGAATTGGAGCAGATGGAGAGGACAGGAACTTGAAATGAAACGTACTAGATTTTATGTTTGTGGTCAAATTTTCCTCTAGTAAAATACAGGTACCTTGTAAAGGCAAGTTGAAATTTTTTCAACTCCCAGTCCTTCCCTTGCCCTCCTGTTTTCTTCTGGTTCTTAGACCCCACACGTATATCCATGTTCTTTCTCCAGTTTATTCACCCCTAGCTTTTTATTTCTGGAGAATTAGGTGCTTGAAATCTGCTCTCACTTCACTGAATTGGGAAACAATGAAGTCATCACCTCTCATTCTCTGAACTCACACTTACGGCTTTGAGAAACTACCTCTCCCCACAAGCAAAAGGTCTGCAGATCTCTGAGGGAGGCTTCTAAGAATTCAGCAGGGAGATGAACGGGATAATAGAGGACTTTGTCGCAAAGGCTGACACCATGTTTTAGATATGCTGATCTTAACACTTAGGCTAGAAACTGGATAAAAAGAGATTTGTGCCTACTTTCTTGTGACATTCTCTTTAGAAAGACTGAACCTGCTCTAGTCTATAAAAATTTGGTTTGGGCATCCTGGTGGATTGAGGGCTTGGAAGCCACACTATAAAACTTTTCATCTGGAGCACCAAGTCTGACCCTTTAGTAGTGGCTGCCTGGAGAGGCTGTGTTAAGAAAGATTCTGAAGCTGGAGAAGCTTCTGTCTGCTGCTTAGCTGAGGGCTGCCCTGGCTGTGTGCCTGGGGAAGAGAGGGACACCTGATGTGTACTTGGCCATCTCAGGACTATAGTCTTCACACACAGTCCTCAGTTGGCTGACCGGTGTTTTTGTGTTTAAAAACTATGTCCAGCCGGGTGCCCTGGCTCACGCCTGTAATCCCAGCACTTTGGGAGGCCGAGGCGGGTGGATCACGAGATTAAGAGATCGAGACCATCCTGGTCAACATGGTGAAACCCCATCTCTACTAAAAATACAGAAAATTAGCTGGGCATGGTGGTGCGTGCCTGTAATCCCAGCTACTCGGGAGGCTGAGGCAGGAGAATTGCCTGAACCCAGGAGGCAGAGGTTGTGGTGAGCCAAGATCACGCCATTGCACTCCAGCCTGCATAACAAGGGCGAAACTCTGTCTCAAAAAATAAATAAATAAATAAAAATAAAAACTATATCCAGTGCATACCTTTAATGTGGTGTAGAGTATTCTGTAGTTTGTGAATTATTCAGAGGTAAAATGCTGTATACAGGATGATAAATTAAAGAGGTACCTGTCTAGTCCCTAGACTTTATAGGAAGAGTGACAGATAAATCCTAAATAAGTATATGAATAGGGAAGAGATAGTTGGAATTAGTATTAAATATTATTTGGTTTGATATTGTATAGGAGAACTAGATCAGTGACTCCAGGTCCTATCCTAAAGGGCTGGACCTGAGGATATAAAGATTGCTGTGGTTTGAAATGGAGAATTCTCTCATCGCCTCATTTGATCTGACAGTAGTCAGTGAAGTATATAAGTCGATCTTGCAGCACTATGCTTAGCAAATCATGACTGGAAACTGAAGATCTATCAAATTTATAGGAAGAAGGATATTGTATATATGGAAGAAAAATAAGGGGTGAATTGATGGCAAAAAAAAGGGAAGGACAAACAGGGCCAGATTCCAGTCTTTTTCGTGTTTGTTGAGAGTGGGTTTTTCCTGAAACAGCATCAAGCACTACAGGTAAAACTTGAACTTTAATATTTAAAATTCCTTTTGCCTAATAACTTCTCTTTTTTTGTCAAGCAAACAAAAGGCTGCCCTAACAGTTTCAATTCTCTGACTTTCCCTTGCTGGAAGTTCATTACGTTACTTATGTAGATCCCTATCTCACAAATAGCGCTTTTTTTTTTTGAAACAGAGTCTCACTCTGTTGTCTGGAGTGCAGTGGTGCAATCTCTGCTTACTGCAACCTCTGCCTCCTGGGTTCAGATGATTCACCTGACTCAGCCTCACAGGTAGCTAGGATTACAGGCACGCACCACCACACCTGGCTAGTTTTTGTATTTTTAGTGAGACAGGGTTTCACCATGTTGGCTGGCCAGGCTGGTTTCCAACTCCCAACCTCAGGTGATTTGCCCACTTCGGCCTCCCAAAGTGCTGGGATTATAGGCATGGGCCACTGCATGCAGCCCTAAAATAGCACTTTTTAAAGGGTCCTGTTGCTGGTTGGTGTTTTAAATGATGACTTCTTTCATCTAAGTAAGGACACTTGCTTGTGCTTTCTGTTATTTGGATAGCACGACAAGACAGTTTTATGAAGGAATTTTTCATTTTTCACAAGACACCTTTTAAATCTATAAGTCACAGGGTCTTCCTCCAACCCCCCACCCAGCACAGGGAATTTAAAACACAGAAAGAAGCTAAAGAAGGTGAATCAGATTCAATTCAAGTGAATTTTAGTTCTGGATTTCTGCTATAAACACTTTAATGGTGATTGTTAACCATTATTTATAAGTTCCTGATAGCTCTGAGGTCTAGTCAAACCTTCCACAGCATTTAACAACAATATATATATATATTTTTTTTTGAGACTGAGTCTTGCTCTGCCGCCAGGCTGGAGTGCAGTGGGGAGATCTTGGCTTGCTGCAACCTCCGCCTCCCTGGTTCAAGCGGTTCTCCTGTTTCAGCCTCCGAAGTAGCTAGGGCTATAGGTGCGCACCACCACGCCCAGCTAACTTTTGTGTTTTTAGTAGAGACGGGGTTTCACCGTGTTGGCCAGGCTGGTCTTGAACTCCTGACCTTGTGATCCGCCCGCCTTGGCCTTCCAAAGTGATGGGATTACAAGCATGAGCCACCAGGCCCGGTCAACAAGATGTATTTAAGTTAGATGTTAAAAGCAGAAATCTAACTTGAGACTGACTTTGTGTAAGACTAATTGAAAGGTTGATTGTAGGTGAAAAATTCATAAACATTTAGTGATAGCTGTAGATTTCATTTCAACATAAAACAATAGCAAAATTATAATTCTGTCTAATTTACATTAATATATAAGAATGTTCTCAAAGCTGCAAACAATATCTAGAAAAAGTGATTGTCCCAAAGTTCATATCCTTCAGTATTAGATACATGGTTTTTCTGTACTAGTGCAGAAAAAATACCAAAAGCCATTCATTTCCTGCTTTGACTTGTCTTTCAGAAGGTGGGATGGTTGTATGGAATGACTCATTTCCTTCACTAACTGGAATTTGCCATTCTAGTGAGAAATGGCAGTGTGGAAAGCAAATTAGTAAATATTAAAGTATCAGTTCTAGCAAATGGGGACTGTTCATTAATTTGGACAGCCCTGTGAATATTTGAGTTACTCATTTTGAAATATACATTGGATTAGGTGTGATTAATATTCCAGTTGTTAAAAACAGATAAAGATGTCTTTATCTGACACATTTCCTTTCCATGAGTTAAATGAGAACCTGAGATCATTTTACTGGGAATATTATGAAAGTAATTTGTTTATATGATGACTTGGTTCATGAACCTAATAAGCTTGCTTTCTTGGTCAATCTTTAGAGGTTTTTATTTGATTGTTGAATCATAAAGAGACAGGACTCTTGCGTTCCAGCTTCATCATCTGACTTTTCCATGATTTTTCTTTATTCCTCAGTCTCTTCATATATAAAAGAACTACATCAGCAGTGGCTCTGAGATGCAAAAATAAATACAATTGTCAACATTTAAATTGTAAAACTCTAGTAGATATTCTTATTTTAATTAAAGGAGGAAAATAGACCCAAAATGATTTTAGGAGCTGATTCAGGTAAATTGGTCGGGCAGTTTAGAATTTAAATTCATGGTTCTTTTCTCCTGAATTTATTGGATGATAATTTATGCATATACAGATAAATTTGGTGCACTTTAAAAAGTACTTTAAAAATCTTGTGTTAAGATTCTGTTCTTCCAAAATCAGAGGTCACAAGCTAGAAGTCCACAGGCCTATTTTGGCCCACAGAAATATTTTGTTTGCTCATAGAAAGTGTTGATTTTTCTTTTAAGTTCTTTTCTTTTAAGTTCTCAACCTATAAAAATACTTATAGGTTGTATAAAAATACAAGGGTACTGCTACCTTGAAGTAAAAAAGATTTCACATAAAAAATGGATTTCCAATTACTCTTAAAGAGTCAGAAGATCCAGCAATGTTGGGTCTTTATCTCTACATAGCAGGTGCTGCTAGCACTGAATAACTTGCTCCTTTCAATGGTGTATGTGCTTCAGTACCAACGGTTTCTGGGATGAGACCCCAGTCCTACAAATCAGGGTTTTTTCTGTTGACCTAGATGAGAAAATTCTGACATTGAGAATAAACAGTTTAAGCATCGTTATTAAGTGGTATTTGGATTCAAAGAGATTAGGTACATGAACAAAACCTAGGGTACTGCTACCTTGAACTTCTTTGAGTAAGAAGTAAGTTCTTCTAACTCTCCTCTGCTTTCTTTTAAGTTTGTCCAAAGGTGCATTTGCAAAGGGATTACCAAGACCATGGCAGAACCAGCCTGCCCCTCCCTAACACACACATCACACACTTTTTTCCAACAGCTCTTCTAATTAAAGGTCTCTCACGGCTCATTCGACTCCTAAAGCCAATTAAACAGTGCTTACCCTTGTACCTCCCAGTAGATTGGGGAGTAGCTTGGCAAACGATGTGATTGATATGAAAAGTAGTAACGTATTTTTAAGCACTTTTAGCACTGTTGTTACTCTATGAGGCACAAGCTTTCAACACAGTGGCCTTTTATCTTCTGTGCTTTTGGAGTGTGAGAACACCATGGAGGCTACATGCACCACAGCGTTCCTGTGGGCTGGGAATCAAGGCCCGGAGAAGGGGGTGGCAGCAGGGGAGTGACAGTGCAGGGAGGGGGAGTTGGCAGCTGTCATCTGAATAGCATTTCCCTCTTCTATTATCCTGCGTCCAAATGCTCCATCTATTCATATTCATGGTTTCTATCACTGTGCATAGCACCAAGGCCAGCTTCCTTTTCATGTTTCATTTTCTTGTCTTTCCTGGAGTTTCATTTTGATTTACTAAAAGTTGGTGGACTGCTTTCGAACGAGGATCAGCTAGTAGAAACAGTAGCTAGTTGGTAGAGAATCTACTGGGAGGAATTTATTTAAATACAAGAAGTTCAAGACAAATGTATGTGGTAAGTTTTTGTTCATCCATGTTAATTTCATTAATTTCCTACTAATCTAGTGATTAACTCCACATGTAGAAAGACCATATTCACATTGCTAAGAAAAAGAAATAAGAAAAAAATTTTATATTTTAATTTCAAAGTAATATCTATTTAATTTAGGACATATAAAACTGCAAAAATTTAGGGAAGTACAGAAAAGAAATTAAAACCATCCTATCTAAACATAATTGCTATTAAATTTTGAGTTTCATTACAGCCAAATATATATGTTTATTTTTTAGGAAATTGTGATAATTCTAGAAATAATTCTTCATTGTCTGCTTATATGTGTGTAATACTAAATCATAAATGTTTTAAAATCTTTAAATATTTTATTAAAGCTTTTCATGTGTCGATATAGAATTTCATAACATGGCTACTCGGTGATTTTTGGGAAGTTAGGTGTCTCTGAATTTAAACAACAAACAGTGTTGGGATAAAGACATTCACAGGCTTTCACATCCAAGCTTTGTGAAAATCCATGATTTTTCCTCAGGAAAATTTCCCAGAAGTGATTTGTGAGTCAAAAGGTAGCTGGGCTTTCAAGTGACCTCCACAAAGGTTGTAGGAATTGAACCTCTCTGATGTATGAGAGCACCAACAGGGAGTTTTTCTAAGAACATCTTTCTGGGAAGCTACTCAGAATATTCTTTGACTGCTTTTGTCTAGGTATTTTTTACTCTATGAAGAAGACTAATCACTTGCTAGAGTTTCTTGGAATATAGGAAGAAGAGAGTGGAATGCTGCCAACTTTGAAAATGTTTGGGAAAATTATGGGCCATCTTAACCATCATTTTAATTAACATTTATTTTAGATCATGAATGGGAAACCAGCTCTTCTGGAGGAAAACGTTAATGTCTGCTGGGGAAGATGTATGTGCTTTGGGAATTCTTGGGACCAAGAAAATAAAATGCTTAATAACAACAGCATAATGAGGCCGCAGGAGTGCTGAGAGTATTAATTAAGGAACAATTTTAAAGTTCTTCAGAAGCCTAGGGAGAGTTTAGAGTGGATGGATTCCTTTACTGACAAAGACGAATATGTTGGACTGCGTGAGATGATTCGATTAAACCAGAGCTAAATTTTAAAACACACCTAATTGCAGTTTTTCTGTTATAAATGAAATGCCTCATATTTATTAGAGTCCTATTATTCTATTGAGATGAACCACAGTTAACCACATCCATATTTTTTAATATTTAGGCTGTAGAACTAAACTTCTACATGTACCTGGAAAAGTTTAGAAGTTGATACTGGCTGGGCGCAGTGGCTCACGCCTGTAATCCCAACACTTTGGGAGGCCAAGGCAGGCGGATCATGAGGTCAAGAGATTGAGACCATCCTGGCCAACATGGCGAAACCCTGTCTCTACCAAAAACACAAAAATTAGCTGGGCTAATTAAAAATCAGCTGGTATGTACTTGTAGTCCCAGCTACTTGGGAGCCTGAGGTAGGGAATCGCTTGAACCCAGGAGGGGAGGTTCCAGTGAGCCAAGATCGCACCACTGCACTCCAGCCTGGTGACAGAATGAGACTCTATCTCAAAAAAATAATAATAAAAAGAAGTCGAGATTATACTGTTCTTATATACAATGTCCCAATTTGCAACAAAAGAGCCGTAGGATGCCAGGTCCTGAACTGACCAATCGAAGAGAACTTGAGGCTCTGATGAGAAGAATGCATGCTGTGTACATAGATCACATTTGGGCAAGTGCTTCCTATTGTTGTCCAGTGAAACTTAATATTTCCATTGGTCCTTCTGAGTTTAACAGGTTTCTAACTCCTGCCAATAAAACCAGACTTTGCTACAGTGGTTTACTTGGCAAACTAAATCTCCACTTGCTTCTGCAGTAGGATTACCCATGTAAACACAGCATGACTTAACTGTAAAAATGGACACTGATGTGACAACTCAGTGGGAAAACTTGCTGTATTTTTGTCATAAAAGTAATGAGAGGTTTTTGCTTGTTTGTTTTTTGTAATATTGATTAGAAAGCCTTTAAACTGGTATTGCATAGAGAGATAACGCTTCTGCATGCCTTAGAAGAGAATCTATGCTAATTATAGTAATACGCTGCCAGCATGTTAGTTTTGTAAGAGATGTTGTCCTAGTGATATGCTGGCTGGGAACTGTAGTTCCTGTTCCCCGAGGATAGGAGATGTCTCTTGAGAAGAGAAGGTAGTTCTGGGTCTTATTTTTTTATGTAACAGTAAAGGGAACTCTTAAGACTTTATGTTTCTAAAGTGAATGTCCAGGATTAGTCTTTCCTGATGGTACTCTTGCCTGGATATCAAACTCGTAAAGCACTTAATACTCTCAACAATGGTAATATATGAAGTTAGTCCAGTAATTCGGAAACAGGAAGTTTGATCCCATTTAGACTTTAATACACTAACCAACAGTTTCCCTCAATTTCATTCATTACATGAATTTCATACATTCATGGATTCATTACTTTGTTCATTTATTTACACATAGGTTGAATTGAGTTCAGCAGTCCTTAGGGGCCATCAGGATGAGTTCCTTGTTTTCAAGGAGCTCCCAGCCTAGTGGAATAGGCATGAGAAAACTAATACAGTATAGTACAAGCTGTGATGAAATGTCCCCCATGCGTGCAGGAACAGGGATAGAGTAGCTAACCCTGCCTCAAAGTCCCTCTTGACTCCCTCAGCTCCATTCATTTTATTTATTTATCTATTTATTTATTTATTTTGGAGACAGGTTCTCACTTTGTTACCTGGAATATGGTGATACAATCGTGGCTCACTGCAGCCTTGGCCTCCAGGGCTCAGGTGTTCCTCCTGCCTCAGCCTCCCAAGTAGCTGGGACTGTAGGTGTACACCACTGTGCACAGCTAATTTTTTTAAAATTGCTTGTAGAGACAAAGTCTCACCAGGTTGCCCAGGCTGGTCTTAAACTCCTGGCCTCAAGTGATCCTCCCACCTCAGTCTCCTAAAGTACTGGAATCACAGTGTGAGCCGCCTTGCCTGGCCCATTTTATTTTAACTTATAGCTCTTTTACCCTACCTTGCCACTCTGATTGTGGCCCACAGACTAGCAGCATCAGCATCACCAGCAGTTCATTAGAAATGCATCACCTCAACCAGACCTATTGAATCACAATTTACATTTTAACAAGATCTTCAGGATCCAAAGTTTGTCACATGATTACAACTCTTATGTGGAATGGGGGCAGGGTGACACTGTTACAAATGTATGTTCTTGGCCAGTCACAGTGGCTCATGCCTGTAATCCCAGCACTTTGGGAAGCTGAGGCAGGCAGAGCATGAGGTCAGGAGTTTGAGACCAGCCTGGCTGATACAATAAAACCCCGTCTCTACTAAAAATACAAAAATTAGCCGGGCGTGGTGGCACGTGCCTGTAGTCCCAGCTACTTGGGAGGCCGAGGCAGAAGAATTGCTTGAACCCAGGAGGCAGAGGTTGCAGTGAGCCGAGATCGCACCACTGCACTCCAGGCTGGGAGACAGAGTGAGATTCTGTCTCAAAAACAAAAACAAATGTATGTTCTTACATAAACTGAGTAGAGTGAGCCCACACTTGATCAATGTGTACTGGAATGATTTAGTAATTGATAGCTTCTTTTATTATGTATCTATTGTTTGACAAGTGTGGGGCTGCTAAGTAGCTTAAAATATGATCTTACTCATTTCCTTCTACAGCTTGTAAGATAGGAATATTTATCCCCATTCTGCACACTAGAAAACAGAAATTCATAGAGGTTAAGGGACATGTCCAGGCCACACAGCAAGTAATAGCTTGAACCAGAATTTAAATGCAGGATTGCTTTGTTCCAAAGCTTTGCTCTTTCCCAACACAGACTCCCAAATATTGGAGACATCCCTGAAAGCGTGCTTCATGCTTAGTTTCCTTTTATCTGTCAGTTTCATGAGAAAAACTTAGTACATTAAACCCAAATAGCTCTAAAACTGGAGTTAATTACCTTCTGCTCCAGATGCAATTAGTAATTGCTCTATACCTGCTAGCATGATGCCTGGCAGCTGCCAGTTACCAGGTGCAATTTTGGTAAATGGGTAAATCCTATTGGTCTGCTAATTTAAGGTGTTAGATATTAGATGAATTACATTACTGAAAACCTTTAGGTAGACCTCAGCTTGGGAGTCATTTGGGCAGCATTTGGCTGGCAGACTGCCTGTTTGGTACCTGGGCCTGTTTCTTGCTATGGAATACATTTTATTCAGGGAATGCTTGTGAATCCATTTTTTAGTGCTTTTAAAAATCTTTATTCTTAGGATTTATTTTTCTTGTCAATTTTTTTCTATGCAGTCTTTTCCATTCAATTAAAGGAAAAATGTGACATTTTATGATCTTTATAATGAGTGTGAACCTTATGCGGATATATGAAGGAAAAGTTAATCTCTTCCGTAATCCCCCTTTATTCCTACCCCACAGTGGGAACCAGCATCCACAAACTAGCTCATATTTTTCCACACCTTTCTCCTTCCTCATGCAAACATGCACAAACAGCTATGCGCATATACCCTATAATTTGCTCTTAGGATGTCATGGACATCCCTCTCTACTCTCAAATCTCATTTGCAAAATTCTTTGTTCTTCACTACAAGGATTCTCAATTTGAGCAGAGGAGGGGAGTAAACTACCTTCCATTTAGGTATCTCAGATGGCATTGAGAGGAGCTTCCTCCCCAAGAGACCAAGTGCTCTCACACTACATATCTTTGCACATGCTGTTCCCACTGCTTCAAATGCCCTTTTTTGTCTCCTACCAGACAAATTCCTAGTCACCTTTAAATGGTCCACATTCAGATCTCACCTCCTATGGGAAACTCTTCTTGAGTCCTTCTCTTAAATACTATTAGTTGCTTCTTAATCTGCAAGGAATCTCATAATTCCACAAACACACATAATAAATACTTTTAATATTTTATGGCAGGTTTGTGAGTGTGTGTCTCTGTGTCTAAATCTCTCTCACTAAACCATGAGCACCTTTAAGACAGAAACTGTGTCTCCTTCATCTTTGTCTCCCCAGGGTCTAGAACTTTACCTGATACATGATAGGTGCTCTATACCTGTTGGCTCACCGAAGGCATTAGCCTTAGTTTACCCATCTGTAGTAGGAGAACTGGACCAGATGCTGTTAAAGTAATGCTATGGACTTCTATATTTGGACAGAGACCTTGAACAAGAGGCCCACCCAGATGATGCTTTGTGTGTACAATGCAGAAGCTGAGTGTGTTGATGGATTAATATTTGGCTACGTCACCATTTCACAGTGGTGGACAAAAGAGGCACATTGGCTCTTTTGAGCTCTAAGTAGCTGTTCTAATGTCTTGTTTCCCCACCTTAAAGAACATTTACTATATATATGAATGAATCCATAAACAATATAAAGTCAAGTGTAATAGTTGTTTTCTTTTTTAGCTTACATGACTGTTTTAGAGACACATTTATACTGATAATGTAGGTAAGTTAGTTTGTGTATTCATGTATAGGCAGACATTACTTGGCATATGATAATGAGCCTAGCGCCCTGTTTGGTTTGAACCCCCCCCAAAAAAAAGATTTCTTCCTTATCTGCTGTGATGTTTCCCTCTCTGGGGGATGTTTCCAGCTAGGAAAATTTGTGCTTCTACTTGTAGCTCCAGTGCCCAGCAAGCTACCTCCAACCCCTATCCCACCCACATACACAGGTAGCCTTTATCTTCTGATTAGGGAAATTCCTGCATCACCACCTCCATCACAGGCCGCATTGTATACCAGCAACATAGGCTTTCTTTCTTTCCATGGTGAGAGAAATCAGCTTAGTGAGTTTTTGGAAAATTTCAAGGCAAGTGTGGCTTGAGCTTAAGATGAGGGAGTTAACCCCCACCATACTTGTTTTTGACTCAAGTCTATTTTACTGCTTTTTGAGAGTGAGAGCTCAGGGTTAGCAGCTGCTGAGTGTAGGTCTAAGGTCTGACAGAAGCCTTTGCAGAGGCACCTGCTGCTTTCAGGACTGCCTGGGATTGAGGGAAACCCCCACACAAAAGGCTTCTGTTGTATTTCTATGCATAGTTGAGAAAGCTTAAATGACAAGGAAAGAAAACCACAAGAGAAAGAGAAAGATGGACTAGGAGAAGTAAATGGAAATACTGTTGACAAAAGGCTATGCCAGTGCAAAAAGTGAGTGTGAAGCAGCAGAGAAAAGCTGGAAAGCAAAGCCAGAATGGCTAGGAAGAAGACCTGGCAGCAGTATCCACATTTTCCAAAACTATGGTGGGAGCCATAATTATCTGAAATCCCCACCAGATACTATCACTTGAAACATCATGTCTCACCCTTGTAGTCTGTGTAAGTTACCAGTCCTTCCAGAATAAATAGGAACAATTCTGAGACGCTGGCATGGAGTGGTATAGCCCTATGCCAGGCATTTTGTCACCCCTGGCACGACATAAATGGGCATAGACAGCCTTGAAATGTGTACATTATGTAAGCTGTACTTTCTCCTTTTTGTGCTGACCACATGCCATAGTGTTCTAGGAAGGCAAAGGGGCATCTGGTTTGGTTGTCAGTGCTACTTGGTGGGTATGCCATAACCCTTTAGAGATGTAATACCAGGCTGGGCATGGTGGCTCACACCTGTAATCACAGCACTTTGAGAGGCTGAGGCAGGTGGATCATCTGAGGTCAGGAGTTTGAGACCAGCCTGGCCAACATAGTGAAACCCCGTCTCAACTGAAAATACAAACATTAGCCAGGTGTGGTGGCACATGCCTGTTATTCCAGCTACTTGGGTGGCTGAGGCAGGAGAACTGCTTGAACCCGGGAAGCAGGCGGCAGTGAGCCGAGATTGCACCACTGCACTCCAGCCTAGGAAACAGAGCGAGCGAGCGAGAGGGAGAGAGAGAGATGTGATGCCAATCTTGGATCTCTGTGTAAAAAATTATGGGTGTAGTGTACATTGATAACTGCTGGGTGAATGTTGTGCTGAGTCAGGTGATATGGTTGGAGTTCTGAATCACTCCACCACCCCCTTGCTGCTGCTACAGCAGCTACCACAGTGTTAGAGCTAAATGCAGGAAAGGTCTCTCTTTTTTCTGCCTGATGCTTTCCCTCTCCTGCCTCCCATGGATACAATAGGAAGCCAGTTAGTTGTTTGTAGACTTCCAGCCGCAGGGGAAACACAGAGCAGAATGTAGCAGGGCAGGTGTGAGGCTGAAACAGCAGATAAATTATCATTATGATGGTCTCCTGACTCAAGGGCAGCCAGTCCCCATATTGGCAGACCTAGGGACTTCCCTGCCTAGAAAATCTCTGTCCATTAAGGGACACATTGGCCCAATAGGTTATTTCTCCCAGATATTTGGTATTAGAAGTAAAGATTATCAGACAGTCAGAAGTGAAATCTACAAGGATGCATATGAAAGACCATGAGCAAGCCCATGTCAGGAGAAGGCAGAAGCCATGATGACTTCATAGCAGAATCAATAAACAGAGAAAAGACCATAGCATCAGGGTGAGAAATAAATACATGAAAAATCTATAGAAATAGTTGAGTCATTTTAGTGGCATACACCAAAGTGAAAAATCTTGATACTCTTGCTTCTAAGGGTCAGATGGCTAAGCAGCCCCTAAGGAGCAGCTTAGAGTGGGAAGCTGCTAGATTGGCTGGAAAGGAAATAATGAACCCAAATGCATCTATTTGGTTTATTACTCATGGTACATCAGGCAGCATGAGCATTATGTCTACATCATCAATTCTCCCTGGCCCCCTAGGTCTCATGGAGGTGATGTGGATATGGGCCTAGGGGGATACTGTGCACAGAGGGGTCTGTTTCACTGCTGAGCAACACTGAGTTTTAGAAAACCCCAATTTTAAAAGGAGACATGCCTATCCTCCCCTCCAGAGACAGATTATTCCAGGGTAATGTAAATAGATCTCTAGGCAGGGATGTTCTCTGTCTTTACTATGCTGATCAGGAAACAAGTGTGCCTTCTGATCTGCAGGGGAACACTGTCTCTAGTTTCCTAGGCTGTTTGCTATGCAAATATTCCAGAAAATATAGTTTGGCATGGCTTGTAGAAACATTATGAAAAATTATCTCCCAACACTAATATTTACTTATTTGTTTGTATTTTTGAGATAGTCTTGCTGTGTTGTCCAGGCTGGGGTGCAGTGGTAAGACCTTGACTCACTGCAATCTCCACCTCTCTGGTTCAAGTGATTCTCATGCCTCAGCTTCCTGAGTAGCTGGAATTACAGGCATGTGCCACCACACCCAGCTAATTTTTGTATTTTTAGTAAAGATGAGGTTTCACCATATTGGCCAGGCTGATCTTGAACTCCTGCCTGCCTCAGCTTCCCAAAGTGCTGGCATTACAAGAATGAGCCACCGTGCCTGGCCTCAACACTAAGAATTCTCAAGCTGCCTTGAATCTTTTTCCAGTTTACACATGGCCAAATCCTATTTTCTCTTCTCTTTAGATTCACATGAACCTCGCATTTTCTTTGTTGCCATTAAATTCTTAAAGCACCACTTTTCCCCAGACTCACACTAGCCTGGGTGAGTTTCTGCTCCTCATCTCTAGAAGACCAGAACTAACTAACACAAAGCTGGAAAATTAGATTGTAATCAGAATGTGGGGCCTTGTATCCCAGGTGAAAGTTTTAATCAAATGTGAAACCCTGACACTTGGATGCGGCAGGACTAGCTTCAGTTAGAATTGATCCACTTATGCCTCTGTTCATTTGGGATGCGACTACTCAGGACACAGGGAGTTATTTCTATTTATTACCTCCATAATGCTTTCAAGGGTGCTTCAAATCTGAGCCAGAGGCAGAAGTCTTCAAGTTTCTATCCTATTAACTGTTTGGATTTCTTGTTCTGGATCTTCTTTTTAAAAGTATTAATACATTTCATCAAATGAAACATTAGTGCTTAGAAAAGATAGATATTGGCTTACAGGTTTACACTCAGGTCCTCTCACTGGTCCTCCTGCATTGGAAGCTCTTCACACTCTTTGACTTGCTTCTAATTCTGCCATCCTTAATTCCTCTAGTCTCTGTGTACAAGTATCTTCATCAAAGAGGCATTCCTGGGCCCACCTTCGAAACTAGCTCTTACTCATTGTCCTCTCTTGTGGCACTTGCTCTTTTCATTCTTAGCACATAGCACAATTTATAATTGTACGTCAGGTATGTGTGTGTAATGGCTTCTCCTCCACCTGACTGTAAGCTCCATTAAGAGAGAAGTTATATCTTTTGTTCATTACAGAAAACCCAGCCTGATGTACCAAGTGCTTGAGAAATACCGATTGAACAAATTGAATGTAGATTTTTGGCTCTTTTTTGTAAAAAGTCTTGAATATTTCAGCTCAGTGAGTTTGCACTTATGCGGTTAGCAATAGTGTTGATGAGTTTTTTACATGCAGGACTTACATCATCAACAGTATTTTCTCTCTTCCATTTTTTTTTCCTATTACAAAAAGAATATACTCTCAATTCCTTTAACTCAATAAACACAGAAGAGAACAAGGGGGAAAGAAACCAATATGGTGGTAATTCCAGTGTTGACATTTTGTAGAGCTGTGTTTTAAAGAAGAGTAATTCTCCATGAGGGTAGAGTGGAGAGGGAAGGGATTGTAGGATGTAAAATTAGTTTGAGATGGTCCACACAAAAGTTGATATGAAAGTGAGAAGTAAAGCAGGAGCCTTTGGAGTGCAGAGGAAAGGGCTAATATTGGAGACATTCCAGAGACAGAATTGGTGCGATTTGGCCAAGGCAATGCTGATGTTTGGGGCTTTGTGACTGGGAGACAGCTGTAGCGCTTAATAGAAATAGTGGTGTTGGAGAGGCCTTGAGACCTGGAAAGGAAATAGGCTTTAGAGCCAGCAGAGGTGGGTTTCAATTCTGGTGCTGCAAGCAAGTCATGTGACCTCTGTGAAACCATTTCCTTCCTCTGTACAATGAGCTCCACAGTCCCTACCTTGCCAGGTTTTCGTTGGGTAAGTTACTTAAACTTTCTCAGCTTCTTCATCTGTTAAGATGGGAATAAAAACAGTACCTACTTCATGGGTTGTTTCAAGGATTAAATGAGTTAATATTATAGAATAAGGGATAGATAGAAGGATTTGCTATGATCCTCGTTATTGATAAATTATCAATATATGGACTGGATGCCCTTGAGACATCCAGCTGAAACTGTCCACCTGGCAGTGGAAAACACTTGTCTAGAACTTGTCCGTGGTCTGTTTAAAAATACTGGGAAGGTCAATTTTCCAGGGTGGGTCCTGTGTTGTCAGAGTTAAAGGCTGGGAGTGAAGTTTCCATTAACTGAGGTTTAACAGTCATTGTACTACACGTCCCAGAGTCCCGTTCTAAAGTAGATATCTCCACCTGGCTGTGTGGATGTAATTTACTAGCTGGTACCTTGGTGAGCCCATCCCTGGGTATGAGTGTCTGCAGAAAAAGCCTGAGGATGCATGGAATGCTAAGTTCTTAGGACAGGGCGAGGAAGGCCAGTGGGTAGAGGGGTTCATTTGTGCAAGTACCAAACCCACAGGGTGGGTGCAAGGCTTAGGAGATGGGCAGACATGAAATGCACAGGAACAAGCAAACAGAAGGGAATTATCCTGGGACTGCCACTCATGAAGCTTTTATGGTGGTCCTTTAATGTGGATAGGTTAAAGTGACTGCAAGGTTAAAGGCTAACGAATATTCTCAAATTCTTTATGTTTTTTTTATTTAAAGCAAAACATAAATGTAAAATAATGCACTTCAGTTTGCTCTCTTCTTACTGCCTCCCACTCATCAGTTTTGCACAGAGAGAAATGTTCACTTGCCGTGGCTTCTTGCCCCGCCCGAGTTTTTTGTTTTGTTTTGCTTTTAGCATAGGTCCATTATAACTGAAAGCAAAGAGCCCACCTTCTCAACCCCTACCTGGCAGACAGGGACTGCTGTGGAAATGCTAGGAGACCTTGTTAGATCAGGGTCGTCTGTGATGGCTGTTTAGTAGCTCTTCCCGCTTTTCTCTGAATTAATAGGAACCTCTGAATAGGAGCCATTAGAAAGACTCCTGATCACTTCTATTTTCAATTCACCCTCAGCTCCAGACAAGTGTGATAGGACTTGCATTTTCATATATTATGAAATGCAGGTAACAGTTCTCACCTGGGGCATCCCTGCTCCTCAAAGATGCACAAAGAACTTGGTGTGAACCCCAATGCTTGGCAACAGAAGCTCAGCATGGGCTCTCATCCTACCCTGGCACTCCTTAGATGCTGTCACCTGGACTCAAAGCCTTATTTCCTACAAGAAATCCAGTGAAAGCAGCATTTTCCAGAGTCTGTAGTTGTACTGAAGATTTTGTTCATGAAGGGTGAGCAACAGCAAATGGACTACTCAGCTGTGACCCGCTGTCTGCTATTTCCCCCGTGTCGCTTCACATTCTTTTAATACCAGCTCTCTTTGCACCCTTCTGCTGTACATGGGACCAGATCTTTTAGGATTTTCTGAGGCCCTAGGTCCTCTTCTGCCCATAAGCATACCAAACATATCAATGTGCACCCACACCTGACATGAAATATAATTTTTGCCTCAAGCGATGAAAAGCATCTTTATAATTGGGCTTTTGAAATCATTTGACTGTAAGTATGTCATTCAATATATGATTGGCTCTGTTTTCTCAGGAGCTATACAGTCAAGAATTCTTAAAAAAAAAGGAAGAAGACTTAACTTACCAATTGTTTTCATGCACAAGAAAATATTTTAAAATATTTTGAAATGAAATGTTTTTGAAGTATGTTAGATTTAACAATTAAAGAAGTAACATATATTTGTAGACCTTTACTTAAACATTTGGTAATTATCATGTTTATCTCTTTGTATTCTGGAGACAAGAATCTCTTTTAAGCCCTTAAATAATTATGTGCATCTCTTAAAGATATTAAACTGTAGGCACTGCCATAACTATGTTTTCCAGTAGATAAGACAGGTTAGCAGAAGATCTGTTCACAGGCAGGACACTCTAGGAGAAGAGTCCAGTCCCCATCCTGGCTTCTTTTCTCTCTGGAAGCAGCCTTATCAGGCCAACCCATTTTCCCTGTGTGCCTTCTGGAATTATGACGAACACAGTTTTCTTTGTGTCATGACACATATTTTCGTAGAGTGCAACCAAATTTAAAAATAGCCATGTGGTAACTTCCTTACACAAGGATTTTGTCAGGAACCTCAAGCAACTGTTAGAGAATGCTCACTTGGAAAGGATTTGGTTGGAAGTACAGATGGAGAGATGAAGACATCTTTCTGGGCAGGGGCACCAGCATGGGCAAAAGTGTGGAGGCAAGAGCTGAGATGCCACTGAGCCAGGTCTGAAAAGCTTTGGAAGCCACACTGACTATTTCAGACCTTAGCCTCATAGGCTATAGAAAAGAACTGACATTCCAGGAACTGGCTCAAAGAGTAACTGAAGGTAAATGTTGTGGATTTTTCTTTTCCTTTCTCTTGTTCCTCCTCTCCATTCTATTGGGCACAGAGCATTCCTTTTAACATCGCTGTTTTCCTTAACAGATAAATAAGCCCAGGTATCCAGTAAGCCCCTGAAGGAGACTTGTGTATGCAGCACTGATGGAACAAACATCCAGACATTATTTTGAGTTTTGAGTGGCCACTGGGGCTCCATGTGCTTTATGTTTGGATTATTTGATGTTTTTCCCGTCCTTTAATGTTAGGTCTCTTTAGCCAAATGATAAGGTTGAACAGGATGGAAATTATAGGGTGGGGATCACAGTGGGGTTTTAGCATAAGCCTTCACTTCCATTCATGTTTCAATGGTTTCCAAGAGTTGTTTCTTTTTTTTCCCCTTTTTGCTTTATGTTTTCTTTTGCATTTTATTTACCATGCTTTTTGTTTATTTCTTTCTTTTTATCTCCTTTCTTCCCTCCACTGGATTAACAGCATTTTCTTTCCTAATTTTTTTCAGTGTTTGTGTTTTTAAAATATTTGTGGCTAATGGTTAAAATTCTGATTTCCCATAAAACTCCAAGTTTCTAGATTTTTGAAAGTTAACGTATGTGACGTTGGACTGTATTTCCACGTGGCAATGATCTGTAAGAATGACCTTCTTTAGACAGACAGACTTTCGCCAATTTACCCCAGGCTCCACCACACCCTATTGTTTCCCTGACCCTGAGGAGACATCAGTTGTGGTTATATGGACTATTGCTTTCCTGCACATGGCTGTTTACTCAGTAAGCATTTCAGTTTGTCATCATCTTTTAGCTGGAGCATTTAGTTGATTTATATTTGTCATGATTAACTGTACTGATATAATCCACATCTTCTGGAGTCTTTTGTGCTGTTTGTTGCACAGTTCCTATGTTCCTTCTCTCCTTTTTTATCTTTTTATGGATGATCAGGTTCATTGTCTCACTCTGTTTTTTTCTTCTGTACCACTCTGAAAGGTGCACTGTCTTATTCTTTCAGAGCTTAGCCTAGTAATTACAGCAGGCATCATCAACTTACTAAATTCTAAAGTGATCAATATTTTTACCTTCCTTTGCCTAGCACCCTTCTGATTTATCCCTCTCCCCTAATTCTTACGCTAGTCTATATAATTTTTTAAACTCCACAAGGCGTTGTTTCTTTTATTCTTTTGTAGAGGCAGTGCCTGTATTGATTTACCTATGTATTTATCATTTTCTGTCATTTTTATTCTTTCTTATATTTTCTTATATCCTTACAATTCCTTCTTTTTTCATATTTTTAAAGTTTTCTTTCTTTTTTTTAAATTTTCCTTTAACTTCTGGGATACGTGAGCAGAATGTGCAGGTTTGTTACATAGGTATGCATGTGCCATGGTGCTTTGCTGCACCTATCAACCCATCATCTAGGTTTTAAGCCCCGCGTGCATTAAGTATTTGTTGTAACATTTTCCCTTACCTTGCCCCCCACCCCCTGCCAGGCCCTGGAATGTGATGTTCCCCTCCCTGTATCCATGTGTTCTCATTGTTCAACTCATGGGCATATAAATTAGTACAATTCCTTCTTACATCTCTTTATATATGTTATATTTGTGATCAACTGCTTTTTGTCTCAAGTGCATCCTTTAGAATTTCCTTTAATGAGGATCTCCTGATACTAGAGTGTAATTCAGACTTATTCTCCCTTTCCTGAGCTACTGGGAGGAGTGGTAGTTCTTCTAGTCCTGTTTCATGTAGATGGACATTTTCAAGAATTCTGACTTGATGCAATTATGTCAGTTCCAGTGTCTTACCTTGCATGAGCCTCAGGCCATGTCACCTGGGCATCCCAGCCCTAAAGCCCTAAGCAGCTGCATCCAGATTCAAACCCCTCTGAGTGATGGTAGTATTTGCTCTCATGCTTATTGCTTCAGCTTTGGATTCTGGCTTCATTTCTGGCCTGCATTAAAAAGAACAGTTATGTTTTACAGGTATAAGAGGTACATTCTTGTGATGGCTGCAATGGCTTATATTTTGTATATGTTTGGAACTAGAGGAGGATCTGGGTAAATTCAGACTGAAATTTTTAATGTAAATTAATTCATTCACAAACCACTTATTGGCCACCTATCATGTTCCTGGTCACTCTGAGGAGTGACCTTTGAGCACAGGCTTACATGAAGTAATGAAGAGTCATGCTAGTATCTGGGGTGTGAGTCCTTTGTTCTCCGAGAAGCATACATCAAGGCAGGGTTAGCTATGCAAGAGATTCATTAAGGTAGCTCCTGTGAGCAAGAGTAGGGTGAAGGGAAAAATGAAAACGTGGGTCTCCTTATTCAAAAATAACATCAAGAATTTCAAGATGGCTACAGAGGCATATTCAACCAAGCACAGAGCTCTTTTGAGTGCCCTGTCTGATCATGAGGGAAAATAGGATTGAGCTGCTGGGAGCTTGGGAGACTCCTCTGATCGTGATGCAGTTCTGAACCCAGGTGCAGAAGAGAGGAGGAAAGAGGTTGAGTGGAAGCATCCTACAGGATGTGTGCTGTTCCAAGAGGGCCTGGCAAGGCTGCTGGGGAGTCTTTAAGCCCGAACCACCTCTTAGGTGAGTTTTCACCTCCCAGGAATAGGTTTGAGTCGCTATTCCTGCCATGCTTAGTCACTATCTAGGAGTAGCCTGTGAGAAACATGGCTTCAGCACAAATGCAGAGATGGATTTCAGAGCACAGCAGCTCTAACTCCTAGCCAGTAATACTCCTTGTAAGTTGGATGTCTATGAGGCACAGTCTCATGGCAGCCACACTGAGAAAAGAGCTTTTCAGGAATAGGGGACAGTTGTTTTGGGGCTAAATTATGTCCCCTATCCCAAATTCATACGTAGAAATCCTAACCTGCAATACCTTTGAATGTGACCTTATTTGGAAACAGGATTATTGCAGCAAATAATCAGTTAACAATAGGTCATACTGGAGTAGGGTGGGCCTCTAATCTAAAATGACTGCTAGCTTCATAAAAAGGGAAAAATTGGAGATAGACATACATACAGGGAGAATAACTTACGAAAATGAAGGTAGAGATTGAGGTGATGAGTCTACAAGCCAAGGAACACTGAAGATATCACCCCCCCTCCCCCAGAAACAAAGAGAGCAACATGGAACAGATTTCTCCCTAGTCCCTTCAGGGAAAGCATTGCCCTGCCGACACCTTGATTTCGGATTTCTTGTCTCCAAAACTGAGGCAATATATTTTTATTCTTTAAGCCACCTAGTTTTGGGTGCTTTATTATGGCAGCCCTAGCAAACTAACACAGGCTTGAAGTGATAGGAGACTTGGCACGTTGTAGAAACATCAGGGAGGCCACTGTGGATAGAGCAGATAAGTGAGGGAGACAATTGTAGGGGAAGGAGAGGTATCCAGGGGCCAGATCTGTAGATTATGACTTTGTGAATCAATAGAGCAACGTTGGTTTTTATTCTGAGTGTGATGGGAAGCCTTTGTAGGGCTTGAAGAGGGCAATGGCCTGATTTCACGTATATCTTTAACCTCACTCTGGCTCCTGTCTGGAAATATTAATAGATTGCAGAGGAGCAGAAGTAGAGGCAATGCAACCAGCCCAGTCCCTGGCAGCTGTAAAGAGAGAGAATCTGGTGGTGTGGACGAGAGTAGTTGCTGTGAAGGGTATAGGGAGTGTGGGATGTGTTGGCAATTTGAAGTAAATGATATACTTTCAGATGGATTGGAGAGAACAACTAGACAACTAGTTGTCTTCTGAAATGAGGACACTGGGTGAGGAGCTTACCTGGAGTTTACAGGAATGGATGTCGATATTTTTCAAAGTCACGTATTTTTTTGCAATTTGCTTTTTCATTTTCATGAACTTATTTTCATATCAATACAGATATACTGACCTCACTGTATTTTGAGGACTGCTCAATTTTTCTTATATGGATATGCCATTCTTGATTAAACTGGTTATCTCTGAATGGACTTTTGATTGTTTCCTTTGGTATGTAATTATAAATAATGAGGCTTAAATAGCATATGATTTATCTATTGCTTCATAACAAAATCCCATCCAATGCAGTGGTTTAAAACCAACATTTATTATCTCACAGTTTTCGTGGGTCAGCAGGCAGAGTACAGCGTAGCTGGGTTCTCCAGGTCAGGATCTCTCCCAAGGCTGAGGATGCAGTTGTGTCAAGGTTTGACTGGGAAGGAGCTGCCTCTGTGCTCACTCACTCAGTGGTCATTGGCAGGATTCACATCCTGATGGAGGGTTGTCCTGAGGGCCTTTGCTCCTCACTGGCTGGCTCTTAGCTGGAAGGCACCTTCAGTTCCTTACCATGTGGGCCTCTAGAAGTAGAGCTCACAACATGGCAGCCGGCATCATCAAAGCGAGAGCAAGAGAGAGAACAAGAATGTGTGAGCAAGAGAAGTCACAGTCTTTCATAACCTAATCTCAGAAGAGTGCCTCACCCCTTTTGCTGTATTCTGTTAACTAGAAGTTAGTCTCTAGGTCCAGCCTTCACTCAATCAGAGGATTATACAAGAGCATGGATGCCAAGAGACAGAGATCTTAGTAATCTGCCTAGCACCATAGCCCAGAACATTTGTCTTTTGATAAATTTTTTTTTTTTTTTGAGATGGAGTCTTGTTCTGTCGCCCAGGCTGGAGTGCAGTGGCGCCATCTCGGCTCACTGCCATCTCCACATCCTGGGTTTAAGCAATTCTCCTGCCTTAGCCTCCCAAGTAGCTGGGATTACAGGCGCCCATCACCATGCCTGGCTATTTTTTTGTATTTTTAGTAGAGATGGGGTTTCACCTTGTTAGCCAGGCTGATCTCGATCTCCAGACCTTGTGATCTGCCCACCTCAGCCTCCCAAAGTGCTGGGATTACAGGCGTGAGCCACCACGCCCAGGTTGATAGATTTTTTATAGGTGAGTTTGTTGAAAATGTATGCTTGTTTTAAAATTTTATATGTAACACCAGATTTCTTTTCAAATTCTTCATTCTAGATTTCAAAGTTCATTCTGATGAGACTATTTACTACTGCCTAAGAGGGAGAGGCTGTAGCTCCTCTAACCGCCATTGCCAGATTTTGTCATGAATGCTTCTTCCCTTCTTGCCTGTCTTTTTCTCACCCCTCCAAAACTTTCCAGAACAGGAAATAGCTATGTGCCTTGTAACAGAAATGATACGAAGGTTCTAACCAGCAGGCATATGCATATATGCATCATGATGACTATTCTAGGTTATGATGACCTGGATTATGCCATTAAAAAATGTCATTGTCTTCATTTGTATACTGACATGGATAAGGTTTATTCAGCCAGACTTGATGAGAGGAATTAAAAAGTAATAGCTAATATAAGGAGTCTGTTTGGACCCATGATATCTAGGGAAACTCCACTTGAATCATTTCTTCTAAATCCTCAGAACTCAGGAGTTTCTGGGG
Organism: Callithrix jacchus; assembly: GCF_049354715.1. Classification (NCBI taxonomy): domain Eukaryota; kingdom Metazoa; phylum Chordata; class Mammalia; order Primates; family Cebidae; genus Callithrix; species Callithrix jacchus. The sequence continues at coordinate 134,659,561 of NC_133502.1, read as the reverse complement.
TGCCACATAGTAATGAGGTGTTCATTTATTTCCTCATTAGTCAAAAACTTTACTTAAAAGACCCTTTTGTGTTTACTAGATATGGTTGGAGGAAATATAAATTATTATCACTATTACTTTATCTCCTTCCCATATAAGGCTTTATAAAATTAAATGTCATAAACCTAAACTATGATAAAAATGAGATGATGTAAATATCTGTGTGTCCTGGTTCAGGCTGCTATAACAAAATACGTTAGACTTGGTGGCTTATAGACAACAGAAAATCTATTTCTCATGTTTCTGGAAGCTGGAAATCCAAGATCAGGGTACCAGCATGGTTGGATTCTGGTGTGGGCCCTCTTGAGGGTAGGGAGCTTTCTGGGGTCCCTTTTATAATGGCTAATCTCATTTATTAAGGTAGAGCCCTCATAACCAACTTGTCTTCCAAAGGTCTCCCCTTTGAATGCAATCACATTGGAGGATAGAATTTGAACACATGCAGTCTATTGCACAGTGACTGCTATCAGGTTAGATGCCCCAGTTGAAAGATTAGTCTGTCTTGGCAGCTTCCCAAATGAATGCCAAGGTGCCTTATTTCCCCTTACCCCTGTGAGCAAGGTGGGATGGGTGTGGAATGGAGGAGAGGGCATGACGGCTGATGAAGCTAAGGGAATGTCTTGACGGGGTCCGTCACCAACATCCCTGTTTGGCGCTAGCTCCTTGGTTGGAGAAGGTGCTAGTTTCCTCCCCACACTGCCCCTTACTTTCTATTATCAGGTTCCTGTGTTGCCCCAGAAGCCCATGGCCCTCCTTATGTGGATTAGTTTAGGAACTAGCTCTCAGGCCAGCAGCTCCCTCTCTGCCTGTCCAGCTTGGATGGCTTCTCTTTCCAGGACACCTTGAAGGCCAGGACCCTGCTTCCTTCATGCCTGTGCCCTCCTGTGAGCCTAGTGTTCCAGGAGTGTGGCTCTCCAAACAGGGAGTGACTCCTCTGTGTCCCAGCACGACCCCACCCTCCCCCTTTGCCTCCCTCAGACACTGGGCAGGTTGTGCTCATATTTCACAAGATTACTCTGCTAGATGAGAAAAACGTGTACTTTATTCAGGACAGCGAGCTCAGCTCTGTGGATTGCATTCCCTGCAGAAATGAGAATCCAAGTGTAGTGGCCTTTCAAAGCTGAAATAAATCAGGGCTCCTTGGCCATACTACCCTGGTCTGTTGGTTTTGTCTTTTTCTAGAAGACATGCAAGTTTAAGGAAAATTAAGGGAGAGCAAATGAGGACCAGTTCGTTGTGTAATCACTTAAAATCTCTGAGTCGGAATAGCTATTTGCGATTTAAAATATAAATGTTTTCAAATGGTTTGTATCTTGATCACTTATGTAAAGATGTGCATTTGAGATATGCTAAAGTCACTTTTAGATGCTTTTTTAAAATGACAGTCTTAACTTGTCTTTGTGGAACTCTGTATTTTTCAGTTTTCACCTATGTTAAGCCTTTGAATTTTTTTTATTGACTAAAGTTGGTAGAAGAAATATTTATGGTTATCAGAGTTTTTATAGAATCCTCCACCACCTTTTTCTAAAAGGAATTTGAGTCATCTGGTGCTTATATAAAATCAAACACTGTTTAAACTCAGGGAGCTGGGTTTTTATTTCTTTTTTTTTTTTTTTTTTTTTTTTTTTTCAGAATAAAGTGCAGTTTAAAGAGAATAGAGTGGGAGCTTTTACCAGACACCTGTTTTGGTCTCTTGCTGGGCCGGCGCTATTTTCCTAGGAATGGGGACTGTGTGTTTCTGTTTTTCCTCTTCTTTCTTAAACAAATAGAGGAAATCCATTGGAGGCTTACCTAACAAGACATATTGATGAATGTAGAATCTTAAATGAAAAAGAAGTCAATGGATGTGGCTTCCTGGACTCTGATCTTGAACCAAAAATAAAGCGAGCCCTCACCGCAGGGGTTTGGTTCAGCCCAAGCCTGCGGCAGACGCTGTTTTCCATGACTTTGCTGGAGGAGTATACTTCTCTGGGCAAAAGTTCCCAAGGCCTTTGGAGACTTTTAAAGCCTTTTTTTTCCCTGTAGCTTTTATTGTTTTTAAGAAAAGTGGTGTCACTCTTACTTGTCATTAAAAAAATAGTGTGGGAAAAACAAATAAACTACCCAAAGAATAAAACAAGAAAAACCAAAACAACTCCCCTAAGAGAATGCAAACATTTACACCCTTCACTCTTTTGCAAGATAACTATTTCCATGCGAGTTGGATTAGAAACCATGAGAAGATTTTTCTCTTTGATTTTTGGTTTCTTCTATTTTTAACATTTTTGGCAAGTCTACACATTGTGGTTACATAAAAACATCAGGATTAAGATATTTGGTATTTAAAAAGCACCCTTGGACTTGGGATGAGTCTTTCTGGCACAGCCGTGAGAGAGCTTGAATTCCTTTCATAAAATAATAGGCATTAATATCCGATTAACACATGCTTTTTGTCCAGCTTCTCCCAGTGGTCCCTCGAGAAGCCTCCTAAACCATGCTCCTGCCCTTATGAAAGGCCTGTCTGCTTGGTGGCTGGAGGGAGGGCCCTGCATCAGGTGCCCTCCTTAGGAGGGCAGGCTCCTGCTGTGTCTGTCACCCAGGAGGTGGTCCAGGTTGGTCACCATTTTCTTTTTTTTGTTTGTTTTTTTTTTTTTGAGACGGAGTTTCGCTCTTGTTACCCAGGCTGGAGTGCAATGGCGCGATCTAGGTTCACCGCAACCTCCGCCTCCTGGGTTCCGGCAATTCTCCTGCCTCAGCCTCCTGAGTAGCTGGGATTACAGGCACGTGCCAGCTAATTTTTTGTATTTTTGTAGAGATGGGGTTTCACCATGTTGACCAGGATGGTCTCGATCTCTTGACCTAGTGATCCACCCTCCTCAGCCTCCCAAAGTGCTGGGATTACAGGCTTGAGTCACCGCGCCCGGCGGTCACCGTTTTCAAGAGTCATTGCCAATTATTGTGTGCCTACAGTGCGCCAGACCCACTGCTCACCTCTCCTCACCTACTGTCTGAGTGGATCACCACAATCCTGCGAGGTATAACCCACTAACAGTGTTTTAGGAGAGAAGGAACGTAGAAGCCTATGGGATCTGCTTTTCAGGAGTCGCTATCCAGAAAGAGAGAGACATGTATATGAGTAAGTTCAAGAAAGCATGATGTTAGTGATAAGAATTAAAGCTAAGGCATATTACAAACGTACCTTGTGCTTGTTGCTGTATCAAATGCTTTCTTTGGAGAATGTCACTTAACTCTCACAACAGCCCTATGAGATGGGTATTTTATCTGCATTTTACAGAAATGGAAGAAGAGGAAGCTAACGTTGAGCAATGTGATATGGTAAGCTCCAGAGCCCACACTCTGGAAATGGTAGATTTGGGAGTCAAACCCAGATAGTCTGATCTCAGATCCATTTACTGAACCACCAGTCTATACAACACAGTGACCAAGAGCCACAAAGCACGGGGGTGGTTCATTGAAACAGCCTCTCCACAGGTGGTGTAGACCAGTAGAGGAAGGGCCACACTGTATATTCCCAATAATGGTTCAGGTTAGTTCTCTGTTTCCCTAAGGACTTTTTCTGCCATTCTTACTGCTGGAAATGGAGCTCTTCAGATGACCACTTTTCTTTCCTGCCTGTTTGCCTCAGGAAATGACTGTTGGCCCACAGACTGCTGGATATACCAGGCGTATCAGACTCCCTAGCTCCGGGAGTTCTTAAACACTGGGGTGCACCAGAGTCCACACACCCACTGGTGAGGGGTGGGACCCTAGAGTCTGCATTTTAAACTTGCACCCCAGGTGCAAGTGATCTTGGTCTTTCTGCCATTTCCTAGCGTCCCCAAGAGACCCAGGGGAACTTACTAGTCAGTGGACAGATGGTTCAGGGTGAGAAGAGGTTGTATTTTCTCCTTCGGCAGCCACTACCTTCTACCATAACCCCCAGAGCTCAAGAGGGGAAAAGTGAAAGAGGAAAAACAAAAACAAACAAAAAATAAAAGGCCAGGGGGAGGTGGTGCTGGGGGAAGAGCATAGAACTCAGAGTCATAGACTCAAGTCAAACCCATCAATATTTGCTGAGAAGCAAGGGCTCCAAATGAGCTCTGTAGGGATGGCAGAAACAAAGCCAGATTAGGGATGGGTCAGGAGAGAAGGGGAGGGTGAGCTGAACCTCCACCAGAGGTGGCCGCTTGTGTTTGAAGCCTGCTTTGATGGGCCCACAGGGCTGACAGATGGTGGGTGGGCCCTGATTGTAGATGGTCTAGAAGTTGGGGTGAGCTGTGAGAATAAACAACAAATTGGACTGTTTAGTTACAAAGGAAGGGCTACGGATTCAGAGCTTTGGAGCAAAGGAGAGACGAGGGTCACTTCCTAACAGGGCTAGGGAGAAGCGCCTGGAGGCTGGAGGATTATGGCAGGCGGAAGGCAAAAGAAAGGGCAGAGGCGGGGATTTAGCCACTGACAAGTGTAGTCAGCATTAAGGGTCTGGTGAGTTGTGCGAATAATCAAGCAAAACCTGAACGTTCTCAGAGGTGTTTCAGCGGCTGTTGAGAGAAGCAGATGTTTCTTGCTTCAGCTGCAGAAAAGGTAAATAATTTTCATTTATTTTTATAAAATTGAGGTCCTGCATAAACCTTCATTTGGAGGAACAAAAGAGCTGTGTTGCTTTAAAAGGCTTAAAAACCCCAAGAGTATGAATAATATCTATATCTACATCTCTCTATGTATCTAAAAAGACAGTTAAGTCAGGGGTAGCTTTTTTTCCTTTTAGGAGACAGGGTCTCACTCTGCCTGCAGGCTGGAATGCAGTGACATGATTATAGTCATTGCAACCTCCAGCTCCTAGACTCATGCAATCCTCCTCCTGCCTCAGTCTCCCAAATAGCTGGAACCAGAGTAGTGTACCACCGTGCCGGGCTAATTTTTTTTTTTTTTTTTTTTGAGGGACAGCTCAGGGAGGGGAGCAGGTGTTGCTTTGTTGCCCAGGCTGTTCTCTAACTTATGGCATCAAGCAGTCCTCCCGCCTTGCTCCCAAAGTGCTGAATTCTAGGTGTCAGCCACCATGCCTGGCACGAAAAGGGAGGAGGGCAGTTTTGAAGGGCCTATTAAGTGTCACGCTTGCTGAAGTATTTAAGAGATCCATCCATCGCTTAGCGGGAAGAACACTGGCGCTGAGGTTGAGGTTGCTTTCAGCCCCAAGTCGGTCCTGACTGTGAACTTTTAAATATTCACTGCAGTTTCCTGAGAACTAGGTGTGTTTGTTTTTGTTTTTAATAAATTAAGAGGCTCTGATGAATTAAGTGATTTTCAAAAGTTCTTCCTGCTGTGCACTCCTGTCAGCCATGACCTTGCTATCTGGCCTCCCTAGCACATACACATGGAATGGGTAGCAGGATCAAAGTTCAGGGAAGATTAATGTTGTGGTGTCATGTGGATGATTAGGGAGACAGGTTAGGGGACGAGATGCTGTTGCTGAAGGCTACAAAGGCATCAAGAGTGGAAGCAACAGAGACAGAAGCTTGGGCATGGACACCAAAGTCACAGAAGTTGAGTTTGCACTAAAGGAGGTGAAATGATACATTTTTTCTCATATTAGAAAAAAATTCCAGCCAGGCACTGTGACTCATGCCTGCAATCCCAGCATCTTGGGAGGCTGAGGCTGCAGGATTGCTTGAGCCCAGGAGTTCAAGACCAGCCTGGGCAACATGGCAAGACCCCCATCTCTACAAAAAAAGAAAAATTCCCAAGTTGATTAACTTGCTCTCTTTCCCATTATTTTTTCCTTTGAGGTATATTTTTAAAACTTATTTTTTAAACAAAGCACACAGGTAGAGGTCTTTGCGTGGTGCAAAGATCTCTATAAAGGTCTATCATGACTTTTTAAGCATTGTTTTAGCCGGGCGTGGTGGCTCACGCCTTTAATCCCAGCACTTTGGGAGGCCGAGGCAGGTGGATCACGAGGTCAAGAGATCGAGACCATCCTGGTCAACATGGTGAAACCTGTCTCTACTAAAAATACAAAAACTTAGCTGGGCATGGAGGCACGTGCGTGTAATCCCAGCTACTCGGGAGGCCGAAGCAGGAGAATTGCCTGATCCCAGGAGGCGGATGTTGCCGTGAGCCGAGATCGTGCCATTGCACTCCAGCCTGGGTAACAAGAGCAAAACTCCGTCTCAAAAAAAAAAAAAAAAAAAACATTGTTTTAAGTGAGTGGGCATACTTCCAAAGGAGCTGACTTTTCACTGAATGCTAGAAAATGAAAACATGGGAGCTGTTTAGATTGGCCTGGGAAACATCATGTCCAGTAGCCGCTGTTGATCTTTGCTGTGAAGTAGTTCTGTTTTCTGAAAAGATTCCTTTTGTCCATTGTCTCATTATGATTATGGGAGCCCAGTTTTCTCAACTGGAGAAAGAACTGTTTATCTGTGTGGTGATTAACAATCATTTAGATACATAGTTTAACCACAAAAAGTTACTGAGTTCCTATTTCTGTTGGGTCCAGTGTTAGCTACCAGGGATGCAATGAAGTCTAGGGTGTGCTCCCAGACCTCATAGACTGATGGAGGGGCCAGACATGTGAGGACAGAAACACAGCACCGTATATGGTCCTGGGGCATTTGCACCAGAGATGTGCACTCAAGGTGCACAGGACTGTGGTGACCAGCCATCCCATCCTTCTTGCTCCTTCTTGTTCCCTCTACTTCACTAGGGGTTGAAGTTAAACCAGAGAGAAGTTTGAGGAAATTGAGGTGGGGTAAGGGAGAGGCTTTATCTGAGTGGTCAGAAGGTTTTTAGATTCCCTGGAGAAAGCTTCTGATAATCATGTTCCCAGACAGTAGCCACATACAGGGGAATGGGACTGTCAGGCTTAAAGCTCAGAGTCAATTGTGGGCCATTCAGAAGCACCTCGCAAATGATGAGGGACTGTGTTCTAAGCATTCTCTCTCTGTGTTTGCAGTTGAGCAGTAGCTGGTACAAATGTACCCTGTGGCTGGGTTTTCTTTCTTGTCTGAGAAAACTCTTGAGAAGGCTATGCATTTCTGGTGTGTAGACAAAGACCTTCTGCAGATGAGTAAGATATGTCTTAAACAGAGTTCTTGTTGGACTAATATCACAATGAGTCTCTGCTAACAGAAACAGCTAACTTTGCATAAGCAAGCCAGTCTGCACAACTTAATAATATTGGTTCTCCAATAGAACCCTAATACAAAAAAAATCACACCACTCTTCCCTATGTGGCTTCAAAGTTAGTTAAAACAGTGCAACAACAAAGACAAAAATCAGCTTTGTTTCTTATGGAAGCCAGATTGTTAACCAGTGGGCCTGCTAACTCTAAACTCCGGATTTACCTACTCTTTCCCATGTAGCACCTGAGAGAGCGGGCCTCCTCCATGCATAAGGGTAGAAAGTTGGGGAAGCGGCAGGTAGCACACTCCTTGAAAGCAGGCGCTTCACAGGAGGAAAAAGGGTCAGGCTGAGCCAGCTGATCATGTGCACTTTGCCAATTAAGTGAATTCTCTCTCTACTTCCCCTGGGGTGATGTTAGTAAAAGGACAGAGAGAGGCCAATAGGGGGCATAGGGAAAATTCTTCCTCATCCAAACCAGGGTGGGGAAATGGTGCTTCCCTCTGAGGCACCTCAAGATTTTACACTTTTTGAGGGTCAAGTGCTTAGGTCTTGTGGGGAAGAAGTCAAAGAAAGACCACATTATTGTTGGGATCCCTACTGACCATGATACCACCTGAAATCTGATCATAGGAGAAATCCTGATTAATAAGTTTAACACTTGACATTTACCTATCTTTACTTACATTATCTCACTTATTCCCAAACACACTGTGATATTGGTCATAGCACCCCAGCAACAGAGACAGAAATTAAAGCACAAAGAGAAAGCGTTTAGCCCAGCAGGGTAACTGGTAAAGGGGCAAAGTCTGGACTCAAACCTGGATCTTTCTGGCTCTAAAGGTAGACCTCTTTTCAGTCTTTGAGGAGGACCCCATGGTTTGCAATTACATGTCTTACTCAATTTTATTTCTAACTTTTTTTTTTTACTTATTATTGGCATGTTTGGGAGAATAGATTGGATAGAATCATTAATTATTTGTCTCAATTTTATAATTTTATTTCAGGGTTTCCTGCTTTATGTACCTGTTTTCATTTAGACAAATGGCAAAGCACCCAGGTAGATGGTTGTCTGTTCTATCTTGAGAGTTTCTAGAAATGCAGCCTTAATCCTTCCAGCAGGCTTTCTGGATTCTAATAACAGGAATGATATGGTTTGGCTGTGTCCCCACCCAAATTTCAACTTGATTGTATCTCCCAAACTTCCCACATGTTGTGGGAGGACCCAGGGGGAGATAACTGAATCATGGGGCAGGGGGCAGTCTTTCCCGTGCTATTCTTGTGATAGTGAATAAGTCTCAGAGATCTGATGCGTTTATCAGGGGTTTCCACTTTTGCTTCTTCCTCATTTTCTCTTGCTGCTGTCATGTAAGAAGTGCCTTCTGCCTCCCACCATGATTCTGAGACCTCCCCAGCCATGTGGAACTGTAAGTCCAACTGAACCTCTTTTTGTTCCCAGTTATGGATATATTTTTATCAGCATGAAAATGGACAAATGCAGTAAATTGGTACTGGTAGAGTGGGGCACTGCTGAAAAGATACCTGAAAATGTGGAAGCAACTTTGGAACTGGGTGACAGGCAGAGGTTGGAACAGTTTGGAGGGCTCAGAAGAAGACAAGAAAATGTGGGACAGTTTGGAAGCTCCTAAGGCTTGTTGAATGGCTCTGACAAAAATGCTGATAGTGATATGAACAATAAGGTCCAGGCTGAGGCGGTCTCAGATGGAGATTAGGAACTTGTTGGGAACCGGAGCAAAGGTAACTCTTGTTATGTTTTAGCAAAGAGACGGGTGGCATTTTGCCCCTACCCTAGATATTTGTGGAACTTTGAACTTGAGAGAGATGATTTAGAGTACCTGGCAGAAGACTTGGATGCTGCTTAAAAGTATTCTGTTTTAAAAGGGAAACAGAGCATAAAAATTCAGAAAATTTGCAGCCTGACAATGCAGTAGAAAAGAAAAGCCCATTTTTTGAGGAGAAATTCAAGCCAGATGCATAAGGAGCAAGGAGCCTCATGTTAATCCCCAATACTATGGGGAAAATGTCTCCACACACTGTCAGAGACCGTCATGGCAGCTCATCCCATCACGGGGTCAGAAGCCCAGTAGGAAAAAGTGGTTTCATGGGCCAGTTCCAGGATCCCCGTGCTATGTGCAGCCTAGGGACTTGGTGCCCTGTGTCCTAGCCATTCCAGCCATGGCTGAAAGGGGCCAACGTACAGCTCAAGCTATGGCTTCAGAGGATGGAAGCCCCAAGCCTTGGTAGCTTCCATGTGATGTTGAGCCTGTAGGTACACAGAAGTCAAGAACAGAGGTTTGGGAACCTCTGCTTAGATTTCAGAAGATGTATGGAAACACCTGGATGCCCAGGCAAAAGTTTGCTGTAGGGGTGGAGCTTTCATGGAGAACTCCTGCTAGGGCAGTGCAGAAGGGAAATGTGGGGTTGGAGCCCCCACATAGAGTCTCTACTGGAGCACTGCCTAGTGGAGCTATGAGAAGAGGACTACCATCTTCCAGACCCCAGAATGGTAGATCCACTGACAGCTTGCCCTGTGCTCTTGGACAAGCCACAGACACTCAGTGCCAGCCCATGAAAGCAGCGGGAGGGAAACTGTACCCTGCAAAGCCAGAGAGGTGGAGCTGCCAAAGATAATGGGAACCCACTTCTTGTGTCAGTGTGACCTGGATGTCAGATGCGGAGTCAAACCATTTTGGAGCTTTAAAATTTGACTGCCTGGATTTCCGACTTGTACTGGCCCTGTAAACCCCTTTGTTTTGGCTAATTTCTCCCATTTGGAACAGCTGTATTTACCCAATACTTGTACCCACATTGTGTCTAGGAAATAACTAGCTTGCTGTTGACTTTGCAGCAGGCTTATAGGAGGAAGGGACTTGCGTTGTCTCAGATGAGACTTTGGACTATGGACTTTTGGGTTAATGCTAAAATGAGTTAAGACTTTGGGGGACTGTTGGGAAGGCATGATTGGTTTTGAAATGTGAGGACATGAGATTTGGAGGGGCTGGGTTGAATGATATGGTTTGACTGTGTCCTCACTCAAATCTCAACTGGAATTATATCCCCTAGAATTCCTATGTGTTGTGGGAGGGACCCAGCAGGAGGTAATTGAGTCACGGGGGCCGGACTTTCTCATGCTAGTCTCCTGATAAGTCTCACAGGATGGTATGGGTTTATCAGAGGTTCCTTTTTTTGCTTCTTCCTCATTTGTCTCTTGCCGCCGCCATGTAAGAAGGGCCTTTCACCTCCCACCATGATTCTGAGGCCTCCCCAGCCACGTGGAACTGTAAGTCCAATTAAAACTCTTTGTTCCCAGTTTCGGGTATGTCTTTATGAGCAGCATGAAAACGAACTAATATAAGAAATAACTTTTTAAACAGTTTAGAAAGTCATTTCTGATCTCAGAATACAGAGGTTGTAACTGGGTTATAACCAGCTAATGTAATGTGTTAAATGTAGAGAATTTATATGCTATTCTGAAAAGTGTTGGAGGGACTAGTAGGAGGGCATGGTGGATATAATTTGCCCAAATTCATGAAATAAACCATATTGCATTAGATTTATTATAAGCAAAAAATACTGGAACTCCCTCAAAATATTAGGGTTAAGTGTGTTATAAATGTTGGGGAATATTGTTAACTCATTATCAAATCACTGAGGTTAATTATTATTTCTTTTTGCCTGAGAATTACAAGTCTACCCAAATTAAGCAAGAAGGAAGCATTTCATTTCTTTCTTTCCTCCTGTGCAGGGCTTCCATTGCCACTGTGCCCCTCACCCCTACCATCTCCTGCCTATTTCTTATTCACACACACACATTTGCATTGAACTGAATCATTTTCTATTTCTCATATCATTTCTTGATGTTATCAAAAGTTATAGTTTCTTTTGTTATCAGTCACTATGTCAATTACCATATAATTGTTTTCCATTTGTGAAGTTCTTTCTCTTTTGATTTTCACAATAACCTTACAATAAAGGTAAGCACCATTATCTTTATTATTTTTTCTTTTTATTTATTTATTTATTTTGAGACAGGGTCTCACTCTGTTGCCCAGGCTGGAACACAGTGGTGCAATCATGGCTCACTGCAGTCTTGACTTCTCCAGACTCAGGCGATCCTCTCACCTCAGCCTCCTGAGTAGCTGGGACTACAGGCATATACCACTGGGCTAATTTGTGTTTATTTTGTAGAGATGATGTTTTGCCATGTTGCTCTGGCAGGTCTCAAACTCCTAGGCTCAAGCAATCAGCCTGGCTCAGCTTCTCAAAGTGTTGGAATTACAGACATAAGTCATTGTGCCTAGCCACTATCATATTTAAGGAAGACAAAACTAAGGTTCATAAAAAGTATCTGTTCAAAGACATAGCCAGCTAAAGTCATTGTCAGGATTTGAATCCAGGAATTTTGAATCTAGACCACAAAGTTTCTAGAAATAGATCTCTTCTAGAGTGGCACATGATAGTGTACATAGGGCTAGGTCTCTGTTTCTTCCGTTTCCTTCCCTGGCCCCCTTAGATGCACCCCAGAACTTCCTCTGATCTTTTTTTTTTTCTTTAACTACCCAACTGTCTAAAGAGGCAATTTTAAGTAAGTAGTAAGAGCTTTGGAATAAGCTTGGCTGCTTACTGGTACTGTGACCTGGGATATAGCTTCAATCTCATTGTGTCTCACTTTCCTTAAGTGTAAAATAGGGATAATAATAACAGCTATTCATAGGATCATGAAAACTAAAGTAAATAGGAAGTCCTTAATAAATGCCATTGTTACTACTATATAATTAGAATTTAGGTATCCTAAGGTAGATTCTAGGTGACTCGTCTCTCAAGAATCTTGACTCTCTAGTAAAACTTGCATCATAATATGATTCAAATGATGAACATGATGATAGCAACAACCACTATATTCTGTACCTACTAATGCTAAATGTTTTACAGATACTGTTTGAATTCTTGCAGTAACCCTGCAAAAGCTATCTGCTGTTAGCCACTGGTCTTTTGTGCCTCTAAATCTTGACTGCTGTTGGCATTAATTTTACCTATCCCCTGTCTAGCTTAAATTTATAATCTTTCAAAAATTGAAACAGTGTTTTCTAATTTCCAGTCTTCTGGCCCATTTTGTATTCTCCACCTTCCTGCAGAGATCTTTTGCAATGGCTCCAGATGTCATATGTAAGTTCTCATGGTGTTAGGGCTAAACATTTTTCAGACTTTGAGATTGAAATTCACTTAGCCTGGCTATGAGGAACCAATTCTGGTGACAGTTATAAGATCCAATTTCCTTGAATTCGAACCTTTTTCCTTTAAAATAAGACTTTTCCAAGGAAGGATTGATATACCCTGTTTTGAAGAAAAAGAAAGGGTAATTGACAATGACCTTTATCCCAGTATCCATTGAAGGTTCAGAGTGACATCATATCAGCTGATATATACCCATGCTTTAAAGAGTAAAATACATGTTTGACCTGCCTTAGTTCTTTATTTCAGCTATAATTTAAGCTTTATCTGTAGTTCCCGCCACATCCCCCATTCTTCTACTCTAACCTGACTTAGATACTGTTTTTGTCAAATCATATGTCTTCCTTTAAGCCACAGAAAATGAATATTTTCTAGCTAATCTAAATATCTGGAAATAATATAGCAAGTGCTCACTGACTTGGAGAAGTTTCTTTTTCTGTTAAAAAAAAATCAGTGTAATCATTAGGATTTATAATCTTTATAAGATTAAATGGGTCAACTGAGCTTTTATCCTATAATAATTTTACTTTACTATTTGTTTTTAAAACTGTGGTAAGATTGGATCAGCCCTGCCCAAGGTTAGACCAAAGAGTCTCCATCTTTGTTGTTGTTGAGAATCCAAGCTAGTTGGTGCTGGTGTCCAGAAGGAATGTTGTTCTCTTTATTTCAGAAAACATTTTTTAGAACTCTATCTTTTCCTCCATGGACTGTGAGTAGGTATTGTTTCCAACCATACCAAACAAATCCCACTCTTTTCTTTTACTCTTTTCCATTCTTTCTTACCAATAAATGTCCTCTTCTGAATGACAGTGTTTCAGAATCTGAAATGGTGAATCATTATAGGTCTTTGCTGAAAACACGTGTGCACTGACCTATTGTAGCTGTTGCTGCTGCTGCAGCATATAAGGTTGCATGTAATGCATTCATTTTTGGAATATTTACTTTTAACGCTAGAATGTCTGCACTGATGACTAAAAATATAAGTCTCTGAAACAGCAAGAATGCAATTCAGACGATCATTGAAGAGATAGAAGATAAGGAGGAATAATAGTCCCGTGACAGACTTGTGTAGGGCTACACCTATTTGTACTGACTTCATCTGTGTTCAGAAATAACACGAGCATTCTGAAGCTCTGAAACCATGCATAACTATGAAGATTAAAATGAGGCAGCAATGTTTCTCCCAACTAATTTAACAAAGTACAGTGATACAGCAGCTCAAAGTGGAGGAGTTGAATTCGTTGGGAAAAAAAATAGCAAAGCTGCTTCTTAGGCAGCAGTCTCTTCCATTCTGGGTTTGTCTTGTGGGCAAAGATGGCACCTAATAAGTAGGCAGGAGTAAACAGTGCATAAGAGTTGAGGGAATTGCATCTTAGGCACATCCTTTATTGGAGCCTGGAAAGGTCAGATGATGTTCATTTTATGTATACACACATACATACACCCCTCTAAAATAAAAACACAATCTACTTTAATTCAATATTTGGGAAGTGGCAGGACAATTCCAAGGACTATTCCAGCCATAAAGAGAACAATATAGCGGGAAAATGAGAAATCAGACTAGTCATTCTTTGATTCTGAAGAGGTGGAATTTCAGATAACACAGAGGAGTGGAGCAGCTCATTTGGAAGAAAAGTTGAGTTGATGTCTTGTCCTTTCAGGAGGCAGACATGTAACTTCAGGGTATCCCAGCAGCCTCAGGGAGTTGGCCGTGAGCTTACAGGTTGATATAGAGTCCCCAAATAACTGAAGACAGGAGGTCCATTTTGGTTCCTCTTTTGTGGTTTCACTGTGATGTAAAATGTTCATCATTCACTGTCATTTATTCATTCATTCAGCAAAATTCAGTTAAGTTAGTTTTGTGCCTAGCAATGAAGATGACACTATACCTCCTTCCTGTAGTGTATTTTTGGGACATTTCTCTTATGGTCTTCCTATAGGAAATGAATCATCCTGCCAGCTGATCCTGCCAGGAGGAGTCCTCCACCCCACAGATAAGATGTTGAACTGCTTTTCATGCTACTGGTATCTGCTTTGGTCCCTCTCCTTTCCTAACCAGCTTGTCCTTTAGTACCACCAAGATCTCTTAGAGGTGGGCCAGGAGAAGAAGAATAAGGACTTCCTCGCCAGCGTTGCTGAGCTACCTTGTCAACATTCCCTTGCTGTCCAGCCGAATTCTCTCTGCATATTTTTATAGTGCACATGTTTTATTGCTATAATTAATCTATTAGGCAGAAAATATGGAGAGCACATGGAACTTCTGTCAGATTTGTGCTATTTATTTGAATTTCCGTTTTTCTCTTTCCAAAGACCTCACCCTTTATTGTCCTTTTTCATCCCTGAACTGAGTAATACTCTGAAGGAATCACATTATTATGCCTGTTGGAACTTTGTAGCATTAAAAGCAGAAGTCAATAACTAACCTCAGAACTACATACCAAATTGTGAATTCTTCATAGACAGGGACCACATTTTTATGAACTCTGTGTCCTTAGTACCTAGCCCTGTGTCTGACACATGGAAATCTTTTAGTAAATGTGTATTGATCAAATGAGCCATTGGCTTCAAATATTTATTAAGAACCAGTGTTGTCGTGGGTGCAATTCATAACATAGAATTTGCATTTAGTTTCTACCTAGATGGCAAAATTTATGATTTGTTCATTTCTTTCTGGAGACTGAACAAGGACAGAGAATAACCACTGTCTGGTTGCTAGCGCTACAGTTTATTCAGCCAAAGAAGCCTTTCTGCATGAGGCTGCAATAGCAACAGCTGCCCTCTGCCCAGCATTCGTGAAAAGGTATTCACTGGGGACCTCCTAGGTGCTGGGTGCTGGGCTATACAAGTCAGTCCAGATCCAAAGACCTGGTCATTGTCACCATCTGTCAAGGCAATTGGATTCAAAACAGTATTTCTCCTTATTTTTTTCTCAAACACATCCACACTCAACTCAAGACTGTTTATGAAACAATGTGTGGACAAAACAATAAATGGAAGTTTGTTTATTCATTTCTTTACTCAGCCAGCCAGGCAGCCCTCCAACCCAGCACTTCTCAGATCATATTCTTTTGAACACACTTAGATCTACCAGGTTTGGGGTGAAGCCTGAGAGTCTGCATTTCTAACAAGCTCCCTTAGTTAGATCAGGCCTTGATACTTTGAGTGTCAGCCATGAACCACTAGATTCAGCATCACCCGGGAGATTGTTAGACCAGTTGACTCAGAACCTACATTTTAACAAGATCCCCAAGTTCACATCGGATAAGCACTGCTCTAACCATTTGATTAGCCCACAGCATAAATTATGGTCAGGGGTCCCAAGGGGGCTCTGGGCTGGGAAAGTAAGTCCAGATACATTTATAGTTCCCTTTTTAATTTCAAAACTCTCAGGTACCTGCGCCAATATGGCTGTGACACTCAGGAAAAGACACAGGTGGGTGCCTCTTTGTTCAGTCATTCAGCGGCATGATACATCTGTTACTATCCATCCTGGATTGCCATCGTCTTTAAACATGAGGAGCCTACCTGATCAACCTATTTCTTCTTAATAGAACTTTATTTTAGATTCACAAGTTTCACCCAAAGAGACATCCTCATGTCTGACTGTGTCAGAACGATTTACAAATTTGGATCAAGCACTAGGAGATCTGAGTTTCTGTTTCTTTGTCTGTGGAATGGAGATAATACCACCTGTTCTAGTTTCCTTTCTAGTCTTGTTGTGTGGAGCTTTGAAATATGCATGTGCCAGAGCTTTGAAAACATAAAAATATTCATGAAACTTTAAAACTGCTTTAGTGAGAAAAAAATCATCTTATGTTTCAATGCCGAAGGGATAAGAGTTTAACATTTAGCCTTATCATCTACCAATTCTATGATTTCTGGTGAGTTATTTTAGGTAGTTGAACCTCAATTTTTAAAATACATAAAATGGTCATAAAAACTTCCACCATATAAGGTGTGGTAAGGATTAGAAATGTTAAAGGATCTAGTGCATGGTAGGATTTCATAAAGGGTGGTCAATATGCCTGGATGAGAGCATAAGGGGCTTGGTTGAGAAAGAATTCTTCAAAGATGCCTTCTCTCTCAGTTAAGCCTGTTAAGTTGTGGGGGGAGGTGGGAAAGAGTGACTTTAAAGCTGTTTGAAGTTTTGGATCAGTGTCCTTCCAGTTCAAGAGACTGATATCAGGCCAAAGCGGGAGGATTGCTCGAGGCTGGGAGTTCAAGACCAACCTAGGCAAGAAAGTGAGACCCTGTCTCTACAAAATACAAGATAAAAGCCAGGTATTGTGGCTTGTGCCTATGGTCCCAGCTACTCAGGAGGCTGAGACAGGAAGATGGCTTGAACCTGGGAGGCCGAGGCTGCAGTGAGCCGTGATCTCGCCACTGCACTCCAGCATAGATTACAGCTTTGACCTCCCAGGTTCAAGCAATCTTCCTGTCTCAAAAAAAAAAACCACATGTCTTCAAATTTGTTACATGAGTATCTCTGGAAGCAAAATTCTCAAATTTTCAACAGCGTTTTGATATTTATTTAAACATTTGCAAGTGCCAGTTCCTGCAGGGCTTTGTGATGAGGAGGATTTGCTGTGATTATTCAGTGTTATTCACATGCTTCCATCAGAGGTGTCAGAGGGGCTTACTGATGGCATTCACAAGAGCCTGGTACAGGTATGCAGGAAGGTTTCCACAGTAGTGTCCATGCAAGCAGACACTGCTGGCTGAAGGAAAACAGAAGAATTAGTGGCACCGAGGAAATGTATGGTCAAGAAAGAAAGTTGCTCTGAGGACTGTGGGCGTTGATGGTACCCTCATTTGCAGAATAACAGAAGAGCAAGTGTTATTTGTTCAAGATATGAGGGGGCAACTGTTGGGTGGTTACTGTTTTACCGTCAGCAATTGACCATTTGAGACTATCATCTATTTTTTAAAAAACAAGTCCTCACCATCCTTCTCTGTGTTTCCAACCTCTCGTTCATACTTTTATTTGGAAATTCCCTTCTAAGACTCTCGGGTGTCTTAAGCCTGTTTTCAGGCAAGCTAAGCCTTTAGGAAGGTATTCTTTAGGAAAATAGATCGCTCCATTTCTTCCCTAGACTTTGCAAAATTTATGTGTTGATATCCTTACAGGTAATATTCCAAGGTACCCAGGAGTGTGATTTCACAGACAGTCTCAGGCAGAGTTTCATGTGATCTGCTTTTCCACATGGATCCCTTTGGTGGGGACTGGGGGGTGTGGTCAGTGGTCAATGTCCTGTGAATAGGAAAAAAATACCACCTTGTGGATATGGCATTTCAGTGAAAGCGTATTAGGAAGAGGGTGGGGTTAAGAGGGAGGAAGTGAGCAGGCAGAGAGCCAGAGGCCTTGGGACTGGGGATAGGGGGGCATTCAGCTGCCTGATTAGCAATTCTGAGCCATGAGCAGAGTTCGTAAGGGAGAATCAGGATGTCTTAGGTTTATTTTTTTGCCTCAGTAACTTAAGGTTGGAAGTATCAAGCCCTGTTTGAGTGTGAAATGGCAGAACCCCTTAGGCAGGGAAAAAGCAGTTAGTGGCATTGTGCTCCAAGTCCATTTTAACAGATTCCATGATGGGCTCTTCTGAATCTGGCCACAGCTGTTGGCTTATTTTGTTAGGGCTTGACCTGTGGGTGGATCAGTTATCTCCTCTCTGTTTTAAGGCCGCAGAACATAGTCTTCACCTCCAACCAGTCTATACAGCAGTCTTTGGGGAATATGTGGATAGAAGCTCTGTGTAAAATGAGCTTCATGAATCAGTAGGAAAGACAAGTCAAAGGCTATTACTTTTTGGAATATATGTCCATGTAGAGAAAGCATTTTCTGGGAGTCAACAAGCTGGATTTCAATCTAAGTGCGCCCCCCAGCTAGCTATGGGATCTTGTTAGGCAAGTAATTTTATCTATTGCAGACCCAGGAAGAATGATACCCACTATAAATCTGTTAGACCTACTTTAAATCTATAAACTTCACCAAATTTCTGTGAGGGACAACAAATTAGTAGAGAAGAGAGCATTGAAGTCTTCAGAGCTGTGCCGTCCAGTATGGTAGCCATAAGTGACTATTTAAGCTTAAATTCATTAAAATTAAATAAAATGTAAAATTCTGTTCCTCAGTCACACTAGCCACATTTCAAGAGCTCAGTAGCCACATGTGGCTAGTGAGAACCATATTGGACACATAGATATAGCACATTTGCCTTATCACAGACACGGAAACTTCTATTGGACAGTTCTGCCTCAAAGTGCTGTCTAAGGTGTAAGATGAAGGGTATAAAGGATGGCACACTGGAAGGGTGACAAATACTGTCATAGTTAGGAATGTTTGGTAAGTAACAGAACCAACTCAATTTAGCTGAAATAAAATAAGGGCTTTGACTAATTCAGGAAAAGTGAATGGACCCCAAAAGACATGAAGCATGGCTAGGCTTCAAAAGGAATTGGAACCAGTTTCTAGAAGATTGTAAGGATTAGTTCTTCTGACTGTCTTTCTTTGTCTCTTGTATTTTTCTCCTTACAGCCACGTGGGCTCTTGTCTCTGTTTCTGGGTATTGGCAGCCACTTTAGCCACCTCCTCCTTTGTCTCCTCCTCCTCCGTGGCTCTGCAGACCAGCTTTCTCAACTGCACTACACACAGTCCAAACAAGATTCAACCAGATCCAGTTTTCACCACCTCTCACAAGCAATGCCCAACCAAGTCTGAGTCCTGATGCCAAGTTCCCAGGAGAGGCATTCTTATTAGGCAGCTTGGTATGATAGCCACCCCTTCTTCCATCATCTGTATCTAGGAGGATGGGAGAAGTATCCCCATGCCTACTTAATAGGGGCTTTCGGGGGGCAGGGTTCTAAAAAGTGGCACATGTAGGGTAGGATCAGGCCATTGATCAACATGTTCATCCTTAATACTTTGGAAAGGTCCACAAAGCCTATGATCACACAGAGAAGAGCCAGTAGAGATTTGACAATGTCCATGAACAAAACGAGTGTGATGCCTTTTCTTCTTTAATTATTTTCATGGTTTGCATCAACAGTACAGAGTCACAGGGCAGTGGCTTAACCCTTATGTCCACATACCTGGACGGAGAGTGGGCACAGCCAAGAACACAAGATGGAAATCAGGTTGAAGACTGTCATTTTTTAAAGTAAAACTGGGCACTCATGTGTTCCCTTTTGTCTTCTACCTTTAGGAAAGAACATGAGGTTTCCTTGGAAATCATTCAAGAGGAAGATGGACAGGGCTGTTTAAAAGAGCTTAAAAGCTACAGGGTGTAAGACTGGGGCCTGAGTGCTGGCAGTGGAAAACCCTGTTGGGCTGCTATCCCTCCCTGAAAAGTTCCAGGTGCCTTTTTGCTTCTTGCAAAAGAAAGGAAGCAAAAGAGAAGACCATGTCCATAGCCCTGAAGCAGGTATTCAACAAGGACAAGACCTTCCGGCCCAAGAGGAAATTTGAACCTGGCACACAGAGGTTTGAGCTGCATAAACGGGCTCAGGCATCCCTCAACTCGGGTGTGGACCTGAAGGCAGCTGTGCAGCTGCCCAGTGGGGAGGACCAGAATGACTGGGTGGCGGTACACGTGGTGGACTTCTTCAATCGGATCAACCTCATCTATGGCACCATCTGTGAGTTCTGCACTGAGCGGACCTGCCCTGTGATGTCAGGAGGCCCCAAATATGAGTATCGGTGGCAGGATGACCTCAAATATAAGAAGCCAACAGCGCTGCCAGCTCCCCAGTACATGAACCTTCTTATGGATTGGATTGAGGTTCAGATCAACAACGAGGAGATATTTCCAACATGCGTGGGTAAGTTCATGACCAGTTCTCAGTTTTTTTGTCACTCACGCAACCTGCACTAGGAAAATTTGCAGACTGCCTTTGATGTTGGGTAGCACCCATGTGTTAATTCCATCACTCATGTACCTGTAGTTTCTTTCTTCATATATAAGAACCTCATTGAAAGGAAAAAAGATAATTTATGGACCACTTACATTTATTTTGTGGACTCCCAGTAGTACATATACCACATGCCGGCGAACACTGGCTTTGTGAAATGTTAGATGTGATTGTGTCAGCTTCTTAGAACTAGATGTCAGGCTCACTCAGTTATCTTGGTAAGATAATTATTTTTTGGTTAATTGACTAAAGTTACATAGACTCTGATGCAGTTGCTGGTATTTATATCTCAGGATTAAGAAATCCCAGTGTTAGAATTCATAGATTTGTTTGGGGATCAAACAAACTGGGGGTTCAGATTCTAGGGAAAAAGAGATCCTGAAATTTGCCTCCCTCTTCTAATCATAGGTTGTTAATTTCAGGCTGTGCTGTTAACTTTAACCCTTGCATAGCTGCTAGATACACTGGGACACCTGACATGAAAATTATTTTATTTGCTTTGTGCTATAGGCTATAAAACTCTTCAAAAGGAAGGACTAGTCAGTCTTTTCTGCCTCTTATATTTTTTTCTGAAGCTGGTCATTAGATTTCCCATGCACTTTCAGACTGAATTTAGAATTCAGTGTTTTACACCGTACACTCAATAGGGATCCAGTCTCCTATTTTCACTGTTGTAGCTCCGGTGCCCAGCGTAATACCCTGGAACCTTGTAGACACTCAGGAAATATTTATGGAATGATTGAATAAATACTTGTGCTATTGGAAAGTATTATTTTAAAGCCCTGAGATGGCTGGAGTACAAAAAAACGTATTTGAAACACACTATTGCAGTCACCTCTAGACTGGGGTAGGATGTGTCCCCATATAGCATATGGAAAGTTGAGAAAGGGGTATATGGAAATAATTAAGTTTATATCAGAAAAAAAACTGTATAAATTGATTGGTGCAGTATGTACATCTTGAAATATTCAGCATGCAAACCAATTTGTCAGGATCCTAGTGTTGCTTTGACTTGTCTAGTTCCCTCATGCTTCTCTCTCCCCTGCCCCTTCTTAACAGGAAGGAGGTAGGTTGTGTGGTAGCTCCAGTCCCCCAGTCCACAGCATGGGAGGAATAAGGCAGGTTTCAAAAACTCGCCTGGGCATAATATTAAGCACCTCAGAATGGTGGAAATTTCTTAGGTTCATGTCTTCTGTACTTTTCATTGACTGCCATGGGCTACTTTTGGAGCTGGAAGAATTTTTTGTTTCCCAGAAACCTTACGAACAACTGCCAGTGCTCTGTGCTGGACGTGTAACAGCAATAAAGATAAATAAATATAGGTAAGGATACCCCCTCTTTGTCCTTCCCCTTGTGTCTGCACCTGTGTGTTGAACTCTGCACACTCTTGTTCACTCTGCAATTGTGGCTGCCACTAGATGCTGACCAGAAGTCATGGTACAAAGCCATGGCGGGTTGTTACTTGAGAGGGAGGAAACTTCTGCCTGTTTCGCTGGAAAACAGCATTATAGGTGGTTTTAGGCTTTGCTTGGAAGAAATTCATGGATACCTCTATGTCCCCCAGAGTAACTGACTTTGCTTTATTTTTCTAGACATTTTCTTAGTCATTTAGTATGCTTAGGGAACATGCTCACCTGGTCAGAATCCTCTGTTTCAGCTCTACCCAATTTATCCTCCATTGCATACTTATATTCTGAGAGATCTTAATGATTTCAACCACCAGGGAAAAATAAGTTTGGGAAATGCTGAGTGACATTGATTTCTTTACCACAGGACTTTTAATATGCCAATGTACCTTATGAATTTCCAGAAAAAGATAGTATGTTGTGGTTCCTAATTTGACACTGGTACCTTTTTTTTTTAAATTAATGAAAGACCATTAGCATCTTTTGGAAAATATTAAGCTGTATATATTAGAGTTGTCAAACTTGTTTATGTCAGAATTATTTGGGCCTTCTGATCAAAATGCAAATTCTTTGATCCTCTCTTCATCATTAACAACTAAATCAGAATCTCTTAGGTGAGACCTAAAAGTCTGCACTTTTTAAAAATGAAAACTGTAGTCACCACATTGTATAATTTATCTCTTGAATTTACGCTTTCTATCTAACTGAAGTTTTGTGGTTTTTGACCAACATCTCCCCAGTGCCCTCTCTATACCACCAGCCTCTGGTAATCACCATTCTAACTCTCTACTTCCATGAGATCAACTTTTTTAGATTACATATATGAGAGAAACTAGGTAATATTTGTCTTTCTGTGCTAGGCTTATTTCACTTGACATATGTCTTCCAGGTTCATTCATGTCACAAATGACAGGATTTCCTTATTTTTTAAGACTGAATAGTATTCCATTGTGTATATGTATCACACTTTCTTTATTCATTCATATACCTGTTAGCCATTTGTATGTCTTCTTTTGAGAAATATCTCAGATGCTTTGCCCACTTTTAAGTTGAGTTACTTGTTTTCTTACAGTTGAGTTATTTGAGTTTTTAATGAACCTATACTTTTTATAAGCATCCTCTATTTATTGTAACCACTCAATTTTTCGTTCTCCCAGAAATGGTCAGTTTCTTACCACTCTGGTTTTATTCATGTTCTCTCCTTCTGTAATCACTCACTTCTCTGTCTAGTGAATTCTCAGGTATCCTTTGAGGTTCAGCTCAGATACCATGTCCTCTGTGAAGGCTTTCATCAATTAGAATGCTAGCTTTTAAAATTATGCAATATGTGTAATTCATCTGACTATTCCCATCAAGTCTAGTCCTGGTACCTTTTAAGTTGTTGAATGGATGGATGGAAAAATAATCTTTATAAAGGCCTAACACATGCATTGTTCTGGTGATCAGAGAAAAGTTAAACAAATGTTTCTGAATCCTTTTGTCTTCTTTCCTGAATATTGCCTGCACCTTCCTTCCACGGGGTTCCATTTTCTCTGTTTAAGTTTTCCAGGATGAAATGTTAGGGCCAGTAAAAACCATCACCATCTACCTTCACTATGAGGGTCTTC